>NW_027185771.1:17902795-18002774 GCF_028583685.1 Petaurus breviceps papuanus
AGGGAGGGAGGGAGGGAGGAAGGAAGGAAGGAAGGAAGGAAGGAAGGAAGGAAGGAAGGAAGGAAGGAAGGAAGGAAGGAAGGAAGGAAGGAAGGAAGGAAGGAAGGAAGGAAGGAAGGAAGGAAGGAAGGAAACGGAGACCCAGAGTTTCAAGGTTACATGGGTAGTAAATGATGGAGCTGGGATTCAAAACCAGTTCTTCTGATTCCAAACCATTGCTCTTTTCACACAAGCTCTCCTCCCCCACAAGAAGAAACAGAAGCCCAGAGATGAGGAGGGATTTCCCCAAATTCCCAGTCCCTAATTAGCCTTTTTCCTTAATGACTCACTGCCTACAGAATTAATCCTTACAGCTTCCCCTACCCTCTCAGAATAGGAGGGAAGGTCCTTGACCTTAGTCTCTGGTTCTTTTGCAGACCATCCCAGCCTGACTACCACTGCAGCCCTGGTGCTTCATATAGTTCGGGATCTCCCACCCCCTGCTCGAAAATCCCCCTCCCTCCCTGAGACCATCCCCTCCACCCTCCAGATCCTCTGCACTCCCCAGGATAGGCCACAGGGAGTGGTCATCAGTGGGCTACAGCAGCGGGGAGAGCATGCTGCTGATGATGACCCCTATTCCTTCACTCTGAGTGAGGACCCCACAATACAGCGAGAGTGGAGGCTCCAGGCACTCAATGGTGAGTCCAGGCTTGGCCGAATGACTGGGTAGTTCTTCAAGAGAGGCACTGGGAGTTGAGGGAAGAACACTTGATTTGGAACTAGAGAACTTGGGTGACCTTGTGGAAGGTCATTTCGCTTCTGTGGGTCTCAGTTTCCCTATTTGGAAAAATGAAAGAGATGGGCCAGCTGACGTCTAAGGTGCCTCCCAGCTCTCAATCTTGTGATCTGTCCCACACTACACCCTGGCCTCCTTCTGCCTTCCTGTGTGTCTGTCTATACCAGCATCCCACTTTATCCCTCCTCCCATCCTAGATACCCACGCCTATCTCACCATGGCCCTCAGCTGGTTGGAGCCCCAAGAATACTTCGTCCCAGTTTTCCTGACACATTCAGCCCAGACCCAGAAACTCCGAATACGAGGTAAGGCCTGCTCATCTCCCAAGTGGGGCCATGGAGGGGAACAAGCAAGGATTTGCCGAGCTAAGGTGCAGGGAACATTTGAAAGAGAAATACCAGATGTAGTTCTGGCTCCCTGAGAGCTCAGCAGTTCAATGGCTGGAGTCGTTCAAGGCTCCCTCTTCCTCTCTTCCTTCTCCAATAGATCTCTCACTCCACTACGAAACTTAAATTTCTTCATGCAAATATAGCTCTGGTCCCTAACTCCTGCTACACCTAGATCTGGACATGTCATTTCTCTGAACAAATCAAGTCAGAAAGCATTCTATATTGCAGACACTGGGGATTCATAAAACAAGACAAAAACACTCCCTCCCTCAAAGAGCTCACATCCTGCCTCAGTATAGGGGGACAACATACAATATACATACATACAAGATAGATACAGGGTTAATTGGAAGTAATCTAAGAGAGACAGTGGGCAAAAGCCTTTGCTGGCTCCCTATTGCCCCTCAAGCAAAGCCTAAATGTCCCTGCCTGGCAGTCAGGGCCTCTGCCACCATCACAGCCTTGATTACATCTTATCCTGCTCTTGAGCCAGCGTGGACCGGTCATCATAACCTGCACTCTCCTTTCTTCATACCGCCTTTGTTCATGTTGTTTCCCATGTCTGCAATGCCATCCCCACTCTTCCATATTATTGAATTTGTGTCAAGCCTAATTCAAATGTAACCTCCTTCAGGAAGCCTCCCTTGATCCCCTCACTTGGTAACTATCTTCCCATAACATTTTAAACTCAACTAAACATTTTTAAACTAAACTTCTCACTTCTCCAATTCAATCATCAAGCACCCAGGATGAAACAGTGGATAGAATTTCCTGGAGTCAGGAAAACATGAATTCTAATATGGCTTCAGACTAGCTGTATGACCCTGTTTGCCTCAATTTCCTCATCCATAAAATAAGCAGAAAAAGAAAACGGCAAATCACTCCTGCATCTTTGCCAAGAAGACCCCAAATGGAGACTCAAAGAATCAGACATGACTGAAAATGACAACAACTCAATTGTTATGTAATACAGTATACTGTAGCTATCTGTGTCTGTATCTTATCCTTATGCTAGACTATAAGCTTCTTGAGGACAAGAACCATGCCTTATCCATACTTTACATCTTCCCCCTTCCCCAGCACCCCATGTAGTTCTCCATGTAAGAGACATCCTATTATCTCTCCCATGTGACAGGATATTCCCATAGATATAACAGACCCCAGAAGATAACCTCTGGTTTGAGGAACCCTGTGATATTATATCCCAGGTTCTACATCTAGGGTTGCTCATCAGCCAATTATAGTTTCATACACATACTCCCAACATCCCCCTGAAAAGAAGTTGTTAACATTCAGTCAGACAACATACAGTTTAATTGGCTTAGTAAAATCATGGTAAAAATTGTAAAAAAAAAAAAAAAGTATTAGGCATATAAGTATAGAGTATGCCATCTTAAGTCCTCCCAAAGCTAATACTACATGGGTGTCCCCTGACTGTCATAAGTCTAATGACAAGTGGTGGGGGAGAGATATTGTCACCCTAAATGCCATTTTCTCCTTCTCATTCAACTTTCACTTGTTACTTCTCCTATCTGCATTCAAACTAACCTGGGAGCTAGGTGTGGCATATTCCTATTATCCCTGCTACTGGAGAAGGTGAAGGTTGGTGGGTCACTTGACATCAGGAATTCAGCACTGAAGTAGGGCCGAAGCTGACCAGGGGCTCTCAATAAGTTCCACTCCAATGTGGAAAGGCTTTGGGGTGGGGTGGAGGAAGGTGGAGTGCTGCTGCATCTGTGCTGATTAGCAAGGGGATCAGGTTGGGAGTGGCCAATGTATTTCTGGCCAAGCTAAGACAGAGAGATCCAGTTTCCAAACAAACCAACCTTAACCTGGGCTCAGCTGGCACTGAAACTGACCTGCAAGTATTCTAATTAGACTGTGAGCTCCTTGAGGACAGGGTATGTCTTTTGCCTCTTTTTGTAGCCCCAACACTTAACACAGTGCCTAGCACATGGAAAATGCTTAATTGTTTATTGACCAACTGACTAGTATTGGCAATCCTATGGAAACATCACCTCCTAGGTTTTGAGACCATTTCCCAAAAGATACATTCCTTATAACTTCATTCAGTAGGCGTTTAATAAATGTTTATTGTTGAATTGAATTGACATGCCATATTGGTCCTAAAATAGGTCACACCTGAAAATCAGCTCCACTCCTAAAATGAAATCTCTTGGAAAAGAAAACAATATATAAATACTTCTATATTGTTGTTCAGTCATTTCAATCAAGTCTGACTCTCTGTGACCCCATTTGGGGTTTTCTTGGTAAAGATACTGGGAGTAGCTTGCTGTTTCCTTCTCCAGTTCGTTTTACAGATGAGGAAACTGACGCCAATATGGTTAAGTGATGTGAGCAGGGTTACACAGCTAGCAATCATCAGGCTGGATTTGAATTCAGGTCTTCCTGACTCCAGGCCTACTGCCACTAAGTTGCCCATCTTTCTAGATGCATCCTTAAATGTCCTGGTGATGGATGATATAACTTCATAGGGTCCCTTGCCAACCTTTCTGCAAACTTGTTTTGCCCCTCAACTGCTTCTCACTATTTTATAAGGGAATACTGTTTATAAATTCTCCACTACCCTTCCCCATTGGACTTTACAAACAAGTTTATATTCTAAGCCAGTGTTGGCCTTGGTTGCCATATCACTACTCTTGGCAAGAAAATCGAGAGTTTGCTGGCTAACACTGTTTCTAAATTTTTAGACTTCTCTTTATAGTGATGAATTTACCTCAATTAAACTCCCTTAGGAAATGTGGACAATCTGTTTAGATATTTGGCCTCCTTCTTATGGTGATGGATTTACATCATTTATGCTTCCTTGGGAAATGTTGATAGTCTGTAGAAAAAGATCTTTTATATATTTCCCAATTTTTAGCATCCACATCTTGCTTGAGTTACCTCAATTGCCTGACATACATACATACATTCTTCTCATTTTTATTGTTTCTTCTCATTTGGAATTGATTTTGATCTTTGTTCTAACAAACCAGGGATCTGACTATATACACACAGCTGATTCTGAAAAAACTCTCAGATAATTACTCATTTCCTCTCAAATGCAATCAATCTAATTTTTTATGATGTTACTTGGTACTTTCCTTGTTCAATAATTCCCTTCTCCTATTTTTTTTCAGTAGGATGATTCTCACAAGAGGTGATTTGTTTTGTTTTGACTGATGCTTTAAAAAACACACACACAGGTCATTTCCAATTTTGCTCCCTGCCCTGAACTAAACCTTCCCTTATAATAAAGAAAAAATAATTCAGCATAACCACATTTTATGGTGTGCACAGTTTTTTTTTTCAATCATAGACCCGTACTTTTTCAAGAGGAGGGATCTGTTTTATCTTCTGTTCTCCAGAACCTAGATTATGCATTGCTGTTCATCTGACTTCTGTTGCCCTTAGCGTTGTTTTCTTTCCTTTTGTTTCTTCTTCTTTCACTCTGTATAGCTTAGTGAAAATCTTCCTATGTTTCCCAGAATGCCCCATAATCCTTTTTCTATAGCACAATAATATTCCATTACATCCATAGACTACCATTTGTTTAGCCATTCCTTCGTCAATAAACAGTCTTTGTTTTCAGCTTTTTCTTCTTTGGCATATAAAAATGTATAAATAAATAAGAACTTTCGTTCTGTTATTGACCCCAATGGAACTATGCCTAATGGTGGGATAGCTGGGTCAAATGTCAGTGTTTTGCCAGAGTGGCTGACCCATCCAAAGTTCCACCAACAATGTATCTGCCAACAGCTATCTTCCAACAGCTGGGCCCCATAGGAGGAGAGAAGGGAATCAAGGCAGATAATGTGAATGAGGTGTGTTGAGGCCAGAAGGTGTGATAGTTGTGACCCAGATGGTATTTGGATAATAGAGAAGGAGTCAGAAGAAGAACTTAGGAAGATGGATTCAGGTTGGATGGAAAGGCAAGGAGACTGGGGAATTACCTTTTTCCTCCAGGTCTCAGTTCTTCAGAGAACTCAGGGTCGGAGGGACATGAGGGGCTATCTAATCTACCCCATATCTGACTAAGAAGTCCCTCTTCATCAATGGTTCTTAAGCTTCTTTTGTATCTTAGACCCCTTTGGCAGTCTGGTGATGATGCTATGGACACTTTTTCTGAAAAAAAAAAAATTTAATTCATAATTGAAAAAAATCCTAAATTTAGTTAGAGGCTAGTGAAAATAAAGATGTAATTTTTTCCTGTAATAATAATAACTAGCATTTATATAGTACATATTATATGCCAGGTACTATACCAAACACTTTACAAAAATTATCTCATTTGATCTTCACAACAACCCTGGGAGATAGGTCCTATTATTATCCCCATTCTACAGATGAGGAAACTGAAGCAAACACAGGCTAAGTGACTTACCCAGGGTCACACAGATAGTATTTGAGTCGATTTAAACTCAGCTCTCCCTGACTCAAGGCCTAGTGCTCTATCCACTGTGCCAGCCAGGTGTTTCAAACCTTCCAAATTCACGGGTCCTCTGAAATCTATCCATGAAGCCCCGCAGACCCCAAGTGAAGAAACTTAGTTCTACATTTTTAGTTACTCTCCATGGTATCAGCCCTGGAAGCAAAGGGAATACAGTGAGGACAGCACCTGATTTGGAGTCAAGTGTCCAGAGTTCAGATCCTAGCTCTGATATTCCCTACCTGTGTGACCCTGAACAAATCATTTCCACTCTCCAAGTCTCAGTTTCCCCCTCTATAAAACAAGAGGATTGAATGCAAAGGTCAATGAGATCGCCTAAGAGCACAACCTTCCTCCCAGCTCTAACATTCTGAGTCCTAAGGTTCCTCCAACCCTGATGTTCCGTGTTCCCAGGCCCTTCCCAGTTCTAAATCTTATTTCCCTCCCTTTGGTCACAGTGATGGTCTGTTTGTGTAACTCAGAGAGGCGATGCTTGCTCAAAGTGGGTCGGATGAAGGGAATGCCCACCCTGCTTTCTGCTGTTGGCATCATGGTAGGCACCCTTGTGGCAATAGGTAAGTCAAGTCTTGGTCTTCCTTGGGATCTGAGTGAGACCCATCCAGGTGGGGAGAGAGATCTGGGGCTATTTATAGTTTCAGAGGGTTACCAGTTTTAGAGCTAAAATGGATGATAGCAGTCACGTGGTCTAGTCCTCTCATTCTACCAAGGAGAAACTGAGGCCGAGAAGGGAAATTACCTACCCACAGTCACCCGGGTAGTGAGTCTCAGAGCACTTTCACTACATCCCTGCCCTTGGGAGTTCCAAGTCTAATTGACCCTTTTTGAATACATGTGAGCTTCCAACTACTTCTAAAAGTATGGCCCTTGATAAGTACTCCAAGTTTTGTATTTATAGTGCTAGCATAAGGGCATTCTATTTCATAAGCACTATGATTTTGTGCCCTCTCCCCCAGAAAGACTCAAAGGAAGGAGACAGAGAAAGGAGAGAAGATAGAGGGGAGGGAGAGAGAGAGTAAGGGGGAAGGGGAGAAAAGGAATAAGCATTTCTATAGACCCTATTATGTATTAGGCACCATGGTATGCACTATGACAAATATTATCTCATTTGAGGGAAACAGTCCTGTAACTGGGGAAATGACCAAAAGTTAGACAACAGTGAGTAGCAATGGCTGTATGGGCCAACTAGCTAGATCTGCACCACCTCCCCCCCCAAAGAAAATACTAAGAAAGCATAAATTTACACATGACATAATCATTTTATGCTTTCTTTTCCCAGAAAAAAAAATTTAAAATAACAACAAATATATTAACTCACCTTTAATGACTAGCAAATTGGATTACCTGAGATCAAGGAAAAGCCCCCCTGGAACCAATATTCTTACCTAAAACTGACTGACTCTCTCTGACACCCCAGGTTTCTTCTTAATCTTGATCTTCACCCACTTGGCCCTAGCCAGGAAGAATGTGGCACAGCCTCCAGACAGCATCCCCCTGAAGGCTTCAGTCTGATGGGCCAGGCATGGTTGGGTTTCCTGCCTTCCCTCTAACCCACAGTTTCTCCAATAACAAGGACTTGGATTCTGGACCAAGCTGGGTGAGATCCCAGAGTTAGAACATCTCAGGAATGAACCTTTGCCCTCCCTTTCTCAGTGGGCAGAAGGTACGAGCAGAGGGGCCAGACAAAGCCTACATCTGTCTTCTTCCTTTTCCAGAGTTCTCCTCTGAAACATGGGGCCCATGTTCCCATCAGTAAAAGTTAAGGCTTTCTCTAATGTGGCTATCTTCTCACATAAATGTCTTCCAATAAAGAATCCCCCTAAAACACCATGGAATAATAAAACCTGGTGGGAAACTGAGTCCAGAGCTCTCGAATTCCCATGTCTTCTTTTCAATGATTTGTCCATCTGCCTTTCTTTTCATCCCTATGTCTTTAGACTGAAAGAAGTAGGTTAGTCAAAACTGAGTGTCAGGAGGGCCTATTCAATCAACTAATATTTATTAAACACCTACTATGTGCAGAGCCTGGTGCTAGGCACTGGGGGATGGATAGAATTTACAGAAGACCCTTGTGTAGCTTACAGGGCCTGCCTCGATAGGAATGTTGCCTCAGGCACATGAGAGAGGGAAAGGGTCAAAGGAATTCCCTGTGAGTCTTATGGGTTGATATTTCCATGGATGAACTTCGTGTCTTCCCACCCCCACCTCAGTCCCTTGGATTTAACTACCAGTTGCATGAATATAATGTGTATATTAGGGAATATTAGGTGCAGGTCCACAGATGTGGTTTATATCTGCCTTCATGGTCATTTCTATGTGTGTATTTTGTACATACGCTAAAATATGTTCCATATGGATGGACCCTTGATCCTTATCACATATTGAACCCAAAACCTGACTGAAAACTACTCCTTAATCCCTATCACAGACAAAGCTCTACCAAGCCCTCTCCCCACTCCCATCCCAGCAGCCACTGGGACAGGTCAGAAAAGTCGAGGTCTAAAATCCCAGCCCCTGTAAACTGCTGAATTTCAAATATTCTGGAATTAGGGAAAACATCCTTTCCTGACTCTGACCCTATTTCTAGAATCATAAATTTAGAGCCAAAATATACTTCAGAGACTGACAAGAGGAAATGATCTTTCTTTCCTCTGGATAGAGACTTTGGAGATATTCCTGAGCTGAAGTAGACTTACTCTTTTGTTTTATGGATGAATGAAATGAGGCATCAAGAGTTTTAAATGGGGGTGGCTAGGTGGCACAGTGAATAGCACACTGGCACTGGAGTCAGGAGGACCGGAGTTCAAATTTGGCCTCAAACACTTGACACTTATTAGCTGTGTGACCTTGGGCAAGTCACTTAACCTCAATCGCCTTGCCTTCCCCCCTCAAAAAAAGAAAGTTTTAAATGACTTGTCCACTTCATGGCTTATAATTAGACTCAAACCCAGGTCCTATAATTCAGCATCCAATGGCCTTACCATCATGCCAAGCCCTCCTCCATCTTTTTGCACTCCCTCTAGCTCAGAGGACATCTTCTACAATTCAGTCTATCAGATCACAGAACATTAGAACTGAAAAAGACCTCAGCTGATAGAACATAGCACAGCAGAGATGTGAGAGGTCTTAGAACATGATTCTCATACAATCATACATAATTCTCACAGTTGCCAAGTGCTTTATAGCTAAGTAGTGGAGGGAGATAGAGCACTGGGCCTGGAGTCACCGAGACCTGAGTTCAAAATCTGACCACAGACATTTAGTAGCTGTATGTCCCTGGGCAAGTCACTTAACCTCTGTCAGCCTCAGTTTCCTCAACTGTAAAATGGGGATAAAAATAAAAATAGCTACTTCATAGGGTGTTGTAAGGATCAAAGGAGATAATATTTGTAAAGTACTATATAAATGCTAGCTGCTCTCATCATCATCATCACCACTTTGCTCACAATAGCCCTGTGGGGTAGAGTGTGAGAGCTAGAAGAGCTGAAAAGGTAGGCTTGTTAGAACACAGCAGGCTGGAAAGGGCTTTAAATCAGCACTTGCTAAACTGTGGGTCACACCCCCATATTGGGTCATGAAAAATTTGGCAACAGTAAAAGTTTTCTGAATGCACAATGACCAAAAATTAATTAAAAATCAAATACATAATGAATCTGAGATTGCCAGTGTTGAAGCCTTGGTTCTGGACACAAAGCATTCGAATGTTGCACTGCACATGCCCTGAGGCCACACAACCCCAACCAACTCCTTCAAAAAGGGGTCACAAGTGGAAAGAGTTTAAGAAGCCCTGCTTTAGGGTGGCTAGGTAGCACAGTGAGTCAGGAGGGCCCAAGTTCTGTTCCGGTCTCAGACAATTCACACACACACACACACACACACACACACACACACACACACACACACACACACACAAAACTAGCCGTGTAACCTTGGGCAAGTTACTTAACCCCAATTGCCCTCCAAAAGGCAAAAAAAAAAAGCCCTGCTTTAAATGACAAACAAAAGATTTTATGATAGATCCTGGAGGTAATAGGGAGCCATTGAACTTCACTGAGGATGGGGATGACATGGTTAAATCTGAGCTTTAGGAAAAATCACTTTGGCAGCTGAATAGAGAGACCTAATGCAAATAGTGTCAGCATGAGGTGATGAGGACTTGTGCCAGGGTGGTGGCAGGAGAGAAGGAGAGAGGTATGTCAGAGATGTGATGAAGGTATGAATGACAACAGACTGGATATAAGAGTCGGGGTAGGGGGAGTGCTCTCATATGTACTACAATCTAAGGTACCTTCCAGAATATTCTACATACTAATATCAGCTCTGACATTTTATGTTATCTGTTCTAACATTCCACATTTTAAGGTTCCATGCAGCTCTCACTTCCTATTACTGTCTCTGGCTCCAAGCTGACTGTGCATTGTCTGTATATATACACACCCTATCCTTATGGTTCAAGATGTGGGAACCATCTCCAGTCTTCCTGATCCATATCTGCCCACTGGACCCAGATGACTCCAGAGGAGAAAGTGAGGCTGGTGACTTTGCACAGCCCTCCCTCACCTAAATCCAATTCACTTACAAGTCAAGGCATCATCTTCCCGATGTCATGGTCCTCTTCAAGGATGAAATACAAAAATAAATAAATTTTAAAAAAGAATGAAATACAAACAACAATGGTTCAAGATATGCTCAGAACATTATCTCTACACATGAGACCTGGATAATTTTTAAATGAAAGAAAAGTTAGTTAATTAGCTAAATATATGGTCATTCCCTGCCTTGTACCTGACTGGGGATAGAGGGGTACTCATTAAATACAGGGACCCTATATTGAGTCCTTCCTATGCAGTCTGTGGCTTTGAAGGAGTCAAGAAAAGAAGACACTGTTCCTGCCTTCCAGGAGTAACTCACTTTGTCTCTCTGGGCCTCAGTTTCCCCCTCTGTAAACTAAGGATTGTATGCTAGTATCATCTACCTCATACTGGGATACTGTGAAGAAAGCGTTTTCCAAACTTTAGCATTGCAGAACTTGGAGCTGAAAGGAACCTTAGAGAGGCCATCTAGTCTAAACCAAGCTCGTTTTTCAGAAGAAGAAACTGAAGTCAAGGGACGTAATTTGCCCAACTTCACATTAAGTGGTACAAAGTTAAGTAGCAGGGTTGAAATCTGAGCTCCTGTCTAGGTGGTGTAGTAGATGGAGCTAGCTTGGAGTCAGGAAGACTCATCTTCTTCAGTTCAAATCCCACCTCAGCCACCTACTAACTGTATGACCCTGGGCAAGTCACTTGACCCTGGTTGCCTCAGTTTCCTCATCTATAAAATGAGCTGGAGAAGGAAATGGCAAACCACTCCATTATTTTTGCCAAGAAAATCCCAAATGGGGTCATGAAAAGTCATACAAAACTAAAAAACAACTGAATAGCCTCTGACAGAATTACTACTCTTTCCACTTTCACAGCCTTGCTTCTCATACCTTCAAGTCACCCAGAAATGGGAGCTATTAATATAAAGTGCCAAATAAATGTGAGTCATTATTATTGTTATTATTAATAAGAAGAGGCTGACAGGCCTAAGGGGTCTGGCCCCTGTCCAGGGAAGGACACCCTGTTGGGTGAGAGTCTAGGCTAGTGGCAGCACGTCTTAGCCTTTGCCCCTGCCTCTCAGCACCCCCTTGGAGACTGGGGTGGGGTTGGGGCCAGGGAGGACTCGGGGATGTGACTGGGGCCTCCGGGGGGCCAAGCAAGGGGCCAAGCTGGGCCTGTGTCCAATACCAAAGACACTTCCCAATCAGCAGGCACCGATCAAAGGGCCAAACTGCAGTGAGAACAGAGAAGCTCATGTGGAAGGAATGTAAACATCTGGGGGTATTTTTAAACTTTTTTTCCAGTTCAAGTGATTAGAGCACTTCAAGTAAGAGAGACTCTCTCAACCAAGGCTCAGGAGACAAGCGGAGGGAGGAGAGAAACCAAAAACCCATCCATGGGCCAGGCAGCCACTTCAGGGGCCTCCTTGTCTCTCCTCCTGCCCTGCCCAAAAGCACTGCTTTGCTTTGTTCTGAGGGAGCAGAAGCAGGAGTCCCCTCTTTTATTCATAGCCTCACGCCCCTCAAAGTCAGGGCCAACACCCCGGCAAGTCTTCCCCAGCCAATATGGCAGCCACACACTGACTGGGGCACAGGGACTGGGCCAGAGGGGGAAACCACCTCCTTAGTTGGGGATTTCCTTTGCCACTGTATCAGAAGTCAGCAACACAGGATGAGTTGGGCAGGGGGCAACCCCAAATGAGTAGGAAACAGGAGGCTGGAAGCAAGTCTGCATGGGGACAAGACTCAGAATCATGGTCGAGTGAGAAGAGTGTTCCATTTGGATGTGGAAGGCCAGGGTTTGAATCCTGGTTGTGTTACTTACCTTGGACAAGTCACATCTGATCAGTGAGAGCCTCTGGTTCTTCATCTATGACTTCTATGACTGGTTCTGCATCTCCAGCCTTTCAACATAAAACTAGAAGGACCCATGGACATCAGGCAGCAAGGTGGTGCCAGAATAAATGTTATTTTTTTTTTTTTCCGAGAGGGGAAGGCAAGGCAATTGGGGTTAAGTGACTTGCTCAAGATCACACAGCTAGTAACTGTGTCAAGTATCTGAGGTCAGATTTGAACTCAAATTCTCCTGACTCCAGGGCTGGTGCTCACGTAGCTGCCCCTACTATTTTTTATAATAGCATAATTTATTTAATTTTTTCAAATTTTTTAACATTTTTATTTAAAGTTTTGAGTTTCAAATTCTATCCCTCCCTCCCTCCTTCCCCTCTGCACTCCCTGAGATGGTAAGCAATCAAATCTAGTTTAGACATGTAATGCTTTTATCAGTATCATTAACATAGAATGTCAGAGACATAAGAAAGAATGTCTGAACATAGACTATAGGATGGCAAAGCAAGAAAGGGTCAGATTAGGGAATGTTAGAATATAAAATGTAGAGTGTTAGAGCTAGAAGAAATTTTATGTAACATCAAGTCCCTTCCAGTTTTATAGAGGAGTACATTGAATTTCAAAATTGGGATGTGACTTGCCCAAGGTCACAGAGCTTATATGTGGCAAAGTTGAACCCAAGGTCAAAAATGCCTCTTCTTTGTTGTCGTTGCTCATTCTTCGTTCTCAAAGAGGACCAGTGAGGGGGTGATATCTTGACTCGAATGTGAATTGGATTTAAGTGAGGCAGAATTGTGCAAAGTCATCAGCCTCACTGTCTCCTCCAAAGTCATGGAATTCCAGGGGAAAGGCAAAAGCCAGGATCGATAGTGATGGCCTAGGATGCAGGGGATGACCTTGGCTTTTATTTTCTTTTTAGCAGCTACAATACTGAACCTGGAAAGAGGGAGATCTGAATTCAAGTCCTAAGGCACCTATCATCTGTGTGTCCCTGGGTAAACCACTTAAACTCAGCATGTCTCAGTTTCCCCATCTGTACCATGGGGATAATACTAGCCCGTATCTCACAGGATTAGTATGAAGATCAAATGAAATAATTTATGTAAAGTGCTATATAAAAATGAGCTATTATTAGGTGGAAATAGAGAATAAGCATTTATATAGTGCCTACTGTGTACTAGGCCCTGTCCTAAATCGAATATCTAATTTGAGATCTAATATCTAATTTAATCCTCACAACAACCCTGGGAGGTAGGTGCTGTTATTATCCCCATTTTATAGTTGGGGAAACTGAGGCAAACAGAGGGTGAGTGACATGCTCAGGGTCACAGAGTTATCAAATGCCCAAGGATAGATTTTCACTCAGGTCTTCCTGACCCCAGGCCCAGCACTCTATCCACTGTGCCCCCAGTTGCCCATCTTATCATCATCATCATCATCAATCATTTTACGTTGCTGTTGCTCCCAAATGACTTGGTCCTTATCCCCCCTCAAAAAGGAAACTTCCTTTGTAACAAATAAATACAAACAAAACAAATCAACATGGGCTCTGTATGCCTCATTCTCTATCCCTAACCCAATACCTCTCTGGAGAGGCAGGAAGCACGCTTCACATCAGTCTCCTGAAGTCATGCCTGGGAATTGCTCTGTTTAGAAGGAGATTTTTCTCAGTGCTTCCTTTTACATTTTGGTGATCATTGTGTAAATTGTTCTTTTGGTCCTACTTACTTTAATCTATAACTATTCAAAGAAATCTTCCCCAGTTCTCTGAGTTCTTACCATTCATTATTTCTTAAGGCAAAGATCTCTTCCTCAACAACTACTCTAACCTCCCTCCCCACCCCCAACCCACCCCAGCAGCTCCTGCATTTCCTTATGGACAGGCAGGGAGACTGGTTCCCAAAGACCCATCCATGTAGGCAATATCTGCATACACCCTGTTTACTCCAGGCAGCCCAAATACCCAAGCCAGGACCTAGGACTGAATTTCTTTATCCCCATCATGTCTCTCCTTCTCTGGCTCTGTCCCTTCCTTTCCAGGCCCCTCTGCTCTACCCATTGAAAGGGTCAATCAAACAGACCAATGTCAAACACACTGACCTCTTCTGAAGCCAACTCAGGCCTCTCTGGGAATGGAAATCCCTAGAAAGCCCACTTGGGTCCTGCTGGGGCCTGGCAGCCTAGAGTTTATGTTTAGCTCAGGGCCCTTCTGGTGTTTGTATATATTTGGGGGTGGAAGGGGGAGAGAAGACGTGGAATGGTCCTGATACTTATTTTTAAACAATTTCTTTGAAAGATCCTTAAGAGGCAAAGCCCTACCCCCTTCTCTACAGTTTGTCTTATGCTATAGTTACGTCCTTGCTTTATCCCTGTTACAAAACTGTAAGCTCCATGAGGGTAGGACCTGTGTCTTACTTGACTCTTTGTATAAGAAGGATTGGGGAACAGGGGAGCTCATGTGGGATGTAACTACCTGAGAAAGGAAACATTGTCTTAACATTTAAGAACTAGTGGCTGCTAGGGACAAAGTGGGGTTGAGGGCTTTAGATTGTAGCTAACAGGAGTAAGAACAGCCTTCCAGAGCAATGCAAGGTCTTTATGCTGCCAAATGGGAAGGCAATAACTATTTATACAACATTTCTTGTGTAATTGCTAAAGGACTGGTCACTTCTAGGAGAAATGGAGTACAAAGACCAGCTGCTCATGGAGGGGAAAGAAACTGGCTTCCATTTTCCCTCTCTGGGCTATCTAAATTTTGACACTCTGACACAAAGTTCTAGTCACCCCACCAAAGTTACAGTTCTGTTTCATTGTCCTTCCCTCCCCTCCCTGTGTGTTCTTGGACAAATCATTTCCCTCATAACAATAATAGCTTGCATGTTAACTTGATGTATATTGTCTTATTAGAAACTTACAACAACCCTATGAGATAAATAATAAAAACATCATCCCCATTTTACAGATGAAGAAACACAAGCTCAGAGAGTTTTAGTGACTTGCACCAATTTCCTCATCTGTAAAATGAAGGGGTTATATACCAGATGATACCTCAGTTTCCCCTTGTTCTAACATTCTACATTCCCTTCCACCTATTACATTTTTCATTCTAATTTCCCTTCTAACTGGCTAATTTGTGCATTTTCATGGGGACCTTATAGAGAAAGAGTCCCACCCTTTCCTGTCCAATACTGAGAGAGTATTGCTCACAGTGAAAATTTCAGGATGGATAGGAAGGTGTTCTAGTCAAAGAAGAAAAAGAAGACAGGTAGAGAAAGTTAGGGGCAGGCAGAGACTTGAGGGCCCCTCATGCAGCTCCTGGGTGCAACCTCCAATTCACTCCCCAAACAAGATTACTCCAGGTTCAAGGTACTCTATAGGTCCACATCCACCTAAAATCATAGCTAAAATGTCTCTACAAATGTGTTTACTGTTTTTAATTGGCCAGAGGACACAATTATGTAAAACAAATGTATTTCATGAAATAATATAGTAAAAAAAAGTAGCAATAAAACATTTCCCCCATAAACCTGAGGTATATCCTCCCTCAAACACACAGAACATCCCTGAAAAACACAACTCACACCTCTAATGCTGCAGGACTACCTCTTCTTCAAGGAATGTCACCTCTTTTTTCCCACTGGGTTTACCCACCACTGGTCTCTTGTGACCCCTGCTTGATAACATCACATTGGTTCTGGAATCTCCACTGATTGCTGTTAAATATTGCTTCAATGGGCATGAAGTTGTGAAGATTTTCCTTCAGCTTCTGGTGTCACTTGGAGTCTTCAGCTGAGGCATCACCTCTGAATTGAACTTTCTAACTTAATTCTTTTACCTTAAGTCTCAGAGGCTTTATTTTTTAAGCTACAGCTCTTTTAGAACAGCAGAGATCTCAAGCACTCAAGCACTGAGCTAGGAAAAATCCTCAGTGGCTTTTCTTCCTTTGAAAGGGTTCTTTCTATTTCTTCAGGTCTTGACTAGAATCAACATTTGCTTTTCAAAAGGACATTCATCACACCAGATGCCAAGTTTTTTGGAATATAGCTGCCTTCATTAGTAAGGGCCTTCAGGGTTGGGCAGAATCTCTT
Organism: Petaurus breviceps papuanus; assembly: GCF_028583685.1. Lineage (NCBI taxonomy): Eukaryota > Metazoa > Chordata > Mammalia > Diprotodontia > Petauridae > Petaurus > Petaurus breviceps. The sequence goes on from NW_027185771.1 coordinate 17,918,931, forward strand.
CCAGGGGCCCCCTCTGACTTAGAGTTAGAAATTCCTTGTGGCTCTCTGCTTAATTTCTGCCAGCTAAACTGTACCTAGTCAGTATCAATTTAGAGGATACTCTTCTAGAAAACTGCCAGAGGCTCTCCAGGTCTGGTATCCTCCAATTTCCCAATCCCAAGACTCTTTTGATCTCTCATGAAAATGAATTGAGGAGGGGTGGCCAGGTAGCACAGCGAGTAAGAGCACCAGCTCCAGTGTCAGGATGACCTGGAGATCGAATCCCGGGCTCAGATACTTAGCACCCACCCAGAAATAAATGGCTGTGTAACCTTGAGCAAGTTACTTAACCTCAATTGCTTAAGGGCGGCCAGGTGGCTCAGCGAGTAAGAGCACCGGCTCCAGTGTCAGGATGACCTGGAGATCGAATCCCGGGCTCAGATACTTAGCACCCACCCAGAAATAACTGGCTGTGTAACCTTGAGCAAGTTACTTAACCCCAATTGCTTTAAAAAAAAAAAAGAAAATGAATTGAGAAGTTGGAGGGGGGCAACACAGGAACAAAACCAAATCTGGGGACCACAGTCATTGTCTTCCTCCTTCCCATCTGCATTCCTGCTTTAAACATGTATATGTAACCAAGAGCAAGTTGCCTAATGTCCTAAGACCCTGCCTTCCTTGGAGGTTTTCTTTGCCATTGTCTCAGAAGTCAGCAGAACTGGATAAGTGGGGGAGAGGAAAATCACAAATGAGTAGGAAACAGAGAGTCAAAAGTAAGTAAGGATAGGAGCAAGATCATAGAATCAAAATCATGGTAGAGTGAGAAGGAAGAAAAGTAGGAAGGCAGGGAAGAACAAAGGAAGGAAAAGAAGAGGGGGAGGAAAAGAGGAAGAAGAAAGGAAGGGAGTGAGGAAGAGAGGAAGGAAGGAAGGAAAGAAGGAAGGAAGGAAAGAAGGAAGGAAGGAAGGAAGGAAGGAAGGAAGGAAGGAAGGAAGGAAGGAAGGAAGGAAGGAAGGAAGGAAGGAAGGAAGGAAGGAAGGAAGGAAGGAAGGAAGGAAAAGAAAGCAGGCATTTATTAAGAGACTACTATGTACTAAGGCACTGTGCTAAGTGCCTTAGAAAAATGATCTCATTTGTTCCTCACAACAGCCCTGTGAGGTACATGCCAAGGCAGGAAGGAGTACTCCAGTTGGAGTCAGAGAATCATGCTTTGAATCCTGGTTTCTCCACTTACTTACCTTGACCTTCATAAGTCATTGGTAAGAGACTTGGGCAAATCATTTCTGCCCAAGGAGGCCTACCTGCAAGAGAGTGAGAAAGCAGAAGGGCCTGTTAGCCCTCATATAAGGGGCAGAGAGATAATGACTGAAATGCTTGAAAGTGGGAATGGGGCATGGATGGCGGTAGACGATGGGAGGGTAATCGTATGCAGCTGCTGAGCTCCAGGCAGTGGCAAGCTGGGCCAGGCTGGTAGCTGGGCTCTTGGTCTCCAGGCTACTTATGGAGTGTGATGTTATGACTTAAATGTCCAAACAGCTCTGGTTCTAAACTCCTTCAACATGAAGGGGGAGGACCTCCCAGGGGAAAGGCCTTTGGAAGAAGAAGCCATCAGGAAGGGAGATGGATGGTGTCTTCAAAGGACCTGCTTTCATGAAACTGGAAGCTAAGGATAGAAACCAAGCAAACCCTTGAGAAACTGAGAGCCTTTGGAACCAGCATGTTGTGTAGGGTGAGCCCTCTGGGAGCAGACTTATGAAGACCCTGTGACATGAGAGGTAGCAGGCTGTGGTAGAAAGAGCACTGAGCTTAGAAGCGAAAAACCTGGGTTTGAGTCCTCTTCTGATCAACTAGTCATGTGATCTTGGACAAGTCTCTTAACCTCTCTGTGCCTCTGTTTCCTCACCTGTAAAATGGGACAATAATACTTACACTATTCAAACTCATGTTTTCTATCAGGAAAACATTTTGTGGGTCATAAAGTCAATCAACAAGCATTTTAAGCACCTACTATGTGCCAGGTACTGTTCTAAGCAATGGGGGTTCAAAGAAAGACAAAAGACAGTCCCTGCCCCAAAGGAGCTCACAGTCTAATGAAAACCTTGAAAACTGTTATGCACAAATAAGGGACAGTGGGAATAAACAATCATCAGAAGGGAGGCACTAGAATTAGGGGGCAGGGAATCAGGAAAGACTTCTGATAGAAGGTGAGATTTTAGCTGGGACTGCAAGAAGGCCAAGATGAACTCTTCTGTGAGAGGCAGTGTGGCCTGAGGGAGAAAGAGCCAGCCACAGGACCCCTGCCTCTGAGCCCAACTGACTCAGGGACCCTGAGCAAGCCGTATAACTTCTCTATGCTCCAAGAGGCTTTCTAAGACTGGTAGGTGGAGATCTGCATTGGTGGAGGGGTTGTTTCACTGGAAGTTCCCCACACCAATAATAGATAAGTAGCTAGATAGATGAAAGAGAGAGAGAGCATTTATTAGGTACTTACAATGTACCAACCACCATGCTAAGGGCTGAAGACAGAAATACAAACCAGACAGTGTCTGCACTAGTGGAGCTTGCATTCTAACAAGAGAAAACAATACATAGAGGGGTGCTGAAAAGTAGCAGAGGGGAGCAAGCAATGGTGGGTGTGGAGGCCTGGGTGCCAGCAAACTAATGCTAAAGTTCACCTTTAGACCCGCTTCAAAAAAAAGCTTTATACAGGTATGGTCCATTGTTATACATGTTTGTCAAACCAAAAAGTCTGTAATTACTCCCTACTGTCTGTATATAGCATCAAGTCCAAAATTTTTAACCTCACCTCAACAGCCCTCCCAGATTGGTTCCTTCCTTGCCTCATCACTCTTCTCTCCTAAAATATGATGTAAAGGATAAAGACCTGAGTTCAAATCCAGACTCAAACACTTCCTAGCTGTGTGACTTTGGGCAAGTCACTTAACCTAGTTTGCCTCAGTTTTCTCAATTGTGAAATGAGCTGAAGAAGGAAATTACAAACGACTCCAGTATCTCTGCCAAGAAAACCCCAAATGGGGTCATGAAGAGTTGGACACAACTGAAGAAAATAACTGAATGATTATTACACCTTTCAGTGCTTCCAGTCAGGCTTATCTCCTCATTGTCTTCCCCATTCCTTTCCAACCATCCAAAACCTACCAATTCTTCCAGACTATGTTCTCACCTCCTCTAGGAAGCCTTCCCGACCACCTGAGCTCTCAATGATCTTTCCTTTGTGTAATCCTAAAACATACTTAGGCTACTTGCCAGCTCAATCCTATGTATGCTCCTTCTCAGCTAAGGTCCCTATCCTGACTAGATCAACCCCCTATCTGGCCTAGGCAGGAAAGATATTTCATGCTTCTACTCTGAAGACAAAATGAGAGGAGAACATGAACTAGCACAGAGGGTATTACTAGCCATTTCCAGAAGAGCCCAGGTCAGTGTAGAGAAGAATATGTGTCAGCATAGAGAAGAGCCTGGAGAGGAGTGCAGAACACTGTTGTCCCACATTAGACTACGAACTCCTTGAGGCCAGGGATCCCGTTTTTGCCTTTATATCCTCAGCACTTAGCACAGTCCCTGACACATAGTAAATCCTTAATAAATGCTTGTTGAACATTATCATAAAGATGACCAACTGTGAAAGACTTAGCTTCTCTGATCAATACAATGATCCAACACAATTCCAAAGGACCCATTGATGAAAAATGGTGTCCACCTCCAGATAGGAAACTGATGAACCCTAAATGCAAATTAAATGTATACTTTTCTCACTTTATTTTTTTTTTGCTTTTTTTCCCCACAATATGGCTAGTATGGAAATATGTTTTTCATATATAATTGATATTATATTGCTTGCCTTCTCAATGGGTAAAAGAAGGGCTGAAGGAAGGGAGGAAATTTGGAACTCAAAATTTTTTAAGAATGAATGTTAAAGGGGCAGCTAGGCGGCACAGTGAGTAAAGCGCCAGCCCAGAGTCAGGAGGACTGGAGTTCGGTTCTGGCCTCAGACACTTAACACCCACACCCACACCCACACACACACAAAAACTATCTGTGTAACCTTGGGCAAGTTACTTAACCCCAATTATTTTTTAAAATGCTTGTTGACTGATGTAGGACAATATAGAAGAAAATATGGACCAGAATAGATGGGAGGAAAGGCCAAAATAAAAGGGAAAAGACTTATATAGAGAAGCACATAGGCCAGTATAAAAGGAAATGATTCAGTATGAGGAATGTATGATCTAGTGTGAGTCCATGGGCCAGTGTGGATGGAAACATAAACTTGTGTAGATGAGAATATAAACTAGTGTGGAAAACAATATGGTCCAATGCAGAAGGGGGCATGGATCAGTTTGAGCAGCTGAGTGATCTGCTTCTTGGAGCTAACTCTCACCCTATCAGTGCTATCAAAAGGATGAGCATGGTCCAAGAAAGCCTGAGGCTGAAGGAGATGAACAGAGGTGGGAAAAGACAGGAATGGGCAAGTGAAAACAACAAGCTTCCAAAGACTGTGAGGTTTCCTCTTGTTTCTGCCATGAATCCCCAATCTCAGGGCTTCTCTTTCTGCCACTGGAACGACAAACACCAATGGACTATGGCCACCATGATGCTCTTCCCCTTAAGGTCTGATTTAGGGGGAAATAATGTAGCCCTGCCAGCCTTGCCCTTGGACCTCTGAACTGAATCATTCCCAGTATCCATCTTGGCCTTGGCCTTGGGGACGCCAAGGAGGGTAGAGGCTGCTTAGGGGATACCAAGAGAATTCAGAAGGTTCAGACCATTACTGGGTTGACAAGGCAGCTCCAGGCCCTGAGAAAAAAGGAGAAGCAGGAAATCCACTTTCAGAGTTGATTGTTTCCCCAAAGAAGCACAGAAGAGTACAAAGGTTCCTCTTTACTCCTAAGGAAGGCTCCATTACTGCCAGGTCTAGAAGGAGGAATCATCAAGTCCTGCCCCCCTGTTTTGCTAATGAGGAAACTAAAGTCCAAGAGGAGTTATAAGGGATAACATGGTATAGTGGAAAAGCCCTCTGGATATGGAGGCAGAAGTCCTGGATTTGAATCATGCCACTGCTGCTTTCTAAGCATTTGACTTTAAGTTATTTCTCTCTGTGTGCCTTGGTTTCTTCCTCTGTAAAATGGAGTTGGACAAGATGGTTCCCAAGATTATTTCCACCTCCAAAGTCCAAGATCCTAAAAAGTGCTTACCCAAGGTCCTCCAACATTAGTATTAGGGCCAGAGTCTCCTGACTTACTAGCCAATGCTGAAGATGCAGTCAAGGCTTGAGGAAGAATCATCACCCCTTAGGGGGACGTCTTCATCTTATGTCACAGTCCCCCAACTCTTAGGCTCACAGGGATAGTGGTGGTGGTGATATTTTTAACACTTTTGATAGTCAAGCATGTTTGTTTTAGCACATCCTGGGGGAGGGGGGAGGGGGTCCGTCAGAGTGCCGGGGTGTGAAGCTGCCCGTTTTAGCTGCCCCATGGGGGCTGTTACTATTCTTACTCACCTGAGAGATAGTGAGAACTGTTAGAAGAGAGTTGGGGGAACAGAGTCACGAGGCCTCTTATCCAACACATTCCCTGGAAACTTGGCAGTGGCATCGCCTTTCAGAGGGCCCCAGGGCCCTCTGGAGATTCTGGGGTCAGTGACTGCTGGGAGCAAGAGACATCACATGAAAGGGAGTCACCAGTGAACAGAGAGAATAGTTACAAGGAACCAAAAATCAGAGATGAGCCTGGGCTCGGCTTCATCTAGTGGCATAGCTGAAGATCAAAGCTAGAAACTAGGACCGGACCAGGGGTCACGGATATGTGTGGCCAGAGTAATGAAAAGAGCAGATAGGATGCGGGGAAATGGAAGAACTAACTGGCATGGGAAATTCGACTTGCAATGCTCACCTCCCAGCCCCAAGGCAGCATCCCAACAACAACGGCAGAGCTTGGAAGCAATGAGGGGGTTGGCCCAGACTTAGAGTTCTTAAAAAATCTGGTGTCTATGATTTGGGGCGGGAGGGAGGGGTTATTTTGATAACTGTATTTTATTTTGATAATTGTATTTCAATATGATTTCTTTTGTGTTGTTGCTGTTGGGGTTTTCTTGGCAAAGATATGGGAGTGGTTTGTCCTTTTCCAGTTCATTTCACAGAAGAGGAAACAGAGGCAAACAGGGTTAAGTGGCTTGCCCAGGGTCATACAGCTAGGAAGTGTCTGAAGCCATATTCGAACTCAAGAAGAGGAGTCTTTATGACTCTAGGCCCAGCGCTCTAACCATTGCACCACCAAAGTGGCCCAATTGTAATCCTCTGTTATTTTATGACTTTTATTCTGAGACAAGGTCTCTTGGCTTCACTACACCAGACCAGACTGCCCAAGGGATCCATGACACAAGAAAGGTTAAGAAGCCCCATCACTCCAGCCACACATATCCATGACTGGTGGTCCAATCCTGGTTTCTAGGAAGCCTTGGTCTTCAGCAATGCCATAAGATGCAGATCACTGACTTTTGGCTCCACGTGGCTGTTCTCTGTTCAGTGGTGACTCTCTTTCATGTGATGTATCTCTTGTTCCCAGCAATGACTGACCCCCAAATCCCCAGAGGACCCTGGTCTGTAAGGCCCTTCCAGCTTTGTCATTTTCTCTTCTAATATGCTTAGATTATAATATTCTAATGAACATTTAACGTTCTTATGTACTAATGAATCCTCTTATGAGCACCCACTTAGAGCTGGAAGGTCATTTTACAAAGCAGGAAGTTGAGGCAGGAAAGTGACTTGCCTGGGCTCACCCAAGTACAAATATAAAAGAGGATACAATGTTAACATGCTGTAACAGGCCGATAATTAGCCTTTTCATTCCCTCAGGCATTCAGTTCTGCCATTCTGTGTCCTTCCGACTCTGGCACTCCAGGTCCTAACATTCAATGTCCCAAGCTTGTGCCACCTCTGACATTCTCTGTTCTAACATGCTGCTTCCCATGTCTCTTCTAGCTCCGACGATCTCTATTCTGAGATCCCTTCCACATCTAACATTCTCTGGTTCTGTGCTGTAACACTCCCCTGACATGCAGGGCACAGGGCACTCCTGCCATGCCATGCTGTGCCCTCCCTCCCCACCCCTGGCCTCCACTCTCCCAGACACCCTCCCAGAGGCTAAGTGTTCATGTCAGCACTCTCCACCAAAAGAAACCCACCAGGCTTTGTGATAGGGACAGTGGCTCAGCTCTCAGTGGCTTTTTTTAGCTGCCCTTTGATTATTAGATATGGAGCTATAGCTATGTTGGGAGCAGAGACTCAGAGAAATCCCATCAACTTGGATTTCTTAGACCAGGCACAGGTTCCCTCACACCACCCTTGGCTAGCTCTCTCCAGGGCTGTGAAAGAAGGGCCTAAGCTACTGTTCTCCTGGAAACCAACAGTTGGCAAAGATTCCAGCACAGGGAGATTGAGGGTCAGGAGATTCATAGGATTATAGAATTTAGAGCAGGCGGGAAGCTTGAAGAACAACTCATACAACCTGTTCATCGGACTAAAGGAAGCTTATAAAGGACCAGAGGAATGACTTACCCAAAGTCATTCTAGTGCCAGATAACAGAGCCAAGATTAGAACACAGAACCTGGGACTTTAAAACCAGAGCTCTTCTCACTGCATCATTTTATTTCCTGTACCACATGGAAATAGTTTCACCTTTAAACTTAGCAGTGCCATGGTGCATTCATTCCAGGTTATTTATTACACAGAGACAACAAACATATAATAAAGAAAGGTAAAAACTTGGTCCCAGCCCCCAAAAAGTTCACATCCTATTGAGGGAGACAGCAGGCAAATATCTATGGATATACAAGGTACAGACAGTACAAATTGAAGATCACCTCTGGGGAAGGGTGGGACCAGGAAAGGCCTCTTCAAGAAGATGGAATCTTAGATGAGACTTTAGGGAAACCAGCAGGAAGAAATGTGGATGAAGGACAGCCGATGAAAATAAAAATTAAAGCAAGTTGCTAAAAGTCCTTAGGATTATAGACCCTTATACAAAGAAGTAGCCATGATTCCCAACCCTCCTTTCTTACCTATAAATCAGACTTTTGCCTATGAAACTCCCCAGATGTGTTGGTGTACAAACAGCTTGCCAACAGACTCAATCCATGCTGTGTACACACACACACACACACACACACACACACACACACACACACACACATACGCACACACACGCACAATGGGGAAGAAACATCAAGGAATCTGTAATCAACATAAATTAATCCATAGGTCCACTTTGTCACTTACAAAGGAAGGATGGTAAAGAACATATGGGGAAAAGTCAACGAAAGGAAAAATAGGAAGAATTTTGTCATTAGAATATAATATATATCAACTGGACAGAAGAAGAAACAGATGGGAAGTGAAGGAAGATAATTCTAATTCTGGCACAGAGGTATGATTTAGCAGTGATGGGGGAACTTCAATTATGTGGAAACCACAGAACTGGAAGGAATCTCAGTAGTTATCTAGTCCAACCCATGCACAAAATGAACCCCCAACAAGCGTTCCATTACCCAGACTCAGCTGGAGTTCTCCTTGCCAAAAGCAAGCAGCTAATAATTTCTTGATCTGCCTTGATAATAATTTCATCTTCAAAAAAGGTGGAATAATCAATCAACAATTGGGAAGAACTGCCAGGGTAGAAATGATGGAAAGCTTAGGAGGAAAATTTCATTTTAGAATTTGTGATAGAGCCGAAGAAATCCAGGGACAGTCTGGCAATGCACCTGAGATTTTGGAGGAGCAGGTTTCAAAAGGTTCAGAAGAAGTCTTGGTAGGATACTGTGGACTCGAGGTCTATGGTACAAGGGAGCCCATGAGGAATGGGAAACTCTCAAGAATGAAATTCTATAACTCTCCAGGTGGATTAGACTTCATCTTCCTTGGCCCCCAGAGGGCAGGATTAGGAGTAAATGCAGCGACTAGAAGCTGCTGAAAGACAGATTTAGGTTGGACAAAAGGAAAACTTCCCAATGAGTGGAGTGGTTCCAAAGGAAAATGGGCCACCGTGGTAGGTGGCAAGCTCCATCTCATGGGGGTCTTCAAGCAGAGGCTGATGACAACTGGTTGAGGAGTCTGAGTCAGAGATGATTCTGAATCAGGCCTAGGCTGAACTTGGATCTTTCCTTTCAGCTCTGAAATTCTGATTTTATTTGTAATCTATAGAAAAGGAATGATAGGGCACCAGGTAATGTAGTGGATAAAGCATGGGCTAAGGAGTCAGGGAGATCTAAAGTCAAACCTAGACTCAGACATTTAGTGGCTGTGTGACCCTTGGCAAGTCACATAACCCTGATTGCCTAAAAAAAAAAAAAAAAGGAATGATAAAATTTGTACTCCCAACAGGGTTGTGAGCAAAGCCCTTTGTGAACCTTGAGGCAGTGTAGATATGACTTATGGTTATTAACTTAATGCAGACAATAATGGGATTTGGAGAGCACCGGGTGACAGGTGATGGCTCCTCTATTGCAGGAGGCCCTTGCTTTGCCCTGGTCTCTTGACCAATTCCCTGCCCTGTGGATTAATCTGTTTCAGTAACAAACAGGACTAGCGACAACAGATAAGTAATCTGGATTGTCACATGGCTTTTCCCCTCATTACTGCACAAGGTGAGAATTCCCTGTCCAGTAGGGATATAAATAGGTCCCAGGCAATTGCCCCAAATCCCAGCCAAGAGGCCAGGGCAGCCTGGAACCCTGCCTTGCAGGCTATTCTCAGCAGCTTTTCCTAGCTGGAGTCTGTCCTAGAAACGGGAACCCCTTACCCTCCCCCTCAGCTGAGACTTTTGGGAAGCCAGGCCCCTTGTGACCTGACCCCAAGAGGCTGAGAGGGCCAGGGCAGTGCTGCCAAGTGGTTTCTAAGCCCTGACCAAAGGGGGAAGGAGCTCTGAGAGTGAGTGGGGGATCTCTGACACAGAGTTCCTGAACTATAGACCCAGTCTGTCTATGGCTGCAAGCCAGGGCATCCCAACTGGGAAATGGGGAAAGGAAGAGGCAGTGACAGGCCCAGAGGAAGGATGAGGAGACTCCATTTCCCATAGAATCACAGAATGTCAGAGCTGGGAGTGACCTTAGAATACGGAATATTATAACAGAGACAACAAAATGTTAGAGCTAACTAGAAGGCACCTTAATACATCCAACTGTAAAATTTAACATACATTTATTGAGCAAAGCATTGGACAAGCCCTGAGACCATGAAGGCAAAAATGAAGCCATTCATTATTTTACAGAATAGATAATGGCTTCCCTAAAGAAGGAAATTATTTGCCTGATACCACAGAGCAGATCACCATTTAAATCTAGTCCACATGGGTTCTGCCTCATTCCCATATGCTAGTAATCTGAGGGCCTAAAGGAGATGTAGACAGTACCAGGCCCTTCCTCTTAAGGAAGGGTAAAATGAAATTCCTTTCAGCCACTTTTCTCTAAATACTTTGACTTTGTTTTATTGTCATTTTCATATTGAAAAAGCTTCCTCCAGAAAATGATAAATGCTGGAGAGGATGTGGGCAAATTGGAACACTAATGCATTGCTGGTGGAGTTGTGAACTGATCCAGCCTTTCTGGAGAGCAATCTGGAATTATGCCCAAAGGGCTATAAATACTTTCATACCCTTTGATCCAGCAATACCACTCCTAGGGTTATATCCCAAAGAGATCATAGAAGGGGGAGAAAGATCCATATGTACAAAAATGTTTATAGCAGCTCTTTTTGTGGTAGCAAAGAATTGGAAATTAAGGGGGTGCCCATCAATTGGGAAATGGTTGAACAAGTTGTGGTACATGCATGTTATGGAATACTATTGTGCTATAAGAAATGAGGAGCAGATGGTCTTCATATTTGCCTGGAGAGGCTTATACAAACTGATGCTGAGTGAGAAGAGTAGAACCAGGAGAAATTTGTACACAATTACAGACACAACATATGTGTGATGATGAACTTTGACAGACTGGACTCCTCTCAGCAATGCTGTGATGTCAATCCCAAAAGACTCACGATGGAGAGAGATGTCTACACCCAGAGAAAGAACTAGAAGAGTTTATATCCAGGTGGAAGCAAAATACCTGATCTTTTTCCTTTTCTTGTTTGGTTGTATGTCCTCTTTACCATTTTTCATTCCAGCTGATACAATCCATCTTTATAACCTGACTAATGTATAATGTGAAAGTATTTACAGATCCTATAATTAACTATATGCCGCCATGGCGGGGAGGGGAGGAAGAGGACAAAATGTGAAACTCAAGGAATTGTGGAATTGAATCCTGTAAACTAAAAGGAAACAAACAAATTAATTAAAAATAAACAAAAAAAAAAAGAAAAAGCTTCCTCCAACAACTTTCCAGTCCCTGCCCTGCTGGCCAAGAATTGGAACTAATGGAAACAGGCCCTCATCATTCCTGCCCCTGAAACTTTGCTCACAATGTTGCCGCTTTCCTGCTTGGTACCCATCCAGATCCTGCCCACCCTTCAAAGTTGCACTCCAGTCCCACCCTTACTGGATCAACTTCCCCACCCTCTGCAGTCCACAATCATCCCTGGCCGCTCATCTCCTACAGCATTGTCTGGGGTCCTTGTCTAGGCGGGATTCTTCATCTCATTCCCTCATTGCTTCCTGCATGTGAGCTTGTATCATCTATTAAACTGTAAGCTCCCTGTGGGCAGGGATTGTGTGTTATTAGACACTTCATAACTGTTCGCTGAGTGGATGTAGTAATACATCACAGCAAATATTCATGATGGTAGAGATGGGAATTCATACACCTCCATCCTTGCCGTTACAAAGTTCATATTGTATACAAATATACAGGAATAAGATACAAGTACTGATGGCTAAGGGTGGTCTCTCACAACCTGACCTCCCCTTCTTGGGAGGGTCCCCTTCTGCATCCTAGCTTCCCAGGCCTGGGGTCTATATCTCACCTCCTCCTCAGGATTCTGGGCTGCTAAGGGACAATGGAGAGATGTGCTTGAATGACATAAAGTGGGGGAGTAAAGTGGAAGATGAAGGGGAGAAAACAAACCCCACAACTGTGCTAAGAGTTGTGTCCTTCCTCTGACAAATGTCAGCAAGGATGGACAGGCTGAGTGCACAGAAAAACAGGGCAATGATCTGTCTCTCTGGACCTGTGGCTCTGACCTCTGGCTCAACCGCCACCTGATGAGATGGGAGAACCTGGACCCACATGGACCTATACTAGAAAGAAGGGATATAGGCATGCATACATACACACACATTTCTTCAAAGGGAGGAAAAAGCAGAGTGGGTCAAGAAACCTGGAGAAATGAGTTACAGTCCCTGAGTTGGTAAAATAATCAAAAACAATAAATCAGCATGATGGAGGTCTGCTCTGGTTTGGTATGGAGGTATGGGTGAGGGTAGTAGGAATGGTCTTTTTGGGCAGATAATAAAAGTAAGAGCTAGCATTTATGTAAATACTTTAAGGTCTGTAAAGTACTTTATGTGTATCACTTCATTTGATTTCATCCTCACAACAACCCCAAAAGGCAGGTGTTATAATTATCCCCAATTTAAAGATAAGGAAACTGAGAGTGAGAATAAGTGACTTGCCCAGAATCACACAGCTAGTCAGTATCTAAAGCTGAATTCAAACTCAGGTCCTCCTGACTACAAATATAATACTCTTTCTACTCTGCCACCTAACTAACTGCCTTTAGATAAAGAAGAGAAATATCCCAAGCAAGATACATCCTAGGGCAGCTAGGTGGTGCAGTGAATAGATCACCAGCCCTGGAGTCAGGAGGACTTGAGTTCAAATCCAGCCTTAGACACAACACAAAAACTAGCCATGTGACCTTGGGCAAGTCACTGTCATGGAAATGCAAATGTAAAGATCTTCCCTGCCCGTAGGCCCTTTGATAGGCTTAAGAGACTCTGAGAACCTTCCTTTATTTGAAAATATACTCTGCCTCTTAATAGGCTGAATGTGGTCACATGGAGCCTGTGTCAGGAGGCTTGGTTTTCAGGAATGCCCATAACTTGATGCTGTGTGATTGGGCAGTGGGTCAAGAGGGTGGTTACATTCTCTGACCCAGGAGAAGGCTATATAATCCCTGATGTGAGGCTTTGCTTTGGGGCTCACTTTGAGAAGTGTTCTGTGATTTGATCAGATGAGACTCTGGGAAGCCATTGTTTAGAGCCCCCCAGCTTTGAAAAACCCAGATGTTGATTTGGTATGGATGTAATGGTTGGACAGTTTGGAAACCTGTCTACTTGATCTGTTTCTCTGTCTTGATAATTCTGTCTGTATACTCTGAAGTTCAGGGTGCTGACCTTTTTCCCCTGAACTAGGTAAACGATACATATTTGACTGATTAAAGTAAGCTTGTTAACCTATTTTGAGTTGCTTTCCTTTAACAAAGCAGATCTAAGAACCTGTGTTGGCAGCCACCCTGGGAACGCTGGGGTGCTTGCTGCTACAATCACTTAACCCCAATTGCCCTCCAAAAAGCAAAAAAAAAAAATTTTAAAAGATACATCCTACTTGGAACAAATTTAATTAACCCCAGCTGCCATACAGACCCTGTTTTGTAGTCAAATGTCAACTCCTTCAGACTGGGAAGGGTGAATGGAGATATGGTGGAAATGGTGCATGAGACCCCTTAGAATATAGGCTTCGCAACCTCTGGAAATCATCCTCATTCCCTGTGAGGCCCTGAGAAGTAAGCATGAACAGAAGGAACAGGGAGAGCATCAGAAAACTTGGTGGAGGAAAGAAAAAAAGAAGCCTTTCAGAGATGGGGCTGCAAGGAGGTGGGGGAGGGAAGCCTACTAAGTCTGGACTTAGCATCAAATAAATAAGTGGCCTGCCCACTGCCCCTCCTCCCTTCCCCACACTCTTCATCCCTCTCATTGCCACATCTAGAAGGATATGCTTTGAAGAGGAAGGAAGGAAGGAAGGAAGGAAGGAAGGAAGGAAGGAAGGAAGGAAGGAAGGAAGGAAGGAAGGAAGGAAAAGAAAGAGAAACCAGGAGTCTAGAGACCTGAGTTCTTATCTGGGTTCCACCATTAAACTCACTGTGCAATTTGGCAAATGACTTCCTTTCTCTGGGCTTCAATTTCTTCCTCTAAAACAAGAGAGTTGAACTAAATGGATTCTAAGGTCCTTTCTAGCTCTGATATCATATTTTTGACTATACTCAAACTGGTGCCCCTATGTTGCCTCTACTCTCATCCTAGGGACAACAGCCTCAGTTCTTCAGACTTTGTCAAGGTACTGACTTGTCCTTCTGCCTCACCATCATTACCCATTCAGTCAGGAAGTAGGGGACAGGTGGTCCCAGACACCCAGAAATGATCACTTTTAGAACCAGGAATTTGAGGGCAACAAAATTCATTTCAACTCTGAGCCAACTCTGCCTATATATACAGCCTTCTGTCTCTAATACCTGAAATTCCACTGCTCACCTATACCTTTAGATCAAGGGGAAGTACCCCTGGGACTTCAGCACTCAGCATAGTGTCTGGTACATAGCAGGCACTTAATAAAAGAAATTATTGTATCTGACATGTATGTGATATTTATAATTATTATAACACCTAGCATTTATACAGTGTAAGCATCTTACAAATATTATCTCATTTTATCCTCACAGCAACCTTGGGAAGTAGGTACTATTATTATCCCCATCTTACAGATGGGGAAACTGAGGCCATCAGAGGTTACATGACTTACCCAGGGTCACACACATAGCCAGTGAGTATCTAAGGCTGGATTTGTACTCAGGTTTTACTGATTCCACGTCCAGTGTTCTTTCTGCTGTGCCACCTAGCAGCATGGATTGATAAAGGGAAATATGTCTGTCAGGGATAACCTGGGCTTCAGTCCTATCTCTGACAAATACTGGCTGTATGAACATGAGCAGGTCATTAACCTCTCAGTGCTTCAGACACTCTAGAACTATAATTTATAAACAGTGCATATAATAATATATGCACACATGTGTATATATATATATATGTGTGTGTGTATATATCTATATGTGTATATGTATATATCTACACATAGATCTACAGCAAGAACTTTCACGTCCACTATCCCATTTAGGCTTCTCCAGATCTGAGGGTTATTCATCTTCAAGACTCTCTGGTCTAACCCACAGCTAAAGAAGCCATCAAGCCTATTCTTGAAGATCTGGAATAAGGAGAGAAACCCCTACCTCCCAAAGCAGTTCATTCTACTTTTTCCTCTCTAAAATTGTTAGGAAGTTTTTCTTTACTTTGAGTCTACATCTATTGCCTTTCTGTGAGTTCCACCTTTTATTTCTACTTTTTTTATAGGCTGGTCATTCAGTGATGAATTCTTTGGCCCTGGAAATTCAAGAAACAAAGCTACAAAATGGCCCTCTCTCTAGCACAGCCCCCTTCTGCCATGATGATGGCAAAGTGGTGTAAGAGAGGGCAGAGATCTCTAAGAACCATACAATTTTTAGACTTCTGGTTTCCCTGCTATTCTTCAAACAAAATACTCTAACTCTCAACTCCAGGGATTTCCCCCCTACGGTTCCCAGGTTCTCCCTCCTCATCTCTGTCTCCTTGCTTCCCTGTCTTCCTTCAAATCTCAGCCAAAATCCCATCCTTTGAAAGAAGCCTTTCCCAATTCCACTTAATAGTAATGCCTTCCCTATGAGACCCACCTCCAATTTATCACGTACATAATATCTTTTATATCTGTAGGTGTTTATATGTTGTCTCCCCCAGTGGAATATGAGTTCCTTCGAGGCAGGGACTGTTCTGGCCCTTTTTTGTATACCAAGTGCATAGCACAAGGTCTGGTACATAAGTAAGTGCTTAATAAATCCTTGTTGACAGACTGACTGACCTATAAATATTAACTGGCTGTTGGTACTCTAAATGTGAGATCTTTGTTTAATGACCAGCAAGTGAACATGTTACTGGAAAAGCTGAACCATAGCAGTCTTGATATATTTATTATAAATGAAACTAGGAGAAAGAAAGATGTCATAGCGGAATATAATGCTGCTCATAGGAACCAAGTATAAATGCAAAAGAAAGAGTTGGCAGAATTGGCTTTATTTTATGTCCAAAGGCAATGACAAGAGTCATTTTCTCATATTGCAGGGCTTGTGATAAATATTGGTTTAAAAACCCCACCATGAAAATGATTATAAATTAAGTCTTTCCAAGATGACCTCTGAAAGTATATGGAAACTGGGGAGAGGATAAGGGGATAAATCCACAGCATAGGAATAAGGGGTCATTAAACTTCCCTCTCAAGGGAGAGAAGGAAAGAGCAGAAATAGATAAGAGAGCTCTGAACACAGACACAAATTCTATAGCTAACCTGGCTCTGGGAGGGTTTCCCTTGGGATCAATAATATTTTTAGCACAAAGACAGGTGCAAGATGGATCCTAGAAATGGAAAGGGATATGTCTGGGTTTAGATTAGACAAAATCCTTCACAGTCTGGGGTCACCAGCCTTATTTTACCTTATTCCCCCCACTACATGCTCTATAATTCAACCAAGCTTGGTTACTTGCTACCCTTAAGAATGCACTTTCTTGGGGCAGCTAGGTGGCCCAGTAAATAGAGCACCTGCTCTGGAGTCAGGAGGACCCAAGTTCAAATCTGGCCTCAGACACTTAATACTTACTAGCCATGTGACCTTGGGCAAGTCACTTAACCCCAATTGCCCTGCCTTCCCCCTCCAAAAAGCAAAAGAAAAAAGAAAAAAAGAAAAAGAATGCACTTTCTTCCTCCATACTTCTCTCTCATCCTGGTGAATTCCTCTCCATACACTCAATTGCCACCTCTTCTAAAAAGCTTTCCCTGATCTCTCTGAGCAGTAACAACCTTCGCCTCAGGTCTCACCTAGCACTTTGTTCTGCATCTGTCTAATATACCTATCACAAAATAGCTATGGTTTTTATCTCCCTCCTAGACAGTGCATCTCATAATGGCAATGTCTGTGGGATGATGAGACACTGAGGCAGCAAGACCTGAGCTCAGATCCGGCCTTAGGTTCTTACTAGCCTCTGCCTCCCTCAGTTTCCCCATCTGTAAAATGGGGATAATAATAGCACCTACTCCCCAAGGTTGTTATGGGTCTCAAATAAGATAGTATTAGTAAACTGCTTGACAAACCTTAAAGTGATATATAAATGCTAGCTATTGATATTAATTAGAATTAATTTTCTATTAACACATACTTACTAAGCACCTACTATGTACAGCATTTTGGTTAGGATCAAAATGGTCAACGTTCTAGGTGACTGTGCCAAGGGGCTCCGATCCATCTTGTCCCAGAGACTTGCAGTTCGGGACTGTCTCAGACATTTGCTTGGGTTTCTTTTTCCAATTCCAAATAAATTCATCCTCCTGTATAAACATTTCATGGGGAAAACAAAACAATTCTGGGTTTTATCATGAATTTCTCTCTGGAAAGGGGGCCAGAGCCCAGCCCAACGACTACTGCAGGCACTTTCAAAGTCCACACTGGGAGAGGTGGGCGAACCCTGCCCTGTGACGGTTTATAAGAGAGCAGGGAGAATCTTGGACCAAGAGGCTTATAAAGGGGAAAAAAAAAAATATCCAGCCTGAAATCAACCCGAGCAGACTTAGTGACATAAATTCTCTTCCCAATATAGTCAGCAAGACCCAAGCCCAGCCAGTCCTAATGGATGTGAATGTGAACCATGGGGTGGCAGAGGAAGGAGGGAGAGCTCCTTCAGTAAACAGGGACTCTGAGGGAAGGCATGAAAGAGAAACAGAGGTAGTAAGTGTCCATACCCAGAACTGCAGGCTAGAAAGCCTGGAGCCTGGAAACCCTCAGGGGCCCTGCCCTGAGCTCTGTTCCCCTCAGGGTGGGGAGAAGGACCAAGGGAGGCCAAGTGGGTCCTCTGTGCTTCTCAGCTGGTAAATCCAGCTGACATTTCTCAGTACTCATCCTTCTTGACCTCTCTAGCTTTGGACACTGTAGACCTGGTTCCAGACTGCCTTGGCTTTTGTGATGCTGCCCTCTCCTGGCCTTCCTCCTCCCCAGATGATCACTCCCATTAATGTCCTGGACTTGTCTCCTAACTGAGCGCATCACTCAAGGCTCTATGCTGCATTTCTTGTCAGCTTCCAGACATTAAGTTATCCTGTGTATGTCAGATAAGTCCCCAGTCCCTCTGGACTCAGTCTCCCAGAGGGATAAGATCATGTTGCTAAAGTTCTTAGCACGCTGCCTGGAATACAGTAGGTGCTTAATAAATGCGTGTTCCCTTCCCACTCTGGGGCAGTTAATTCACTCAGCTTTGACTCTGATGATCCACCCAGGGATAGAGCTATCCAGCTGTTCAGTTGCTTTCAGTCATATCTGACCCTTCATTAGTTTTCTTGGCAAAGATACTAGAGAAGTTTGTCATTTCCTTCTCCAGCTCATTTTTTACAGATGGGGAAACTGAGGCAAATGCGGTTCAGTGACTTGTCCAGGGTCACCCAGTTAGTAAATGTCTGAGGCCAGATTTGAACTCAGAAGATGAGTCTTCCTGACTCTAGGTCCAGCACTCTGTGCACTGTCAACGCCTAGCTGCCCTGACTGCTTAATGGGTCAGTCCAAATGTACCTAACCCACTATATCTAGCTGTAAGGACTACTGATGGAAAGTGTGTAACAACTAATGCCCCTATGGCATCATTCACAGTCCCTGTGGCTCACCAGACCAAAACTCTCTTCCTTGACCCGCTATTCCCTTTTGTGGGTTGTATCCCTCTACTAGAATGTAAGCTCAGTTTTCTTAAAATGACAACATGACGGCGGCCAGGTGACTTAGCGAGTAAGATCACCAGCCCCAGTGTCAGGATGACCTGGGATCGAATCTCGGCTCAGATACTTAGCACCACACCCAGAAATAACTGGCCGGGGAACCTTGAGCAAGTTACTTAACCTCAATTGCTTTAAAAAAAAAAAAAAGACACATAAAATGACAACATGAAAGTTCTAAAGCACCCAGATATCCCCCCAAAACATAGAAATACCAGTAAGAGCATCCCACCAGTCCAGGACTACACAAAAATAAAGCTTCCAGAAATCTATAGGCACTCCAAGTGGAGACATCCCATGGGCTTATCACCAGCCCAGTTGCTGATGAATAGGGCTTACAGCCAGAGGGACCCAAGCCCTAACCTGTCTCAATGGCAGCAAGGGGTCAGCTAGTCCCTAGTAGGTCCTGCTCAGGGAGATAGGGCCCCGCTGAATGTCCAAGAGTTCTGAAGCCACAGATGGAGATAGAGACAGCTTATGGTGGGCACTGCTCATAGAGAGAATCAATGCAATGCCCAGGAAGCCCACTTCAAGGGGAAATCAGCACAATCTGCTATATACAGTCAATATTCACCCCCAAATTTAGCTAAGCTAGGTCTCAATGGCAAACAGTTCATAATAATAAAAGCTAACACATATAGCACTCTAAGATTTGCAAAGCACTTTACAAATATATCATTTAGCTTCAAAATAATATTGGGGAGGGGCAGCTTGGTGGTGCAATGAATAGAGCACTGGCCCTGGAGTCAGGAGGACCTGAGTTCAAATCCTGCCTCAGACGCTTAACACAAAAAAAAACTAGTCGTGTGACCTTGGGCAAGTCACTTAACCCCAATTGCCCTGCCTTCCCTCCAAAAAATAAAAAAGCAAAAAAAAATAATTATATTGGGAAGAAGGTGCTATTATTACCTCACTTTACAGCTGAGGAAGCTGAGGCAGGCAAAGGTGACTTGTCCAGGGTCATACCACCTTCAAGTGTCTGAGGCTGAATTTGAAATCAGCTCTTCCTCACTCCAGATGCAGGGCTCTCTCCATTGCACTACCCAGAAGCTGATACTCAATACACAAAGCCTTTCCATCTTAGTGAGACCTGTCAGAACTCATGTTTCTCCTGGGTCATCTTCCCACAGACTTTCATAGAGGATCAAAGTGTATATAAAAGCTTAGTTAGTAATAGCAATCGTTCAGGAGGAGCAAGGTCTTAAGGACAAGTTCCTTACAGATTTTTCCCCATCTTTTACATTTATTTTCCTTTTTTTCTTTTTAATATATTCCATTTGTTTCATTAAATATTTATGTAAAAAGTTTTAACATTCATTTATTTTTTATTTTGAGTTCTAAATTTTCACCCTCCCTCTTGCTCCTCCCCACCTTGAGAAGGTAGGCAATTTGAGATCGATTATACATGTAAAGTCATGCAAAACATATTAGCCTTGTTGCAAAAGAAAACACAGACAAAAAGAAAGAAAAGTTTAAAAAGTATTCTTCAATCTGCACTCAGAGTTCCTCAGTCCTCTCTCTGGAGGTGGATGGCATTTTATTGTTTTCTCCTTACAGATTTCATTTTCATCACAGACACTAATATAGACTCCCCCAAGGTCAAGCTATTCTAGCTCCTGCTTCAGTGTGAGCTTGGAATTAAGCAGCCGATGAAAAACAGTGACTCATGACTCATGGGTCTATGGGTCAATATTACAGAGGACTCTCTGTAATACAAGTACAGCCTGAACTAGAATAAAATGTAATTGTGAAATAGTTAACAAAATAAATAAAAATGAAATAGAACATTTCAGTTGCATTCAACTCTTCATGACCCCATTTGGGGTAAAGATAATGGAGTGGTTTGCCATTTCCTTCTTCAGCTCATTTTACAGATGAGGAAACTGAGGCAAACAGTGTTAAGTGACTTGTCCAGGGTCACACAGTCACTAAATGTCTGAAGCCAGATTTGAACTCAGGAATATGAGTCTTCCTAATTCCAGGCCTGGCACTCTTATCAACTGTGCCACCTAGCTGACCAAAATAGAACAGAGATAATGTTAATAAGGTTTTTAAAGATTTACAAAGAACAATTGCTATTACTAATTAAGCTTTTATATGCACTTTGATCCTCTATGAAAGTCTGTGGCCAGTAATAAGGTGGTCAGTAAGGATCCTTACGAACAGGCTAGTAGCCTTATTTCTATATCACCACTACCTTACAGAATCATCAGTACTTGTGATTTTAATTTATGAATAGCAAAGATTTGTGATTTTACAGATGTGGGAAGATAAATTGCAACTGTCTATAATTCATATTCTCAGAGAATTATCTGCAGCCCAGAGAGTGCCTACCCACAGTCACACAGCAAGGTGGTCCAAGGCAAGATGTGAGTGCACTATAATTGCCTCCTAACTGGTCTCCTTATCCCCCCTCTCCAAGCCACCTCTGCCCAGCTACCCAATGGATCTTCCCAAGGCACAGGCCCAGTATCCTCACTCTTCTGCTCAAGAAACCTTCATGAGTCCCTTTTGCCTCTAGAACAAAACACAGATCTCTCTCCCTCCTTTGAGCTTTTAAAGCCTTCACAATCCAGCTTCAGTGTACCTCCCCAGGCTCATTATTCATCCCTGTCCTTCACACACTCTGCATCTGAGCCAAGCTGGCCCACCTGCTGCCCCCCATCCACAGCCACTATCTCTCTCTCCCTCCCTCACACTTTTGCACAAGCCATCACCCATGCCTGAAATGCACGCCATCCTCATGGAATCCCTGGCTTTTCCCAAGGTTCTGCTCAGGTCCCACTTCCTATAGGAAACCTCTCCTGATCCACCCCAGGGGCTAAAACCATCCCTCTAGGGATTAGTCTATATCTATTTCCTCTGTATCTAATTTTCTGTGTGTGTGTGTTGTTTCCCTTCAATAGAATGTAAGCTACTTGAGGTCAGAGATTTGTGCTCCCAGTGCCTGGCACATAATAGACACTTAATATATTAAGCTCCTTGTTCCTGCATACAAGTCCATGGTTGTGTCCATTATGTCACACTGCCTCTCCATATTGTACTACTGCCATCAGAAAATGCTTCCTGAACTCCTGCTACATAAAAAGGGAGGTGGGTGAGAAGGAAGGAAGGAAGAAGGAGGGAGGGAGGGAAGGAAGGAAAGAGGAAGGAAAGGAAGGAGGGAGGGAGAGGAAGAAGGAAGGAAGGAAGGAAGGAAGGAAGGAAGGAAGGAAGGAAGGAAGGAAGGAAGGAAGGAAGGATTTACTAAACACTCACTATGTGCAGGGCACTATGCCCAGGATTGTAGGAATACAAAAGGATAATATTCCTTATACAAGCTCAGACACAATATAAGGTGGTTTGGGGAAGTCTTTGGGAGAGGAGTGAGGGAGAATGGTCAGCAATAAGGCAGAGGGAAACAGAAAGAATCACACAGCCTGAGATTCAAGGGAACTGTCTTCCTGATCCTTTCTATAGCTGATTCAACATAGGACTTTGGACAAATCACTTCTCTCTGAGTCTCAGTTTCCTCACCTGTAAAATGAGGGGGGTCTGTCTAAGTGATTTCCATCACGCCTTCTAGCTTACACCTACCTCTCTGTTCTCTGTTCTAAAGGCCTATTTAGCTCTAATACAGTATATTCTCAGCAATACCTGCCAACCAAAGGCTACCAACATGGAGCTGAACACAAGAGCCCTGAGGGTAACAGCGCCATCCCCAGCGGTCCTGCTTCCAACCCAGCCTCCTGCAGCCATCATTTGGGGGAGCAGCTCCTGTGGAGAAGAGCCTGGACAACCCCATCATCTACTGACCAGCTGCCACCCGCAGGGCAGCCATGCCAGTTTAGTTAAAGCTGCAAGATCCCCTCAGGGAGAGCCAGTGGGCAGCAGGTGCTGGGCAGGTCAAGTCACCAACCCCACCCTGACCACCCTCTGTCTTCAGATCCCGATGGAGACAGGCCAGAACACTGAACCCAAGAGTCTTGGGAATCGCAGTGGCTCCAGCCCAGCCACCATCCTGGGGAGCCAGTCCTGTGCAGAAGCAACCTCAGTCTGGCAGCTGCTCCCACAGAGGCTACAGCCACCACTACCAGAGACGCACAAACAAATGTCCTTGCCACCAAAATACTTGCTTCCATAGAATCATTCAATATCAGAAACTGATGCCATTTTATCGGTGGAAATGACATCAAGAAGAAGTATTGGGGCGGCTAGGTGGCACAGTGAATAGAGCACCCGCCCTGGAGTCAGGAAGACCTGAGTTCAAATCCAGCCTCAGACACTTAACACAAGAAACTAGCTGTGTGACCCTGGGCAAGTCACTTAACCCCAATTGCCCTCCAAAAAGCAAAAAAATACAAATACAAAATACAAGAAGAAGAATCAGCATTTGCTTTGCTGCTGCCCCCTAAGGACCATAGGACTTTTTCATCGGCCTCACAGCTGAAACCTCAGTAAGGGTGGTCTTCTCCATTAAAATGTGAGCTTCTTGAGAGTGGGGTCTGTCTAACATTTCTATTTGTAACCACAGCTTTACACATAAGTAAAATTTAGTAAATATTTTTTCTTCAATTCATTCCAATTCTGTTTCCTTACAGCACCAACATTCTACAATTCTGTAACTGTAAATTTCATCATTTTGGACCCAAAGCACTGTCCAGGACTTCCTACGATGGGCTTTCCAGATGTAATGAAGAAGCCATTCACTTTCCTAAGTGGGTCCCGCCTGGTAGAATTTCAATTTCATCATTCTCTGGGGAGGACGTAGGGCAAAGTCTGATCCGTAGGTCCAAATACAGAGTAAATTTATCAGCCCTGCCTTATGAGGTATCCTAACCCAGTAAAAAAAAAGTGACTCTGAAAAATAACAACCACTTGTGCCTATATCACATACTCCATTTACAAAACAACTGCCTCATACCAACCCTGTGCAAATATTTATACCCATTTTACAGATAGGTCAGCAAAGAATTTATCAACTAGTGGTCAACCTCCCAGCAATGAGTTTCTCTTATGTAGCTGATCCTGGGACAATGGCTATGGTCTCTCAATTGTATCCATGTCTGAAGTTTGTATAGTTTCATAGGACCTTCAAAAGTCACCTTCATGCCAAAATGGATCAGAGCAGAAATAACAGAATATATCAATAAAGATATTGAGGCAGTGATTTGCCAAAGACAACATAACTAATAAGTGGCCGAGTTGAGATTTGAACCTAGGACTTCTATTAATCCAGTATTTTTTTCTTTCTTTTCTTCCTTCCTTCTTTCTTTCTTTTACTTTTCAGCTACTCAGCCTCAGACTCTCTGGACTCCTCCACATCCAGCCTAGTCACTTTCCCATGCTGAAGATGGCTCAGTCCTTTACTACTCTCTCCAGGTGGAGAAGTTCACCCCGGAATCTTCATCTAAGGAAGTGACCACAACAATCATGGTCGTTTCTAACTTGGCTCAGCCTCACACTCTATGGACTCTGTTATCTTGCCCCACTCAAATTTAAGCTCCTGGAGGGCTATCATTCTTTTTGCTTGTGTTTACATTCCTGTTGCTTGGCACAGTACATAACATAACATGGTTTTTTTCTATCTATAATGATAACGATAACAGCTAATATTTACATAGTGCCCACTGTGTGCCAGGCACTGCTCTAAATGCTTTACAAATATTCTCTCCTTTGAGCCTCACAACAACCCTGGAAAGCAGGTGTGATTATTACCCCCATTTTACAGTTGAGGAAATTGAGTCAAACAGAAGTTGAATGACTTGCCAGAGTCATACAATAAGTGTCTGAAGTCAAGTTTGAATTAAGGTCTTCCCAACTCCATGACCTGTGTTCCGTCCACCCTGGCACTCACCTCTCTGATCTCATTCATTCTCTCTACGGTACAACAGAAAACTCAGAAGATTAATAATAATAATAATATTCAGTCAGCTCAAGTCATGTTCAATTATTCATGACCCCATTTGGGGTTTTCTTGGCAAAGATACTGGAATGGTTTGCCATTTCCTTCTCCAGTTCATTCTACAGATGAGGAAACTGAGGCCAACAAGGTTAAGTGACTTGTCCAGGGTTACCCAGCTTGTGTCTGAGGTCAAATTTGAACTCAGGAAGATGAGTCTTCCTGACTCCAGGCCAAGAACTTTATCCACTGCTCCATCTAACTGCCCAAATAATAACAGGTAACATTTATGTAGCTCTTCAAGGTTTGTAAAGTATTTAGATGGACTGTCTCATTCTTTACAACAACGCTGTGAGGTAGGGACTATTTTTATCCCCATTTTACAGATAAAGAAACTAAGGCTAAGAAAGGTTAAGCCAGTTGCCTAGGATTACACAGTAAGTCAGTGTCCAAGGGAATATTTGAATTGAGATCTTTCAAAATCCAAGCACAGAATTTATTTCTGTCTACCTGGCTTGGTCATGAAAGGTAGACAGTTTTAAAAATGGGAAAAGGCCTTGATAAGAAAATTCAACTGTAAATGAATGGATTTTTTCCAGTTTGACGGTATCTACTATTATTAGAGCATTGTTGAGGCTTCAAAATAGCTTCACAGAGCTCAGAGTGTGACAGCAAAGAGCCCCTTAGGAGAGCTCAGGAAAGGCTCACAGATTTCCAGCTAAAAGGGACTTCAGGGGTTATCTAATCCAAGTCCCTCCAAGATGAGAAACCAAGGCTTAGAGAGACTAAGTGCAGCCAAGATCAAACAGGTAATAAAATGCAGCTGTAGGAATCAACCCCAAGTCTAGGTTTATAGAACTAAAGCTGGAATGTAACTCAGAGATGATCTAGTTAAAATATCTCATTTTTAGAAGAGAAAACTGAGGTTCAGGGAGTTTAAGTGATTTACCCAATGTTATGAAGAAGCAGTTGAACACCAATTCTCTGACAACAAACTCAATCTACCACATTAAGTCTCTTTCCTGGGCAGCGCTCTTAATACTTTGCAAGAGCTTGGAGTTTAGTCCACAGTACATTTCTTTCCTCTGCTCCCCTGTAGTACTACCTGGGAAAGCTGCCCTCTATTTGACTATTCGATCACTTTCATCCCAGTTCCCCTTCTGTGGGAACAGTTGCTGAGGCAAAGGATTTACCTCCCCTCACCCCCAACACACACTCACAACTCATATTGCAGTCTGCATTGTTTTATTTTACCACCTATCTGTGCACCTATACTATTTGAAACTGTTATTAAAGTAGAAAGCCATCTACACTAATTCTTGTTCTAACCTTTAAATGTATGGTCTGAGATCAAAAGAGGGGAAACTAATCCAAAAAGCAGAAGAGATTCTTCCCATCTTAGGCTGGGGTGGGAGCAAACTGATAAGAAAGAAAATTTCTGCAACTGTAGTAACTCAGATAGCCATACCTCCTAGATTGTTTATGAACCCTGAGAGATACTTAACAAAGAAACGAGACAGTAGCAGTGAGAGGTGGATGCTGTTTGTTCAGGTAAGCAGATATACTTCACCCAACCAAAGTTCTATCTACCTATAGATATAAATATAAATTATATAGATGTAGATATATATGTACATATAATTTACTATATTATATAGTTTTTACTTATATTATGTATATACTGCATTCCCCAATAGAATGAAAGCTCTCAGAGTGATGGGGTACCTGGGGTCTAAATCAATTTGTAAAACCAGTTTGTACAATTGTAACTGCAATTTGTATTGTAAAATTGTAATCTGTAAAATCCCTTTCCCAGCCTCAAACTCTGCCCCTTCCCCCTATCCAAACTCTGCCTAGGCAACACCTTGTGACTCCTTTGTTCTTACTTAATCTCTTCATGTCTCCTCTGGTCTGGCCCAAATACTCCTTTGTCCTTGCCTCATGTCTCCTCCATCTGGCCCAAATCCCATCTAAACTATCTATGCACCAAAGTCACAAGTTCCTCTCAGTCAGCTCTAACCTTTATCTATTCCCTGAGGTCCCTTCCCTCCATCCAGTCAGCCCTGACAATGGCAGCCCTACCCTTTAAAAGTAAAAGCCTGTACCCCTCTCCCTTGCAGGTCCCCTAAGGACTCTTGCCCGCTTCTCATAGAAGCATAACAATAAACTTCTACAACTCTCACTCCAATTAAGCCTGAGACCTTGAATTCTTTCCAGATGCTATTGCAGGTTTTCTGGTTTTAGGTAAGATCAGAATTCCTGCTGATCCTATTGGGAGCTATCCCTCATCAAGAGGACATGACTATTTCTATCTTTTTCGTCTTATCTTTATATCCCTAGTGCCTTGCCTAAGATAGGTATATAATAAATGCTTATTGAATTAAATTGAATGAGTTTAGGGACCTCATTTTATTCATCTTTGTATATATCCTGCTACTCCTAGCATATGACTCTGCACACAATAAGTATTTGTCGAATGAATAGCATAAAATAGTTAACTTCAGCCCTGGCTTAATAAAATTCACTTATTCACTTAATAAAAGTAAGGAAAGTAGCAAGACTTCACCTCTAACATAGAAAGAAGATTTTATCTAAGAACAGTAACTCTTCCTGGGGTTTACTCTTTCATTGCACAGCGAGATGAGGGTAGAAGACAGAAAAAACAGATGTTCAGTGTTCTTTGGGGGAAAAAAAACTATCATGTCGTCCTCAATAGGGAATCTAACCCTGATATTTGGGGATAAAGGAGTATTATTTATCCTCCTACACAAGGGGGATGCTCCTTCCCCTCACTAGACTTCAGTTCCATCACCTGTAAGATGAGCAAATTCTTAACCTGGGGTCCTCATACCTCCAAGGGGTTTGTGGTTAGATTTCAGGGAGTCCCCGAACTTCTCCAGGGAAAAATGCATCTTTATTTTCCCTAACCTTTGACTTCCTTTGTGATCCTATCTGTATTATTTTATGCTAAAAACACTATACTGAGAAGGGGTCCATAGGCTTCACCAGACTGCCTAAAGGGGCCATGATACAAACCAGCTTAAGAACCTCATCCTTTAACTAGATGATCTATGAGGGCTCTTCGAACCTGAAAGTCCAAGAATTGATAAAAGTTCTTAGGAGTGCATGTGTCAAAACCAGTTTACTATAGGAGGTAAAACAGGGACATCTTGTGGTAGACTCTATTATTACAGTTCCTCAAGAGCCGGAGAAGGAAGTAGAAAAGGTGGAGATGGGAGGAGGAGAAACAGAAAAAGGGGGAGAAGGGGAGGAGGAGGAGGAAGCATTTGTCTAGCATTTCAGGTTTGCAACGCTCTTTACATATATTATCTCATTTGTTTCTCAAAACATTCCCAAGGTAAGTATTATCATTACCCCCATTTCACAGATACAAAGGAATGCCCTCTGGAACACATGACAAGTGACCATCAAGTGTTTACTTGAAGACTAGAATTGACAGGAAACTTACAGAGGCAGCTCATTCAACTCTGGACAACTCTGGACCCATTTGACTCAGAGGACAATATCTGTCCCAGGCTACTTAGCTGCTGCAATAAGGGCCATCTCCAGCTGTTCTAATCGATATCTGGCCACTGGACCCAGATGGCTCCAGAGGACAGAGAGGCTGGTGACTTTGCACAGCCCTCCCTCCTTTATATCCATCTCATTTGCATGTCATGACATCACCTCCTGGATGTAACGGTCCTTTTCAAACAACAACCACTTCTGTTAGTACTAGAACTGGCCAGTTAGGCAATCGGCTCTTTTTTCTATTTTCCTTCCTTTCTTTCTCTTCTTTCCCTTCCCTCTGTCCACATAGGGTATCATACCCTTACCTGAGGGTGCTCTGCCCAAAGGAATATAAATTTTGATCACTAAAACCTCAAAAGATATCTTTCTAGATTTTTTTTTCTTAAGGATTTTTTTCTTAAGGATGCCTTACCAGGGGTGGGAAACCTATTACCTCAAGGCCAAATGTGGCCCTCTAGGTCCTCAAGTCCCTTTGACTGAATCCAAACTTTACAGAACAAATTAAATCCTTTAATAAAAGGATTTGTTCTATAAAACTTGGACTCAGTTTAAATCCAAATCACTTTGGCTCTCATAGATTGACCAACAATAGGTCTAGCCCAAGCCCCACTTGGTCATTGGGACCTGATTGGCTCAGAGTAAATGTAAATAGAAATTTTCTGTTTTGGCCAGAAACCCTTAGGGTCTTCCCCACCTGGATTTTTTTTGGGGGGGCTAGGTTAAAAAATGCCATTCTCTGCCTCATTTCTTACCTAGACTTAATCACAGAAAGAGTATTGCCTTAGTCAAACTGAGACCTGGGAAAGACCTTAGCTTAAAAAAGCCAAGGTCTCGAGGGTGCCTAGGTGGCACAGTGAATAGAGCACTGGCCCTGGAGTCAGGAGGTCCTGAGTTCAAATCCAGCCTCAGACACTTAACACAAAAACTAGCCATGCAACCTTGGGCAAGTCACTTAACCCCAATTGCCCTCGGAAAAAAAAAGCCAAGGTCTCCCAGACCATCCAGGGCCAACTTCAGTCATCCTGATCTATATCTGGCCACTGGATCCAGATGGCTCCAGAGGAGAGAGTGAGGCTGGTTACTTTGCATAGCCCTCCCTCACTTAAATCCAATTCACTTTCATGTCCTGACATCACCTTTTTAGGGGGAAAGTACCATGCCTTTGAAAGCAGCCCAGTTCCTGACCTTTCCCACACATTTCAGCAGTCCAAATCACTGGCCTTAGCAGAGGCATCTGGCCTATCCCAGTCAACCTAGATACTCAATAATCCTTTTAACAGGCCTTTCACAGTGGCTCTCCAACCACTTAACTCCTTTCATTGTCTGTACCTGGCCCACTCCAGGCTATTTACCACTCCTTTATCCCATCTAGGCCCTTTCACGTAGCCCCAGACCTACTCCAGACTATTTACCACTTCTGGATCCCATCAAAATCTTTTCACTGATGCATTTCCCCTTTTTCCATGTAAGTATCAGTCCCATCCTTATCAAATTTGCTGATTTCACTAGGAACCACATCTGCTCCTACTGACATTACAATAAACCTTGCCACTTTTACTGAAAGATGGTTTAAGTGAATTCATTGCAGGCAGATTCACCCTGTACCCTTACATCCCAGCACCCTAAACCACATTAGTCCCTCTCCTCTCCTCTCCCTCTCCCTCTTTCTCTTCCTCTCCTCTCCCTCTCCTCTCATGCTCTTACCTGAAGATGTTCTGCCCAAAGAAAGGCAAATTGTGATGGCAGAGACCTACCTAGTTAACTTCAGGTTTAAGTGGCCACTGGACCCAGATGACTCTGGAGGAGAAAATAACTTTGCACATCCCTCCCTCATTCAAATCAAATTCCATTGCAAGTCATGTCATTATCCTCTTGAGAGTTAAGGAGAAACCATACCACCTGTTAGTAATGAGAATGATGAGGTACAGGTTCAGGCAACCCCCTTGAACTCTGATTGAATCTTCCCATTAGATGAGGCATTTGCCTGAGGCCACAAGGCTTTCATTATAGACTAAGCCTAGCCCTCCATTGTCCAGCTACTTCCCACCCTTGATCTTCCCAAAATATCTACACACCCTTAAACTAGCCTATCCCTCCATTGTCTCATCTCCAGGTGGCCTCCAGCTATGTGACACCCTTAATCTCTCATCACTGGAGTCTGACCTCATTTGACTCCTCCTCTAGACCACCCCTAGATTCCTCCTGCAACCCTTCTGTATATCTGACCCATCTTGCCTCCAGAGAAGAGACAGGAGAATGATCTAGGGCAGACTCACTCTGTCCAAATGCAAGGTCACAGATACCTAGGCTCCTTGTCACAGAGTCTACCCATTATGGCAAATTTTTAATAAACTTTGCTTTCACTTTGGCTGAGAGAAGGCTTGAGTTGAATTTATTCGGCAAAAACATGTTGATATTTTGGGGTCTGGAGCACCCCTAATTCTATACCTCAACACCAACAACTCTATGAAGTAAGGACTACAGTTATTAGCCACATTTTCAGGATAAGGAAACTGAGGTGAAGTAACTAAGCCACGGTTATACAAAGAGTAACTAGTACAGCTATAATTCCAAACCCAAGTTCTTACTCCAAATTCAGTGTTTGGTGGTATTCGTGAAATGCTCCTCCTCTCCTTTGAGAAAAATAATTTCTTTGCTAAGAAAGGTTCAGCCTGCAGATGCATCTTAGAAAATTACTGGTTGCTAAGTAGTGTCATTTGCGCCCCAAAAAATCCAAGAGGCACCATTTAAGATTTTTTATGAACACACAGCAAACCAAGGGTGAAAATGGGCAAAGGACTGACTTTCAGGGAAACTAAGGTGACCATTGCAGAAAACACACACAAGTCCTGGAAATCTGAGAACTTTCCTTTGAGTGTACAATATCAATGTCCAACTACAAACTATTTTAGGTGAAAATGGAAAACTATAACTAGGTAAAAACAACCATTCTTCTGCTCATTCCCTTTCACACAGTTTATGTTCCAGACAGACTTTACTGTTCCCAGATGGAATCCTGTACTTTTCCATCTCTCTACTAATGTTCATCCAGCCCCCACAGGATTATTCCCACTCATCTAGTGGAAATCCTTTTCCTTCCAAGCACTCCTTCCTTCATTAAGTTTCCCCCCAGTCTTGTCAACCAACAGGTGAGCATTTAGCCCTTAAATCTCTCAAAAGATGAGGTGCAGGCTCTGGGAATCCCCTTGAGCTCTCCTTGAATCTTTGAGGGTAGGCTCTGAGAACACCCCTTGAACTCTGATTTGATGAGGCCATAAACCTTACATTGTGGCTAGGCCCAAACCTCTGTTACTAGCCTAGCCCTCCATTGTCCATCTACTTCCCACCTTTAAGCCTATCAAAATATCAATCCACCCTTGAACTTGCGTAGCCCACCATTATGTGTCCAGGTAGCCTCCAGCAACTTCCCACCCTTAATCACTCATTGACCTCATCTGACTTCTCCTGAAGACCCTCCCCAAATTCCTCCTCTAGACCACCCCTAGATTCCTCCCACAACTTTCTGTATATATGATCCCATCTTTCCTCCATGTGTGTGAGAACACCATAGAATGACCTAGCACAGAACTTTTAATAAACTTTTCTTTTCTTTGGCCAAGAAGGAAGACTTGAGTCAAATTCATTCGGCAGGACCTGGTGTGTTGGTATTTTGGGATCTCCAGAGCAACCCTAACCCTCTTTATGGGTAACCTCTTCATCAAACATTGTTTTGAAAAGAGTTTTCTATTTGTTTCCGAAGTGCCCACCAGAAACCCCCAAAGCCCCCTCCCAGCTGCAACCTGCTAGAAGTGGATCCCTACCAGGGTCCCTGGAAACCACCTAATAGGCCATAATAGTAAGGTTCACCTGTGTTGCTAGAAACATACCCCAGATACAAATCTGTTCTTGTTAGGTACCCAAGACTTTACTAGAAATCGTACCCCACCCCCTTGGAACCACATTTTGTTGATTAACAACACCTAGCTCTATAAAAGTATACCTTTCAGAAGACTCAATGCTGTCTTCCCTACTGGGAGGCAGTCACTGGCTAGTTAAAAACTCCTATCAAATTATAATTGGCTTGGCTGTCATGTCCATTTCATTTGTCCATTTCAGTTTCATTGTTTCTATTGTGAGAAATAATCATCTTACCAAGAATTCCACCTGGCCATTAGTGAATTTAGTGAAAAAGATTTTTATTTCATGTCATCAGCCTTCACCCACCTGTGGAAAAGGGTAATCAACCAGGCACAGGAACACTTCAAGACAATTCCAAAGACCTTTTTGTTGTTTCCATCCTGATTCAAATTCCCCCCCTCCTCCCATTGGTCAGGCATTTCAGGGTTCACAACCTATCCCCATATGGGTCTATAACCCAGCTTACATCTCTCATTTCCACATTTCAATGCCCTCCCCCCTTTCATCCTCATACTTTATATTTTATTTAGTAAAGAAATGCCAAGCCATAAAGGCTCTTAGTCTGCATCACTCAGATTTTATTGTTGAGGTTTGGGGTTGTAGGGGTGCTCAAGGCCCCAAAATATTGACATGCCAGGTCTTGCCAAATGAATTCGACTCAAACCTTCTGTCAGTCAAAGTAAAAGAAAGTTTATTAAAGTTTGGCCATAATGGGCAGACTCTTAAAGAGCCTAAGTATTTGTGATGCTTATACTGGACAAATGGGCCAGAACAATCTAATTGTTAGATTAATCTCAACCCGTTCATGGAGGCAAGATGGATCTTATTACAGAAAGACTGTGGGAGGAATCAAGGAATGATCTAGAGAGGGGTTTGGGGAGGGTCTTGAGGAAGAGTCTAAAGAGGATCTTGAGGAACTGAGATCAGACTCCAGGAAAGGGATTAAGGGTGGAAAATAG
This sequence comes from Petaurus breviceps papuanus, assembly GCF_028583685.1. NCBI lineage: Eukaryota > Metazoa > Chordata > Mammalia > Diprotodontia > Petauridae > Petaurus > Petaurus breviceps. The sequence continues at coordinate 17,952,040 of NW_027185771.1, forward strand.
CTGAAGGCTACCTGGAGATGACAGACAATGGAGGGCTAGGCTAGTTTAAGGGTAACAGGTTTGGGTGTAGATACTTTGATAGGATCCAGTGTGGGAAAGTAGCTGGACAATGGAGGGCTAGGCTAGGTTAAGAGTAACAGAGATTTGGGCCTAGAAATAATGAAAGGCTTATGGCCTCAGGAAAATTCCTCATCAAGTGGGAAGATTCAAGGGGGTTCCCAGAGCCTGTACCCCATCCTTATGATCTCCATAGCATGAGAAAGGAATTTTCTCAATTGCAAAGAGAGTTGACAAAAATGTGAGTTGAAGATCCAATCTAGGATATCCATAAGAAAATTCCCATTACCTAAAGCAGTGTCTGGGTTAATGGGCCCCCATTCTTGGTTGAGCAATACCTGGTCTGGCACAGAGCACAAAGAAGGGGAGTCTGCTCTTTAGATGTGCTGATTAATAAACAGCTAACATCCCCCACTGCTTTCTTCTGCAATCAGTTTATCTCTTATACTAACAAGAAGTATGACTCCTTAGACTTCGCAAAATTATGTTTCATATAATTTCTGTGGAAACAAAATTCAATCATCCCTGATACTACTACACATGAAAGTTTTGTTGTTTTTAGAAGAAATCTCTCCCTAAAGTCTTCTATAGCCAAAGCATTTTATGAAAAGGAAAGGGAGAAACCACAGCATTAATACTTTGGCTTAGTGTGTTTCTTAAATTCAGATGTAACCCTGTTTCAAAGCAATGGGACTGCTTGACTCTACTTTAGTCAGTAGAATTTTTACAATTTCCTCTGATCTGAGGCATATCTGCTCCAATATCTATGTCCTTCCTTTGCAATCTGAAATCTTGGGAACTACAGGCTAGATTTCTTTCTTAAGAAGGAAGCCTTAAACTAAAATCACTCTGACTCTCACTGATTGGCCAACAATAGGTGCCAGCCCAAGTCTCACCTGGTCATTGTTTTGACCCCCAGTAGCTCAGAGTGAATGTAAATAGCAACTGATTCTGTTTTGGCCAGAAACCCTGAGGGTCTTCCTTTTTTTTTTTTTTAACCAGGTAAAAGAGGCCATTCTTTGCCTCATTTCTTACCTAGCCTTAATCATTAAATGGTAATTGCCCAAATCTAACTGAGACCTTGGAAAAACCTTAGTTTAACAGCCAAGGTTTCCCACACTATCTGAGAACATCTCCATTCATCCTGATCTATATCTTGCCACTGGACCCAAAAGGATCCAAAAGAGAGAGTGAGGCTGGTGACTTTGCACAGCCTTGCTTCACTTAAATCCAATTCACTTGAAAGTCCTGGTATCACCTTCCTGATGTCATGGTCCTCTTCAAGAATGAAGGACAAACAACAAAATCTGAGCCATTTAATGAAGACAAAAATCTTGTACTGATTACATGATGAGATCATCGAGTCAAAGTAAAGATAGAGTAAAAGGACTGAACCTTCCCTGGGGGTGTGATCATCTCTCTTTCCTCAATTCCAGGGTGTATGTATTCCTTTGGAGATGGATTACCTCTATCCTTTTTGCCAGATGGGGAAAGAGGAAGGAGACAAAGCAGCACATGAAGGAGTGGGTAAGATAGAGAAGAAATGTGGTCCAATAAAAAAGTTCTGACTTGGAGTCAGGGAACCTGGCTGAAAATTCCAGTTCTACCATTTCCTACCTCCAACGTAAGGCAAATCACTTACCCTCTCTGCCCTTCAGTTCCTTCCTGTTTATTTTGTCTAGCTCTAAAGCTTTGATCTTTGGAAATCCTCATGCCTAATTCTAGAAATGAATAACTGAATAAAGCCTTTATTAAGTGCTTACTAAGTGTAAAGCACTGTGCTAAGAGCTGGTGGGGAGGGGAGGAAATGGGGCACAACTAGTAAAGAGACAATCTCTGATCTGAAAGAGCTCACATTCTAATGGAAAGAACAAGCCAAGTCAGTAAACATTTATGAGACACCTACTGTGTACCAGCCAATGTGCTACTAAGTGCTAGGGATACAAAGAAAATCAAAAGGTAGCCCCTGCCCTCAAGGAGTTCACAGGCCAGGGGAAGGAAATGACATGTTCACCACTACATGTGAATAGGATATGCAGGGTGTCCCAAAAGTCCTAGTGCACCACTGAGTTTTGACAGGATGAATTAAAACCCTCTCAAAAAGAAGCATTGAGAGGATCAAGAAAAGCCTCTCATAAAAGGTAAGTCTGAGGAAGCCAGAGACTGGAAGGGAGGAGAGAAAGCATTTCAAGCACAGGAGACAGCCAAGGAAAATGCACTAAGAAGATGGCATGTCTTATTTGAGAAATAGCAAGGAGACAACTGACATTGGGTGATAAAGTATGTGCCCGTCTGGGAAGCAGTGACCAGGTAGAGGCAGTATCTGGGTTCCCATCACATGGACACACCTGCTGTTTCTGTGGGAACTAAGTGTTCAGGGACACACGTGTTGTTCCAGTAAGCAGTGAGGCATATATGAAGAAGATAGGACATGGGGGATGGGGGGGGAGTAGGTAGGTGCAGGGGGCAGCTTTATCAGCATTCCATCATTCCCCCCTCAAAGAGTTGGGACCCACATTCATTTGGGAGAAGGGACAAAGGTCTCAGCTTCCATAGCTTCTTTAGGATGAAAAGGGGAGTGGAGCTGTCCCTGTCTCAGTGGGTCCCCAGGAGGAAGTTGACTGGAACTGAGCATAGATCACATGCAGAGGATGATAGGTAAATAGGGACTGGTATCCACTGCTTTCTGCCAACTCTAGGTGAATTGGCCTGTAATCTGAGAGACACAAATCTGACAGGAAAGTTCAATATGCAAGGCCCAAGATATAAGGAGAAAGACAGATATATCTAGTAACAGTCAGTTGACTAGGCCAAGTACCATTTTACTAAATTATTTAGGCTGTAGAAAAGAATATAATTTTAGGCTGAATAGCTCAGATGTATCCAAGCCTTAGTATATGGGATAATGATTAACATTATGTTTGTACTTTTGTTTCACAAACTTCTTTTCCCTTTGTCTAATTTTTCCCATGTCGTTTAGAAAAAAATGTTCCATTCCAGGGATTTAACCTTTCACTTGACTATGCAGGTAGGCAGATGACAAGCCTGCATATTAATTTACCCAGTTGTGTGGGACTATACATTCAGATTGAAAATAGCAAAATTTTATATACCTGCATTGTATTTATGTCTTTTACTGACCACTTACTCTGATTAGAGAAATTTGCCATAAAAGGAAAAAGCAGTGACATGCAAGATATGACAGGATGAAACATCCTTAGCTCTGTTTGAATTCAGATAAGAGTCACTTTAAATCCATCTCATAACCAGACTCAGTTCTAGACCAGTGGAAAACATTCCATTCAAAGGAAGACAATGGGGAAACTGAGCCAAGGTTAGGAACTGTGTGGTTTTTTGTATCTCTCAAATCTACCACAAAGCTTTACAAATAATAGACACTAAATACATATTTCCTGAATTATATTTTGAAAGAAAATTAATTACATTATTCCTTCACTTAGCTTAAAGCCTAGTCAAAATATAATTACTTCTAGGAAAGTTAAATTTTAAAGTCCTATTATATTTCAGAGATTGTATTTCAATATATAATATATTATGTACATTATATACATCTCCCGTGGCCTCTTTTGGTCTCTTACTACTGAACTAAATTTCCCATCATTTTTCACTGTAGTTTCATGTACCTATCTTTGTACTGAATTCACCAAGCATTTAAGTATAGGCTTATTTAGTTAAGGCAGAGTTTGCCAAAGTGGCCAATACTGCCCCCTGGGTGGTACTTGAAAGATGGTGGGGAGGTTGTAGTAGCCTCAGGTGCAGTTGTGGGATGTGGAATAAAAATAAGGGAACAGTGCAAGCATAAGGTAAGGAGAGAAGAAAATTTTTAAAACTGTACATGTTTCATCTGTTGTGTAACAGAGTTAAAAGTCATAGTAATTTCATTATTTTCCAAATAAACACACAAAATGCAAGTTATAAACAAGCAGTGGTCAAGTTCACCAACAGGTCTTTACAAGCAAGTGTTGGCAGGCGAGTGTGTTGAGCATTGTCAGGAAGTCTACAGTATGATACTATATAGTTCCATGATGCAACACTGGATCATCAAAATTTCAATGCTGGGAAAAAAAAACCCACAAATTTGCAATATTATTAAATTTAAGACATGTCTTTTTTGTTTTTTCCAAATCAAATGCTTTATTAACTTCTGGTTTACATCATTCATTTCCACCAGATTTTGAGTTACAAATTTTCTCCCCGTTTTTCCCCTCCCCACCATCCCAAAATAGTGATCCCACTGGATATCCCCTCCTCCAATCTGCTCTCTCCCATATCTTCTCCCATACCCCCTTTGACTTTCCAGTACGGCATGGTAGATCTCTATGCCTCAGTGCCTGTATATCTTATTTCCAAGTTACATGTAAAATAATATTAATAATAGTGTGTGTGTGTGTGTATATAAATGTTAGATTTTAAAACTTTGAATTCCAGATTCATTCCCTTCTTCCCTTGTCACCCACCCTTACTGGGAAGATAAGCAATTCAGCATAGGTTCTACATGTGTAGCTATGCAAAAGCATTTCCATAGTGGATATATTATAAAAGACTGACTATATTTCCCTCCCTCCTATCCCACCACCCACTTGTTCTATTCTCTACTTTGATCCTATCCCTTTTCAAAAGTGGGTACTTCCAACTTCCCTCCCCCCAGCCTGCCCTCCCCTCCTTCATCCCCCATCTCATCCCCTTCCCCCCTACTCTCCTGTAGGGTGACATACCCTATTTAGTGTGTATGTCATTCCCTCCCTAAGCCAAATTCAATGAGAATAAGGTTGACCCATTCCCTTTTGCCTTACTGTTCTTCCCCTCCATTGTAACAGTTTTCCCTTGCCTCTTCTATATGATAGTTTACCCCTCTGTCTCTCCCCATCTCCTCTCATTATATTCCTCTCTCACCTCTTAATTTCACCTTTTAAGTATCATCCCTTCCTATTAAATTGGTCCTGTGCCCTCTATGTATACCTGTAAACATATATACACACATTCACATATGTATTCATACACCCACATACTCTCCTATATAGACATATATATTCCCTTCAACTGTTTTCATACTGAGAAAAATTTTACCAGTTATAATTATCATTTTTCCATGTAGAAATGGTAAATAGTTCAATTTTGATAAGTTCCTTATGATTTCTTTTCCCTGTTTACCTTCTCATGCTTCTCTTGCTTCTTGTATCTGAATGTCACATTTTCTATTCAACTCTGGTTTTTTCATCAAGAATGCTTGAAAGTCCTCTATTCCACTGAATGACCATATTTTCCCCTGAAACATGATACTCAGTTTTCCTGGATAAGTGATTCTTGGTTTTAATCCCAGGTCCTTTGACCTCTGGAATATCATATTCCAAGCCCTTTGATCCCTCAGTGTAGAAGCTACCAGATCCTGGGTTATCCTGATTGTGTTTCCACAATATTCAAATTGTTTCTTCCTGGCTGCTTGTGATATTCTCTCCTTAATCTGGGAATTCTGAAACCTGGCTATAATATTCCTAGGAGTTTTCTTTTTTGGGATCTTTTTCAGGAGGTGATCAGTGGATTCTTTCAACTTCTATTTTGCCCTCTGGTTCTAAAACACCAGGGCAGTTTTCCTGGAGAATTTCTTGAAGGATGATTTCTAGGTTCATTTTTTTTTAAAGCAATTGGGGTTAAGTAACTTGCTCAAGGTTACATGGACAGTTATTTCTGGGTGTGGTGCTAAGTATCTGAGCCCAAATTTGATCCCCAGATTATCCCAACACTGGATCCAGTGCTCTTACTCACTGAGCCACCTGGCTGCCCCTAAATGATGCAAATTTAAAAAAAAAAACTACTAAGGGTTTAAAGAAAGTAGATTTCCAGGGGGCACTGAGTAAGTTTTTTTAAAGGGGGTGGTAGATCAAATAAGTTTGGGAACCTCTAGTTCATATGATCATATTAAGTTTTTATAGAATTTCTCTTCTTCCTCAGATCCTCTGCAATAGCTGATAACACAAAAGCTGCAATTATTTTCATGGTGGTCTCTTTGCAAATGATTTCCATGAGCACTGAAACAAGAAATGACCTATGGTATCACAGTTTTTATTGCCTTTGGACATAAGACAAAAATGCAATTCCACCACCTCATGAATAGCAAATAACTTCACTGAAATAAAATTTATTATATTTTAACAGAAAGCAAACAGCTGATTACCAATGTAGGAGTTACTTCTAAACCAACTGTTTACATATAACTGGAACACTGATTTAGAACAGAGATAAGAAGTGATTCCAAATTAGATTAGAAGTAGAAAGAAAAGCAAGCAAACAAGGCAGTTCCAACGTGGCCAATTTAAGTGAGCTGAGCCTGACCAATGGGAAATAGATAAAAGACATCAACCTCTCTATGTTCATTTGATGAAAAAGTTTAACCAATGTAAATCAATTGCTACAAAGAGGTGAACAAGAGAACATAGAAACCACTCAGCCAGCAAATCCATGATATCTTGGCCAAGCAGAGAGAGCTAGCAACCAAGGGAAACACCAATTTAGAATATAAACTTGCTTGTCAAAACTTAGAGGAGGATGGAAGAGACAATAAGTAAGTAGTATTGCCTCATAAAATAATTAGAAGCAATAAAAGTAAAAACAAGTTTGAAAAAAGCTTGGCATGAATTACAATTAAGCAAAATCATCCCTGGAATATTTATGGATAAAAATGGAAGAAGGACAAGGTGGATAAAAACTGGAAAGGATCCACAAAAGTTTCTCTAACAAACAATTTTCTTCTCAATGAAAGTGAAGTCCACTGCATTTGGACTCCAACACCATGGTCTCTGATATGCTTCATGAAGAAACTAGAAATAACACCAATCATGTAACATCATTGTAAACAATCAATATATTTGGGGCGGCCAGGTGGCTCAGTGAGTAAGAGCACTGGCTCCAGAGTCAGGATGACCTGAGATCGAATCCAGCCTCTGATACTTAGCACCACACCCAGAAATAACTGGCCGTGTAACCTTAAGCAAGTTACTTAACCCCAATTGCTTTAAAAAAAAAAACAACCAATCAATATATTGTTCAGAATAGTTAAACAAAGAGGAGGTCTGTGCTGTAGGTTATAATTTTGAGGGTTTTCAGGGATAAATTCTCCAAGTGTCTGAAAGAAGGGAAGATATTAAAAGCTTGGGAAAAAATTCAGACCTTATTATTATCAATGTTTTTAAAGAAAAAGGAAGAAAATTTCAAAAATAAAATAGATGTCACATACCTGCTAAGTTAGATAAATAGCTAACATTTATGTGGTACTTACCATGTGCCAGGCACTGTGTTAAGTGCTTTACAAATATAATCTCACAACAGCCCTGGGAGGTAGATGTTATTATTATCCCCATTTAACAGATGAGGAAACTGAGGCAAACAGTGTTAAGTGACTTGTCTAGGGTCACACAGTTTATAAGTCAGGACTTCCTGACCCACCCCATCTAGCTCCCTTAAAAGTCCAAAATAGGATCGAACCCCATATTTCCAGGATACAACTAGTTTTTAGTAGAACCAGGATTCAAGCCCAAGTACTTTCCCTCCAAATCCAAGGATTTTTCCATGCCACTAAGGTGGTGGTTTCTCCTTTGATCCCTCTTTTCTCTCAAATCAACACTATATTCACTCCCTCCATGAAAATAATTCAATTCAACAAATATTTTTTAAAGTATATATATGCAAGAGACCATGCTAGGTGATGGAGACAGAGATAAAATTTAAAAATAATCCCTGCCATAAGGAACTTACATGCTATTGGGCAACAGAGCTAAGTAAATACAAGCTACTATCTATCAGAAGGGACTGAGCACAACACCTGGAGTGTGGGAGTCAAACCAGGTTTCACAAAGGAAGATGGCTCTTGATTAGAAATCAGGAAAAGCTCCCTAAAAATTGGAGCTATCCAAAATTGAAATGGGCTGCCTTGAGAAGTAAGAGTTTTTCTCTTCCTTGGAGCTCTTCAAGAATTCCTTTTAGGAATGTTATCATGGGAATTCCCTTCTGACATTGGTTGGACTAGATGGCTAGCCTTCAAATCTTGTAATTCTGTGAGCAGAGAGTGAAAGGAAGCTGAGGATCAAGAGGAAGGAATGAAGTGAGAGAGTATTCTAGGCATAGACAGTCTGGGGAGAAGGAATGATGGATTCAGAAAACAGCCAGTAGGTTAGTTTGGTGGGAACATAGAGTATATGAAGGAAAGTAATGTGAGAAGGTAGGTTGAATCCAGATTGTGATGGATTTTATATACAAGGCTAAGGAGTTTGTATTTTATCCATAAAAGGAACTGGTCAGTGAGCCCAGTGCCTCATGACCATGAGCAAAGGGATCAAGTGATGCAACCTCCAACTGGACTTCAGAGCTTATATAGTCCTCCTGTAACTGGTTCTAGTTAACTGGACTAGTGTAACTAGTCCACTAACCACATGGTGAAGAGGAATATTTGTGATTGTTTGTGTAGCCAAAACTGGGGGGAATTCAAAAAACAGCCTGAGCCGGTCTTTTGGTGACTGATTGGCTGTGTCCTGGTGAAAGAGAAGTATTGGTGTGAAGCCTTGGCATGTATTTCTTTGTTTTTATTTTGGATGGAGATTGAAGGTGGTTATAATCTGATAAGCTTCAGAAGGTTAAGAGAGAAAGCCACCAGTAGGCCTGGGAATGCAGTCCATGCCAGATTAAGCAGCCAGCTAGTCCAGCAGTGATAGCCTAAAGAATGAGGAAGGAGGGACCTTTGCAACCCCAACCAAAAATAGCTGAGATATAAACTCATCCAACATCAATGATGCATTTGAACATGAAGGAGGTGGGAATGATGCTATGCAAAAACTGCATTAAGTCAGAGCCCATTTTCTCTGGGGATGGTATAGGGGAGAATGTTCTTCCTAGGTGTTGGAGGGAAATATATATATAACTTTAACTGGTAGAACTGGGGTGCCAATTGATGGAAGTTAACATCGAGGGACCATGCTGCAAGCCTTAAAGAAGTGATACCCCTTCAGGGTAACCCTAGAACCCTGAGCAGGAGATGGGAGAGTGAAGTCGAAGTCAGAGTCAATAATTACATATCATAAAGGAAATAAGAAACGAGTGGAGATTTTCTTTTTTTTTTCCTTAGGACAAGTTTAATAGAGCTACAAAACATGAGAAGGGCTTGAGCCCAAAGAGGTGACTATGGTACAAACATTGTTAACACAGCACTTGGTCATTAAGAGAAAGAGAGAGAGAGCTGGCAGGCTCAGCCAGCTGGCAGCTGCCCTGAGGGAGGGAGGAATGATGTGGATGAATCAGGCCCTGCGAGCGAGCAGAGGGCATGCCCAACTACCCCACACTGCCTGGGCTCCTGCTACAAAGACCTTCCAGTTGAAAGGTTGGGGAAGATCAAGCACATTTGTTCTGCAGACAGTAGCTAGGGAGTCAGCAGGCCCCAAGGGGGGGCAGGGAGAGGGGCCGGGGAGGACCGTCCATGGCTGCAGAGAGCATCTCCACAGAATACTTGGAGAAATATTCCTTACTCCCCTGAACATCAGGCTTGATGGTGTCACTCCCCGGCTTCCAGCCCACAGGGCACACTTCACCTGGCTCATCTGTGAACTGGAAGGCCTGGACAAGCCGAAGAGTTTCATCTATAGGGCGGCCCACAGGAAGGTCATTGATGGAGATCTGGCGAAGGATCCCCTTCTCATCGATGATGAAGAGAACCCTGAATGAAATTCCCTCATCTGCCTTTAAGACCCCCCATAATCTTGAGCAATGGTGCATTTGGGGTCAGACAACAATGGGATATTCACAGCTCCCAGTCCACCATTCCTCTCTACCGCATTGACCCAGGCAAGGTTCAGAAGTGCGAATCCACTGAGGCACAAATCGCTTGGCAGTTGATTTTCTTAAATTCTTCAGCTCGCTCACTGAAAGCAATAATCTCCATTGGGCACACAAAGGTGAAGTTCAAGGAGAAGAACAGCACAAGGTATTTCTCTTTGTAGTCAGAAAGTCTGATGTCTTTGAAGTGCCGGTCAGGCATAACAGCAGCAGCTTTGAAATTGGGGGCTGGGTACCCAATCTTGGCATTTCCAGCAGACATGTTGACAGCAACAGCAAGGCTCCGCAGACAAGCTCGGAGGAAGGACGAACACGTGGAGGATCTGGAGAACACCACGAGTGAAGATTTTCAAGCAGGGAAGTGACACAGACAAGCTTGCACTTTAGGAAAATTGCTTGAGGCAGCTAGGTGGCAAAGTAGATAGAGTGCTAAATCCTGGAGTCAGGAGGACCTGAGTTCAAATCTAACCTCAGATATTACTAGTTTGTGACCCTGGGCAAGTTACTTAACCCCAACTGTCTTAAAAAAAAAAAAAAAGGAAGAATACTACTTCACCAGCCCTGTGGAGGATGAATTGGAAAGGAGAGACTAGGACCAGGGACACCTATAAGGATGTTGTTGGAATGGTTCAAGTGAAAAGTGCTGAGACCTAAAGTACTGTAATGGCCATACAAGTAGAGAAAGAAGAAACAATGGATGCCAAGGACAACCTTTGTCTTCTGCTTGGAAATAAGTACAAGAACTGGGGGAAGGCAGTGGCTAGATGGCGAAGTCAATAGAGCACTGGTCCTAGAGTCAGGAGAACCTGAATTCAAATTTGACCTCAGACACTTAACACTTACTAGCCATGTGACCTTGGGCAAGTCACTTAACCCCAATTGCCCTGCCTTTCCCCTCCAAAAAAAGCAAGAAAAAAAATGAATTGAGGGAAGACAAGACCATTTTAGTCTTTACCCTAGTCACTGAGTAGTTCACATCCAAGAGACCTATTAACAGATTTTAAAAGGCATGAAACAATGAGTAATGAGAATGTAAAGAAGTGTTTACTGCTTCTTGAGGAGGTATGGAGGAGTTCCTCCATCTATCTGACCCAGTAGTTTGAGTTTGGCTAGGACAGGATGAGTCAGGATGTAGAGAAACACTGAGCCATGACATTTAAAGCCCTTATGCCTAACCCCTTTCCAGTTGTGTGTAATCCAACCACACTGGGCTTCTTGCTATTCCTCACATATAACACTCCGGGTATTTGTACTGGCTGTCTACCATGTCTCAAATGTGATCTCCACACCCATCTAATCCTTGACTTCCTTCAAGACTCAGTTCAAATCCTACCTTCTACAGGAGACATTTCCTGGTCTCCCCACTCAGTCCCTTCTCTCTAAAATTACCTCCCATTTACACGTAGAGTTATTTATTAGTTCTCTCCCCAGGCAGAACATGAGCTCCTCGAGAGCAAGCTTTATGTCTCTGCTTTTCTTTGTATTGCCAGTATTAGCACAATGCCTGGAATATAGTGTAACAAACACTTAGTGACTATAAGTCATGGACCAAGGACCAACTACCCACCTCCTGGAAGAAAGGTGATGGAATCAGGGTGCAGACTAAATTATATTCTTTGAATAGAAGAGAACAGAAAGAAATATCATGCCGTGATTAGGTCTAGGGTGGATAATCAACCAAATAAGACTTCAGGAAGATCTTCTTAGCAGAACTTTAGTTCATTGGCATGCACATAGGCTTGGTTTAGGAACCTAAAGTTAGCTTATGGCAAGTAGTTGTAATGGGAATGTAAATTTGAAAGATCTTCCCTGCCCCTAGGTTAAAGTGCACCTGGAGCCTGGGGTCTGGGAGGCTTGTTTTTCAGTAGATACTTCTTGATTGGCCAGTGAGTCAATAAGGTTGTTACATTCTCTGAGCCAGGAGAAGGCTATATAAGCCCTGATGTGTATCTTTGTTTTGGGGCTCACTTTGAGAAGTGTTCTGTGATTTGATATGGATTCTGGGAAGCCGTTGTCCAGAGCCCCCCAGCTTTGAAAAACCCAGATGTTGAAACCCAGATGTTGATTTGGTATGGATGTAATGCTTGGACAGTTTGGAAAGCTGTCTACTTGATCTGTTTTTGTCTTGATAATTCTGCCTGTATACTTCAGGGTGCTGACCTTTTTCCTCTGAACGAGGTAAAGGATATATGTTTGACTGATTAAAGTAAGCTTGTTAATCCATTTTGAGTTGCTTTCCTTTATCAAAGCAGATCCAAGAACCTGTGTGAGCAGCCACCCTAGGGACGCCAGGGTGCTTGCTGCTATAGTAGTCCAGAAGGCTATTTGGGAGCTTTGAGTATCCAGCACAACTTTCACTTGGTTTGTAAAGTCAGGAAGAATCACCTTTGTGAGTACAAATCTGGTCTCACTCACTAGCCTCATAAAGTGAACTAAAGAAGGAAATGGCAAACCTTTCCAGTCTCTTTGCCAAGAAAACCACAGATGAGATCACACCAGAGTAGGATAGGACTGAAATGACCCAACAACAATAACAGCATAAAGCTATTTGCTGCTCTCTGGTCTCTGGTCACTAGAAGTCAAAGTGGATCTTGTAATCAAGTGATGAACTGAGATGAGATTATTGTAAATCATCATTAACAACAGCTCCCTTTTCTATAGTACTTTATGGTTCACAAAGCACTTTGCATATGTAGGTATCTGTCTATATCTATCTATAGATAGAGATCTATAGATAGATCTGTTGAAAAAGAGAGAGAACATAAGCTTCATAATAATCATGTCAAGTAAGTAGTACAAAGACTAAGCTTCCCATTTAACAGATCAGAAAATTAAGGCTCAGAGAGTTTTAAGTGGTTTGCCACTTAACCCCAAGTGATTCAGCTGGTAAATGTTGGAGCTGAGATATAAAACCAGGGCTCTACTGAAGTCTTTCTCTACCCCTCTTAATTGTAGAGTCTTCCCTCTATTAATTATTTCCTATTTATCCTGTATACAGCTTACTTTTATATACATACATACATACATACATATATATGTGTATATATATATATATATATATATATATGTTTGCATTATCTCCCCCATTAAATAGTAAGCTCCTTGAGGGCAGGAGCTGTCTCTTTTGTATCCCCAGCACTTAGCACAGTGCCTGTCACATAGTAATCACTTAATACACATTTATTGATTCACTCCAAGTCCACTGCTGTTTGCCCTATACCATGTAGCCTACTTACTCGAATAAATATCAAACTAAATAAACATTAGAGTAAATAGAGGCCTTTCTGTTTCAGTTCATTTGAAAGTGAAAGCAGTTGCACTGCTTTTGGCACAGAGCCAACCAGTCATAGGGCAAGGATAGCCTTTTCAAGAAGTTGTACTTGGATGACCCTTACCCTCCCCATAGAAAACCTACTGCACATGTGACTGGCATTGAAAGTAGATTTAAACCCAAAAGGTCTTCTGCCCCGAGTCTGTGTAAATACACTGAGTCTGTGTAAATCCAAAGTGGCTCTCCCTGCAGCTAGTGCCACAGGTTTATGCTTCCAGTTTGTGATTCTGACCCTGGGTAGAATAGGACCTTCTGTCCCCTACACTGAAGTCATTTCTGATGACTCCTGATAAGCAGGACAGTGACAGGTGGTGTGGCATAGTATTAGGAGCTCTGGATTTGCCTTCAGAAGATTCAGGTTCCAAAGCTAGGTCAAGAATCAGAGATTCTGGATTCAAATCCTGACTCACTGTAAAGGTCACTTTGATTCTCTGGAACTCAGTTTTCTAATCTGTAAAATTGGGAGAGCTGGATAGCTGACTTCTCAGAGAGTTTCCCAGTCACAAAATCGCTGATCAAAATGTATTCCATGGGGGTGGCTGGTAGCACAGCGAGTAAGAACACTCCAGTGTCGGGATAACCTGGGGATCAAATCCGGGCTCAGACACTCAGCACCACACCCAGAAATAACTGGCGGTGTAATCTTGAGCAAGTTACTTAACCCCAATTGCTTAAAAAAGAAAAAAAAATTAGATTCATGAAAAGGAAACACCCATCTACCTTCTGATCTTGTGACATGAAACCTTGATCTGAGTAGTCAGCCATTGTCATGGAATACATTTTTTTTTAAGTAATCGGGGTTAAGTAACTTGCTCAAGGTTACATGGCCAGTTATTTTTGGGTGTGGTGCTAAGTATCTGAGCCCGGATTTGATTTGATCCCCAGGTCATCCCAACACTGGAGCCAGTGCTCTTACTCGCTGAGCCACCTGGCCGCCCCTAAGCAATTGGGATTAAGTAACTTGCTCAAGGTTACACAGCTAGGTGTTTCTGGATAGGTGCTAAGTGTCTGAGCCTGGATTCGATCCCAGGACACTGGAGCTGGTGCTCTTACTTGCTGTCCTACCTGGCTGCCCCCATGAATCTAATTTTTTAAAGAAGTCCAGAAGCATTTATTCAGCACTTCATTATTTTTTTTTACTTTTATTTATTTTACTTCATTTTTTACTTTTAATAGGGTTTTGTTTGTTTTTTGCCCTTTTGGAGGGCAATTGGGGTTAAGTAACATGCCCAAGGTTACACAGCTAGGTTTTTGTGTGTGTGTGGGTGGGTGTTAAGTGTCTGAGGCCAGAACCAAACTTGGATCCTCCTGACTTCGGGGGCCAAGCTTTACTTACTCCAACACCTAGCTGCCCCTATTTACTTTACTTTTACTACCTTGATTATGGGCTGAGACTATCAGTACAAGCAGAAAGATAATAAAAGAGTGGGGGGAAGGGTGATGACTCTTGAGTTTTCTGAAGTCTTTCAGTCAACAAGCATCTTCTAAGTGCTTTGTAATCTTTAATCTACTAATACTCCGTATTTATGTAGCAATACCAAGCTGGAGAAACTTGGAGTATGGACTAAGGAACAGGCTCCATCTGCTAACTGTGGACCAGCTAGTTTATGACCAGAGACCACAGCTGATCATCAGAGGATTGGCAACTAGGAGATAAAATTGTTTTGGTCACAATAACTCATTAAACTAAGGCACAGAGAAACAATGATCTGTATCAGGTGAGGTGACCCTCACTTAAAAGTGTAGTTATTTTCAAAGAAACTCAAAACGGATCAACTTTTAGTTATGAGGCATGAGTAGAAGGCTGAAACACCATACTGTAATCATATGGCATCAGAGAGATTTCAGAACGAAAAAGCAACATAAAAAACCTTACTCAAAGTACTTGAGTGGGTTCTCATAGGCCTCACATGCAATTAAGAGAATTTGTCCTTTAAATAAAGCCCTCTTGTAACCAACTGCTCTCCTATTTCAGGTTACTAAATTGAACATTAATGGAAGAAGGGCAAACACATTGTAACGGGAACTTCCCGTGCTTCAGGCCACCAAGTACGCAAGAGTATCCATCCAGCTTCTCTTAAGGGTAGACTTTGAACAGTCTGTTGAAATTTCCAGGGTCAAATAAAGATAGTGAAACAAAAGCTCACCTAATCTATTAACCTAAGGCCCTTAAAAAAAACTAAGTCAGTATAAAAAAAAAAAATCCAAGTGCCAAGATTAGTTTTGCCACTTTATTCACAAGTTGCTCATTTAAATATTTGCGTTAGAAAAAAATCAGTGTCATATGAACATCTGTATATAACAAATACAAATTTCATAAATTATTAAGGAGTACTGTTAATCATTTCTTCCAACACAGTAAATTCTTTTTTTTTTTTTAAGCAATTGGGGTTAAGTAACTTGCTCAAGGTTACACGGCCAGTTATTTCTGAGTGTGGTGCTGAGTGTCTGAGCCGGGGATTCTATCTCCAGGTCATCCCAACACTGGAGCCGGTGCTCTTACTCGCTGAGCCACCTGGCCGCCCCCAACACAGTAAATTCTTAACAAAACAGGACAACTATATTTTCTCCATGGCAAGTTAAACTGGCAGGTGCCTGAGGAATTTGGAGATAAAGATATGTAGTCCACTAGAAAGTGCTTTTAGTCAGTACATCTGGTCAAATCACATTTCACATTCACAGTGGTGGGGAGGACATCACCCTATTAAATATGAGACTGGTAACAGCTATTGCTTCCCCCAAAACCAATACTTCAAAGGACTTTTTTGACCCAGCAGAAAGTAATATTGGGAGCTAGCTAGGCTTCTAAAAATAACTAAGGAAATGCTGTGCTGTTCCTGTGTTTCCCATAGATCAGAAATTATCAGCAATGGTACATTTGTATTAATGGGACCATCAGAAGGTTGAAAACCGCACTAGATAGTGATATTCAAATTTTCCTCATATTCAGAAAGATTGTCCTTTCATTTTGGTCATGAAAAGAGTCCATTTTTTTAATGTTTACTAATGAAAAGTCATTAACATCTCCATTTAAATTAACACTAGGGAAGATAGGTTTAAATTTATCAAATTTTGCAAAAAAGCATTTAATTTAGAATGTGCTTATAAATTATGTGCTTCTGTACACACTTTACAGGTCAGCAGTATCACAAAACTGTTTGGAGAGCTGACACTGAGCAACTTAATTGGCCATATTAATTGTAACTTTGAATTAGTACCATCATCCCTGATAAAATTTTCAGCTCATAATCATTATCAGCAACCAAAGAAAAAATTATCTGTAAATAAAACAATTCCTAAGGATTATTGCAAACACTACCTGAGTTTTACATGTGCAATTTTAAGTATGTTAAGCACCAAATTATGTTTGCAAAATCTATATCCAAATTAAAACAAACTTTCAGTATCATTTGAATCCTACTTCACTGCCACTGAAATACAAAATCATCTTGAAAAGATCTGAAAACAAGCTGAGAAACATGGTCCAACATATGCCTTAGACGTTTTAATTTCTCTCCTAGGTAAGAACTTTATTGCTAACCTCCTATCCCATCCCATAACAGTTCCAACATAAATACATGCCAGAGAAGGTAAATCAATTGGCAGGTTAGATATAACATTCACAACCATCCCCACAATGGAATATATAAGCTACCTCTTTTGGTTGGTCCTTCCAGATCCAAGAGTACATATGGAAAATATATGAAATGAGAGAAAAAAATGTACCAAATTTCTCAGAAGCAGAACAAAGGAGCTCCAGGCACCCTGCCTGCAAAGTGCATTATTGCAGTTAAGTCTGGATTCGACATCTAATTACTCAATAAATTGCTTATATTTATAATCCCAAGTGCTAAACTCAAGTTCAAGTATGGCTCAATATCTAAGATTATAATTATACATATATATATTTAAAGACTTTCCCATCTCTTTAGTAAGCTAAAAGGAAAGGGTAGTTACATGAATTTTATCAGTACTAGAAGTACACTCAATTGTTTACAGGAAAATAATTGTTATTTACTTTGTCAAACCAGAGAAGTCAGAAGCAGCACTAATATTCCCAGAAATACAGGTCCTTGACTCAAGCAATATCTTGAAGAAAGTAAATTAAGGCAAGCCACACTAGTTGACATTTTAAGGCTATCATGAGCATCAGGGATCAAATTTGCCTAGGCAAAAAAATTAGTAACTAGTTATTTCCAATAAATATATTAGATGCAGAATTAAGTTTAAAGGAGTATTTACAGCACCAAATGCCATGTTAAAACTAAAATAGACCACATAAACACAAACAGTCTTTCAGTGAGTGGTGGGTGGCAATGAGAAGAAAACAACAAATTGTCCAAATCCTTAACTGCCACTTATACACAATATCAGGGGCCAAGGGATGCAATAATCTAATAAATACCAAGTAAACAGGAAAGTCCAGTGTCAAGTCACACTAATAGAGGCCCAAAGGGGATGGGGAACTTATGTCTAAGACATACAACTTCCTAGTTAACTTTCAGGGCATCTGTTTCCCTAGAGTAAGGGGAGAAACTTGTTTTCTCAAAATTGGTCTTCAAGTTCATCTCATAGTGGGACCTTTTTAGGTCCCTCGACTTACTCAAAGGTGGTATTTCTGATCATGCCTAGGACACTGCCTGAGTGGTGGGGCCCTTGTTTCCATCCACAGTGGGCACATTCTCAGTGGTTGAAACACCAAACAGCCCTTGCTACAAAGTTCTATTTTCATGAGGGAAAGAAAAAGTCAAACCATTCCAAAGACAAATGAATGTGTTTCAAGGTAGAATTTAAAATATCTACAGCTCCACCTCAGACACCAATTAAAAACTCCCCTTTAATTAGTGCTTTAATTTTTACACTCAGCACTAGATAGCATCTCTAGAGATAATGGCTGTTTGATAACTAGGCCTATTCTAAGAATAACCATTCAGAGGAAGCCCATCCCCAGACAAGCAGACTAGGTTGGCTATTTTGTCCCCAGTTCAGGTAATCAGTCCCCAAATCAGACTACTCTGATTTGAGTCCTAGGCCCAAGCTCAGTCACTAACTTGTTATCAGACTTAAGGCAAGTGTCTTCCTGGTTCTGAGTCTCAGATTATTTGTAAAATGAAGGTGCTGAAACAGATCCTATCTCAAGATCCTTCCAGTTCTGATAGCCTAGGATTCTCTAGGGATTTAGAGATGAATAGCACCTTCTTAGTGCTTCTTAAAACTCCATATATCTGAATATAGGTGAAGGAGCTATGATTTCCTTAATAGGAGGGTCTCCCAGCACAGGAACTCCTATCAATGGACCTTCTATGACTTAGTAGATTCCAAAGGAGGTAGGCAGGTCAATCAAAGTCACAGGGCTAAAAAGCATCAGAGGCAGAGTTTGAAAGTAGTTCTCTTGACCTCAACCCCAGCCCTCATCATCCCTGCTTCTAATTCCATGTCTTGATTTTCACTTCTCAATTCAAATCCTAAATTCATAAGAAAGCCTGCTCCTCCCCATAAAACTGAAAAGCAAGTCACATCTACTAAACACTCTCAAATTTGCTCCTTCAAGTGTTGCTATTTAGCAAGAAAACAAAAATGTAGAATTTCCCCCTCCACTATCATTTCCCCTTTATGTTGTCAGCAATGGCAAACAGAAGGTTTGGTCAAAGTTAAGAGGTAAGCTTAATAACCCTGACAGCTGAAAGCAGGGAAAGACTGCTTCATTAAGAAGTTAAGTTAGATGGATCTTGAGAAGCCAGGACAGGGTTAATATGCCTATTTAAAATCTCTGCCAAAAGTTCTCAGGATAATCTGGGAGTCTGAATTCACTTGCATAATTATTCTACTATCTACTCTTAGGGGAGAAGGGGGGCAAGGTAGGGAAAAGGTTCTACAAATTGAAGATACTTAAAGAGCCTTTGACGTGAAGCCCTTAGCAAAAGTGAGACCTTTATATTTTAAGGCATACATGCAGAGATCTATTTTCAAGTTTCCATACTCACATTTTCTAGGGCCTAAAAAATAAGAACACATCATTACAAAATGTATTCACAAGGACAACAGTCTAAATATTATAATACTGAACAGAATGATGGTGCTTTAGTATGCTTTGTAAATCACGTGTAACATTGAAAACTCCCTTTAAATCCCATTAAGTCTACAAGTGAATCATGACAGAATTATCAAGTTCAGAAGTATAGGGACAATAACCTAAAATGATCATGTTGTACTTCATTTTTAAACAAACTATGACTTTCAAATTTTTATATACCTGATGAAGAGTTCAACAGTAACCTGGAAATGTAGGAAAAGAAACTACTAGTATATTTTATTCTATGGTGACCCAAGAATTAAGCTTTTTTTTACATAAAACAAGCATTATTCAGGATGATTTTCTCAATTCAAATACTCTATAAAAAACCTATTTGTTAAACTAGACTATGCTCTGACCTCAAATTGGTTTCTTTTGTGCTTGTGGAAATAGATACACAACTGAGACCACTGTCTTTATCATCTAACTTAATTTTAATTTTAACCTAATTTAATTTAATTTAGTTTTAGCCTAATCTATTAAGTTAAATACTTTCAGCAGACATTTGTACATCGCTTTTTAAACAGTTAAGTTCAAATTTGATAAATAAAAAAATTCCATATCCCAACATTTGAATCAACTTTGCAATAGGTGGGAGGAGAGGTAGAGACTTACTCACTCCCTTTACAAAACATGTCAATTGAGTCCGAATTAAAATAAACCACTGTAACTGTGATATCATCCCTATACATCCTTGCTAAATCATCTGGCAATGTCAACATGGCAGAAAGCCTCTCCTGGTCCATCTCTCCATATTCGTTGCATCCAATGGCATGCCTTATTAGGTGAGTGGCAGCAGTTTGGTCAGGGGCATGAAGGCCTTTGGCTTTTCTTTGGAGTAACAGGCTTTGCATGAGGCCCAAATTTGTTGGTTTTTCAGTCAGTTCGGGTTTCTGCCTACTGGCCTCAAGGTGCTCCACAACAAGTCTAACCACATCCTCATTACCCAGCAGATCCCACAGTCCATCAGAAGCCATAACAAGGAACTTATCCTTAGGTCTCAATTTGTGGTAAGTTATTTCTGGTTCTGCAGTCAAATAAGGTGGTGTGTAGTAGTTAGAAGGCGTAAACCGATAAATATTCAAAGCCTCAGTATTAAAACCTCTCTGGAGGACACTTTGCTGCAGTTCTTTACTCCATTTTAACTGGACGTCACCAAATGCCCTGGAAGGCATGAGAACGCCTAACAGCCTATCATCCACAATGATAGTTCTCTCCTCAGATTCTGGGTGTTCCTTCTTTAGCCTTAAGAGTTCAGCTTTGTTCCAGGCATTATGGTCTCGGGTGAGGGGCATAGAAGACCATGCCCCATTTTCCTCCTGTACACCAAGTATAGCACGACAGTCCCCAGCATTTGCCACATGTAGGTGAATCCCATCAATGTGAGCCATACAGGCTGTTGCACCAGAAAATGCAACCTGCAGGGAGAGGTTTCTCAACATTTCATCCTCCAAGGGAGCCTGAATTTCCAGAGAGATGTCAGAATCCAATCTCTGGAAGGAATATGTTAATGCTTCCTTTATGCTGAGTCCCATTTCCATATGCAGGTCAAGCAGCTCTTGCCAATAGACGCGGAGATGGTCAAAGTGCACAGAAGTAACTTCCTTGTAAAGACTGTCCCCTGGGTGCTTATGCCACTGAAGGATAGGCAGGAGAGGTTTCATACTCTCCATGGCATCTTCCATCATCTCCAGGGTTTGATGAGACATCAAGGACACGGCAACATAATAGAAGAGCCTTTCACTTACTGCTTGGGCACAAGCATGGCCCCCATGCCCATCAAAGACACCAAACATCATTCCTTTAGTTTGGAGGCAAGTTGCTATACTTTGACGGTCCTCAACTGGAGAGTTGGCTGCCAACTGGTTACTTTCAAACCTTAACACTGAATTGGGAGGTCTGCCCTCATGTTTGATAATTCTATGTGATGATTCACCACCTCTGAAGACTTCACTTATCTGGGCAGGTGTGAGCTGCAAATGAAAGTCATCTTCTTCAGTGGAAGTGTGTCTGAAAGCTTTTTGTATAAAAATGCCATTATTGTGTGGATCACAATCTACTGCTGATTTAAATAGCCCTTTAGAAAAAAACTGCCATTTCAAATTATTCCTGTTTTGGGGGCATCTTGAATACAAATGTCTTTTTCCTTGTAAGGTGGCAATGTTTCTGGCCGAATTTAAAATCCCACAGGTCACAGCATGAAACATTATGAAATTAGACTGGATAGGGCTATTCCTTCAGGAGAACCAGATTTTTTTAAACCTGAAAATCAAAAAAATTAAAAACTTAAAAGCTTAAGGAGATTTAATTCTTGAAATAAGACATGCAAATATATACTGAAATTATTTCACTGTCCTTTAGAATTCAAAACATTTAAGTGCTGGTTTTGGAGTCAGAAGATCAGGCCCAGATCCGAAAGTGACCCCCAGTGGGACTCTAGGGCAAGTCATTTAACTCACCTGGGCCTAGCTAGGTGGCACAGTGAATAAATGCTGGACCTGGAGCCAGAGGGACCTGAATTCAAATTTACTAGCTGTAAGACCCTGGGCAAGTCACTTCACCCTGTTTCCCTCAATTTCCCCAGCTGTCGAATGAGCTGGAGAAGGAAATGGCAAACCAATCCAGTATCTCTGCCAAGAAAACCCCAAATGGGGTTATGGGTTTGGACATGACTGAAACAACTTAACAAAAATGAAAGCTTTGAACCAGCACTGAGAGATGATGAAGTGAATCCCTATCTTAAATACTAATATTCCTACTCAATATATATTTTATTTATTTATTTTTTTAAGCAATCGGTTAAATAATTTGCTCAAGGTTACACGGGCCAGTTATTTCTGGGTGTGGTGCTAAGTATCTGAGCCCAGATTTGATCCCCAGGTCATCCTGACACTGGAGCTGGTGCTCTTACTCCCTGAGCCACCTGGCCACTCCCCCACTATATATTTTAACTTGTAAGGAAAAGACAAGCAAGATTCTGGAACCACAGTCATTAAATATGACTAAAGCTATCCCATCTTCCCAACTGAAATGCAGAAAATATTGGATAAATTTGTCCCTTGCTCAAATCTAAAAAGCAACCAAGCTTCAAAAACAAAAGCCACCAACTCCTGGATCACCAAGCCTCCATCTAATGGACAGGCCTCAGGTTAACTGGGCTAACTCCCAGATGACCCTCAGAAAAACTGGCTCAATCCCCTCAAAGGTCAAGCTCTGAGTCCAGGAAAGGCAAGGCTGGTTTACTTACCCCTTGCCACCACACTCATCACCTCCAGGTGGAAGAGAACAAAGGGCAGGCAGCTTCCTCCTTCAGCTTAACCTCACTTGGAAAGCAAACTCCACCAGACACACCCAGAGTCTGGGCCTGGAGGGTCACTGATGCTCAGGGCCAGGGCTCTTCTGGTCCTGGCAGGGTCTACAGGAGAAAGATACAGGTTAGAGTCCGCAGCTGCATGGGTTTGGGGGAATCACTCAAGGCTCTGAACCTGGTGCTCTAATCTGCAAAATGGGTGGGAGAAGGGGTGGCCAGGTGGCTCAGCGAGTAAGAGCACCGGCTCCAGTGTTGGAATGACCTGAAGATCGAATCCCGGGCTCAGATACTTAGCACCACACCCAGAAATAGCTGGCCGTGTAACCTTGAGCAAGTTACTTAACCCCGACTGCTTAAAAAAAAAAAAATGGGTGGGAGAGGAGGGCGTCGGGCCCTAGCCAAGGGGCGCCCGGGTGGCATTTTATACCTGGAAAAGCTCCGTGCTGACAAAAGGGGGTCAGAGGTCGGGGGTCCAGTAAGGCTGGGCTACCTCGAACTTTGCATGAGTTGGAAGTGGGTGTCGGGGGAGGGGAGCGCGGATGGGGGCGGTGTTGAGGTTGAGAATGATGGCTAACCCTGGCACAGCAGCCTGGTCCAGGCTTTGCTCCTAAGCCCAGGTGAATTACTGATCGCCCGGCCTGGGCCGGAAGCCAGACTGATGCAGACAGTGCAACCCCGGGCACGTCTGGGCCTCAGTTTCCCCAGCTGTAAAACAGGAGGGTCTCTCAGGCGCTTACCGAGTAGGGCTCAGCGCAGGGGGAGCAGGGTCCCTGCCTCCATCGCGGGCAGCCAAGCCCGGCGGCCCCGCCCACTGACCTGGGGCCCGCCTTCCAGCCCCGCCGCGGGCTGCCCTGGGCTCCGCCACCGCCACCGCGCGCTGGCGGCTCGAGAAGGGGCCGCGGGAAGCCCCGGGTCAGGGCGCAGCTGCTGCGGAGACGGAGGAGCCTCGATCAACGGCCGGCCCGGCGCGCGCCCTCCTCCCCCCGCCCGGCGCCCCCCCGCAGTGCCCCGGCCGCACCTGAACAAGCAAAGCCGCAGTCGCAGAGCAAGCACACCTCCCGTCAGGTCCCCAGGTTTCTCCTCCACACCGACAGCTTCAACTCCCCCTGCCTACCCCGGACTCCCGGCAGAGAAGAAGAGAGCAGCAACGCCCACCTCCTTGCCTCCACGCGCCTCTGCCATTGGTCGAGCGAGAGCGGCCCCGCCGGTGACGGCTAGGGGCGGGGCCCAATGGGAAGAGCCGGCTGAGGGTGGCCGGAGGCTTCGTCCCCTCGCCTTACCTCGCTCACCCCGCCTGCCCTGGGTGGGGGCGGGGCGGGGCGGGGGCGCGGCCATTAACCCCTCACCTCCCCATCCCGCCGCTGATGCCCGGAACTGAACCGAAAACGCCTGGGCTGGGGAGAGAGGAGGTTTGGAAATATAGAAGAAAGTCTGTGCTACATCTGAACCCCGAGCGGGGCTGGGGAAGGGGAGGGCGCAGGGACGGCACCCTAGGGCGACCTCAGGGCGACACTGACCTCGGAATGGAGAGTGCTGGACACTCTGTCCGAGCTGGCAGTGACCTCAGACCATAGGCTATCTGCACGCGCAGCGTCAGAGCTAGGAGAAACCCTAGAGGTCATTTCGTTCAGAGGAGTCAAATCAAGGCCTCCGAGGACGAAGCCCAAACCAGATTAAGATGTCATTGGAAAATGTGCAGCAAACTGAATAGAACAGTACGACACAGATGATGCTAATTTGTGATTTTCTAAGACTGTGTGCAACATGTGGCGCCTTCCCTTGGCACCTAAGTTCTTGAACCCAAAGCTTACCTCTTCTTTGAAACTTAATTTCCCACTATGTTTCCTATCTTGTTTTATTTTGTTTTTAATATGATACACAGATAGGATATATACTCATGTAAGTTGTGGACTTGGAGCATTGGCAGCTATGTGCTCCCTCACTGAAATCCAATCCACTTGCAAGAAATTACTTCACCTTCCCAATGTCAGGGTCCTCTTCAAGAATGAAGGACAAACAATGATCTGTATCAGTAGCTGGCCCACTGGGGACCCAACTGGACATTTCCTTCCTTCCTTCTTTCTTTCTTTCCTTCCTTCCTTCCTTCTTTCCCTCACATGTGGATGCTTTGCCCAAAGGAATATAAATTTCGATCCCTGAAACCTCAGGATATCTTGGGGTTTGTAAACTAGATTTCTTTTAGGACCACACCTTAAACCCAATCACTCTTGACTCTTACTGATTAGCCAACAATAGGTCCCAGCCCAAGCCTCTTTTGATCAGTGTTTGGGCCCTGATTGTCTCAGAGTGAATGTAAATAGCAATTGTTTCTGTCTTGACCAGACTGAGGATTTTTGCCTCCCAGATTGATTTTTTTTTTTTGGCTAGGTCAAAAAGGTCATTCTTTGCCTGATTCTTATCTAGCCTTAATCACTGAATGGGTGTTGCCTCAGTCAAAAAGAGACCAGAGAAAGATTTAACTTAAAAAGGTAAGGTCTCCACTGCATCCAGGGCCATCTCCAGTCCCCCTGACCCACTGATGCCACTGGGTCCACATGGCTCCTGAGGAGAAAGTGAGGCTGGTGACTTTGTACAGCCCTCCCTCACTTAAAGCTAATCCACTTATAACTCATGATGACATCACCTTCCTGCTGTCATGGTCCTCTTCAAGAAAGAAGGGCAAAAAAATTAAAAAAAAAAAAAAGAACAAAGGGCAAACAACAAGCTTTCACATAGGTAAAAATTGAGTCAAGGGGTCTGGATGAAAGTTCAGAGAACAATATGAAATAGTCTTCCTGATCATACTCTTATCTACTAGAGTTATTGCTTCCTGCTGTGTAAACAGCCTAATGTTTAAAGCCTCAACAAAACTTCCCAATCCATATGATTCCAGGCCTCTCTGGTCCTGGCCCAGAACAGAGACTTGCTGCAAGGCATTTTCCCCTTATTCTCAATCTAGGGCATGAAATAAAATTACTTTGGAAATGTCTTTGGAGCTCCAAGTCCACAACCTCTTGAGTTGATTCTCTAAGTATCTTTCCCCAGGACTCATAATTATGTGCATTATGTCATCACAATAACTTTATTGAATATAGGATAAAATAAAAAAGAAATTCAGCATAACTCAGTCATCCAAAGGAAATCTGATAAAGGAATCCAGACTCTTATCTCCACCAGAGTGCAGATAGCTATTGATAACTATCTTTCTCCAACATTCCTACTTATTTCCCTCCCCAGTCTTCCTTGCTGACAGAAACATTCTCCAAACACACACATAGCAAGAGTTCACAAAGGATCCTGCAGAAGGAGCTTCTGCTTTCTTTCCTCACTCTCTTGTCAGATTGTGAACCAGATTCATTAGCAGTTTATGGCTCTTGCTGATTTGGGGTAAACAGTCTGCAACATCCCCAGCTTGCATCCTTCTGCTCAAGCTTGATGCTTTATGTTTCTGGATTCCAAGGAAATCAGACTGGCAAGAGAGAGATGCTAAATATAGCCATCATCCCTTTTATCTTGTACTCCTCATCACAAAGGGGATCAGCATGACAGGGGTTTAGGACAAGCCTACTTCACACACATAGTAAATCGGCACTTCATAAATGCTTGTTGATTGACTGAATAAAAAGGATCTCAGAACTTGCCCTCTTCCAGTCATCAGAGGCATAGAGGAAGTGCCCCCTAGTGGGGTGATTTTCCTGTTCCCCACTTTTCAGCTCCTTTTTTGGGTATTGTCTTCTCCCATTAGAGTGTAAATTCTTTGATTGTCTTTCTTCTTCCTTATATTTTTATTCCTTATATTTCTATCACCATGTGCCTAAGCACATGCTGTTCAGTCATTTCAGTTATGTTAATTCTTCAGGACCCTATTTGGGGTTTTCTTGACAAAAATACTGGAGTGGTTTGCCATTTCCTTCTCCAGTTCATTTGATAAAGGAGGAATGGAGGCAAACAGGATTGAATGACTTGCCTGGGGGTCACACAGCTAGAGAGTGTCTGAGGCTGGATTTGAATTCAGGTTTCCATACCTCTTTCTATACCACCTAGCTGCCCTACAAAGACATAGTAAGCATTTAAATTCATGTTGCCTGCCTGACTGTCAGAGACTCAAAGCAGAATCCTTGCCAAGCTACATTCATATACCCCAAACCTCCCCAGACCTGGTCATCATTTTCTCTCTTCCCCTACATTCTGTTGTTATTCAGTCATTTCAGGCTCTTCATGACCCTATTTGGGGTTTTCTTGACAGAGATACTGGAATGGTTTGCTATTTCCTTCTCCAGCTCATTTTCCAGATGAGGAAACTGAGGTAAACAAGGTAAAATGATTTCCCCAGGGTCACACAGCTAGTAAATGTCTGAGGCCAAATTTGAGCTCAGGGAGATGTGTTCCTGACTTCAGGCCAGGCACTGCCCCATCTAGCAGCCCCTAAATTCTTCCACTTCCAATTTCCCTTCTGGAACAGTTGCTTATATGGGTCTATTGCTTAGTTATCAAACAGTTATAGTATCTTTGTATGTCTTATCTTCTTAGAAGAACTTAGAAGTTCTCAAGCACAGGAAATATTTTAATTATTTTAGTAACTCCCCCAGTCTAGTTAGTAATGATTGTTGAACAGAATTGGTGAATTGCTTCTGAGTCTCTCCAACAGAAACACATTCCCCATGGGCAGGAAAATCCAAAGCAGGCAGCTCCTGATCAATCAGAAAATGTAGCAAAGCTAGAAATCCCAGCTCTTCTGTCCATTCTCTGTAAACTTGGGCATTTCCAAGTTCTCTGGTCCTCCTATTTCCTACCCTCAAAAATGAAATGACCTCTTTTTTTTTTTTTTTTTTGCTTCCTCACTACCATAGTTTGAGGGGACAAGTTTCATCATCTTTCTTAGTCTGTTCTTCTAAGGAACCTGAGACAGAGTAGAGAGGAGACCTAGATTTGGAGTGAGAGGACCTGAGTTCAAACCAGGTAACTTACTAGCCATGTGACCTTGGGTAAATCACTTCCTTTGTGGACATTAAACCTACAATAATAAGAATGGGAAGAATAGGAGCAGCAAGCATTGCTTTCACATATTGGAGGACTTTCATGCGGAAGATGAATCAGATTTGTTCGCCTTCACCCTAAGGGCAGAAGTTTTAGAAAAAATAAAAAGCACTGACTGTTAGAACTGTACAGAATTATAATGGGCTCTCTGGAGAGGTGATAGGTTCCTGCTCATTGCAGAATCTTAGCAAAAGCAAAGACCTCAGAAGCCAACTCACATTATTTCTATTACATGCCTGGTCAGAGGGTCGTTCAACCTTTATTTACAGACCTCAAGAGAAACCTACTGCATCTGAGGTGTCAAACTCTGAGCCCTCAAAACTCCCAAGCATAGCCTGAACCAAATTAAAATGGTACTGGAAAATGTTTAATGAAATAAATAAAAATACAATCCAACATAGATAATGTCAAGATGTGGTTTTCTAAGTCAATATACAGCAGCAAGAATCCAATTCTCTTTGATTTGACTCCAAATTACCTCCCAAGGCAATCCATTCTTATCTGGGATAATTCTAATTATTACAAAAGCTTTCCTTACATCAAGCCTAATTTATAGCTTCTTTGCAACCTCTACCAGTTGTTCTTAGTTCTGGCTTTTGAGGGCCAGGCCAAGAAAGTCTAACAATTCTTGCACACAATAACATTTCAAAGGCTTCAAAATCATATAATTTATATGTATAATTTACCCAAGTAACTGACCAAAAAAAAATGTTAAGCAGCATAGAGTCAAGGATAGCTCCCTGGAACCCTCCACTAGAGACCCCCTTTCATCTCTTATGGCCTTTGGATTTGATCATTCAGCCATGTCTGAAGCTACATCATAACTTGAGCAACTCTGTCTCTGTTTCTTCCTTCTTCTCTCTTCTTCCTCTCCCTTCTCCCTCTCCCTTTCCTTCTCCCTTTCTCTTCAGTCCCTTTTGTCCTATCAATGCTTTTTTCTCTTTTTGGAAGGGAAAAACACAGAAATTGAAGCAGAGGTATACTAGAACCAGCTCAAACCTTTTCAAATATGAGCATTTACACCTTGAAAACTAGCAAACAATCAGGGCTTGATTTCTTGTTTCGTTGATTGTCTCAAGATAATGGGAAATTTTTCATAATTCAGATTGAACTTAAAAGTTTGTCCTAGATGTTTTTTTTTTCCTTCAGAAAGCTGGTTGTTAAATATTTGCTAGCACACTCCGGAGGTGAAGCCTTTATGCCAGGTTGAAGGGACTTACTCCAATGTTTTGGGGAGGTTCAGAAAGATTTTGGATTAGGATGGTTGTTGCTGTCCACCTTTAGGAAGTCGGCAGGCAAAAATCAAGGCCTCTAGGGAAACTATATCATGAACCTGGAGGTTAAAATTAAGTTCTTGACTTTCTGCCTTCATTCCTCTTGTTCCCCAATTTGTGCCCCAACCTCCTGGATCCTGATTTTTTATTTTGGTTCCATGTAATGGATTGAACACTTCTATTTTAGCAAAATCACTAAATTAGAAACCTGAGTTATTTTAGAGGCATGATGATGAATCAGAAACCCACAAACAAGGGGAGACTGCAGGCTGTTTTCTAAGTGACCTTAAATGACATTCTGAAGGTATAATAATGGCTCTGGGAAGCCCACCTGGCTATTGAATTGAGCTCAGGGAGTTAGAGAGAAGTAGAGGGCAGGAATGGAAGAACAGACTCATGAAAGTACATTTTTCTGAAGATCTCTTCTTTGTCATTGAAAGGGACAACCCTCACCTAACTGAACACAAGCCTGTTTAGACAGTGAAATAACTTCAGATCCAAACTTTATCCACAACCCTAATATTATCTCAGGCAGCTAGGTGGTGCAATGGATAGAGCACAAGGCTTGGAATCAGGAAGACTCATCTTCGTGAGTTCAAATCTGGTCTCAGACATTTACTAGCTGTGTGACCCTGGGCAAGTCACTTTACCCTATTTGCCTCAGTTCCTCATCTATAAAATAAGCTAGAGGAAAAAAATAGCAAACCACTCTAGTATCTCTGCCAAGAAAACCCAAAATGGGGTCACAAGGAGCTCGACACAACTGAAACAACAATAATATTAACAAGTAGATGAGAAGCCTATTTCCCCAAAAGGGATTCTCCAGTTTTTTTCCATCACAATTGTGTCCCTCTCCAGGTCCTAGTCTGTGAATGTTGGCACAGTGCCCTAAAATGGAAGCTTGTCAACAAGCTGCCCTGGTTTTATCCTTCCCTTCCCTCATGTTCTAGTCTCCAAGTCTCTCTTTAAGCTTCCTCTTTTGTGAGTCGAAATGAACACTTTTATTAAAAGCGTGCAACTAAGTAAAACACTATATTAAGTGCTAAGAGACAGCACAACAAAGGCCTGTTGCCTTAGGCATTTACAAACCTAAGCCCTCTTGTGAAACCTCTTTTAAGTCACAAAAAGATTTAAACTCATTAGTTAGAAGAAGTAGGAAGAGACAACTTCTGAAATCCCTCCTAGCTCTAAATACTCCTTATTCCTATATTCTAAAGTCTCTTCCAACTCTGATATTCTAATACTCAAGGTTCTAAGTGATAAATCCTTTCTTTGGGATGTTTTTAAGAGGCCTCACATGGGACTGACTCAAGGTGAAACTTGTCTGAGGCCAGATAAATGGACAAAATGACCTTAGCTGGGTCATTTCCAGTCCAAGAAAAGTAAGACTTAATCCAAAGGCCAGTTACTCGACTGTGGGAATTAAAGTACACGTTGGACCAGCTTGCCGGAACTGGAAGGTACCCTACTCCAAGAGTTATGTGATTAAGCCCCATGTTATACTCCAGATAAAGGTTTTTAGACACTCTCCCACACAAAGCCACACACTCCAATCTCTTTCAGGAAGCTTAACCAATGAGTCAGGGCTTTTAAAGCCATTCTTCTGACCTCAAATTGGCAGATTTCACACCAAAACTAAAAATGTTGCTAGGAGGTTCTAAAATAATATGTGCCATGCAGGAAGACATAAAGGCATAAATATATTTTTTCAAATTGTTTGTCTGGGCAAAAGAAGTTTTGACAACTAGGCAGTATTTGATAATGAATATGATGGGGTATAGGTTCTGGGAAACCCCTTGAACTCTGAATCTTCCCATTTGATGAGACATTTGCCTGAGGCCATAAGCCTTTCATTATTGCTAGGCCCAAATCTGTTTCTCTTGACCTAGCCTAGCCCTACATTGTCCAGCTACTTGCCACCCTTGATCCTATCAAAATATCTATACCCCAACCTGTTACCCTTAAACTAGCTTTGTCTTCCATTGTCAGTCATCTCCAGGTAGCCTTCAGCTATTTTTCACCCTTAATCCCTTTCCTGGAGTCTGACCTCTGTTCCTCAAGATCTTCCTTAGACTCCTCCTCAAGACCCTCCCCAAATCACTTCTCTAGATCACCCCTAGATCCCTCCTACACTCTTTCTGTATATAAGATCCATCTTGCCTCCATGAAGGTGCTGAGATTCAATCTAGTTCAGACTCACTCTATGTCAGATTGTTCTGGCCTGCTTGTCAACACAAGCTCACAAATACTTGCGTTCCTTAAGTGTCTAGCCATTATGATGAATCTTTAACAAACTTTGCTTTTCTTTGGCTGAGAAAAGGCTTGAGTTGAATTCATTTGGCAGGATCCAGAGTATTGGTATTCTGGGATCTCTGAGCACCTCTAAGCCCCCAACTCTCAATAGATATGTTGTATGCCTTTCAGATATATTTTCACTCATAACAAAACCAGATGTTTTGAAGAGGTCTCTGCTGTATTTCAGTTGTTCCTATTATATTAGAAACCCAGGAAAACTTGAGTTCAAATCCAGTCTCACACACTGGCTGTGTGGATCTGGGCAAGTCATTTAACTTCTGTATTCCTGTTTTCTCAACTGTAAAATGGGGGTGGTGGTAGTATAAAGTTTAGTATAAAATTAGTATATTACTATAAAATAGTTTTTGTGAGGATCAAATTAAATCATGTTTGTATATTGCTCAGCACTGTTCCTGGCACATAATAGGTGCTTAATAAATGCTTATTCCTTTGTCTTCCCTTTTTCAAAAGAAAAACATACAAATCCAGATAGCATGGAGTTTATATCCTAAAAATACCAATCCATTTCAATAGCATTTCTCACATGCCAGCATTGTGGGAACACAGAAGTATAGAAGGATTCCACTTTCAATTTATTTAACTTTTGCATCAGTGGCACTCAAATAAGAGAAAAAAGTCCTGTACATTTGGGAGAGCTCTAACCTGTCTGGTTCCCCCCCCCCCAAGCAGAAACTCTAGTAACTCCATCATATGAAACCCACTCGATGTGTTGTTACTTATCAAAGATATTAATTCTAATATTCTACTCTGCAATTTAGGTTTGGGTCTTCCAATAATAATACATTAACAAATAAAACCTAAAATGTTATATTTAGTAGCTAGTCTGCTGCACCCTCCAAATAGGGTCCATTCCTGTAATTTATGGACAGTTTGTAATCCTCTGAAACTGAAGTAAATAAAAATGTGTATCCTGTACTAACGTCTTGCCCTAATGCTCATCATGGCAACGAGGTGCTCAACTTGGGGCTCTCAAAAGCTATGCCAATAGAGCACAAGCTTTGGCAGAGTATAGCAGACTAGAAAGGCTTTGGAGATGGGCCCTTATTAAGAGACTGTGTTGTTTGTCCAAGAGCCAGGCTAACTTTGGAAAGGCTCATTGTCAGAAATATGGCCATCTAGTGGCAAATTTCTTAACAACAGAAACCTATAAAACATTTGAAAAGGGGTGTTGAGCTTTATCAGTGAGAGATGATAGACTGCCAAAGCTGAAAGGTACCTTAGAAATAATCTAGTCCAACTCCTTCATTTTACAGTTTAACTTGTCCAAGCTCACACATACAGTAAGTAGATGAACCAGGAATTGTACTCAGGTCATGGTAGAATAACTAATTGGTTTAAGATTATAAAAGGAGTACAGTGAGGCTGTATATTGTTACTTTATTTATTCAACTTATAAGCAGAGTACATCGAGCAAAATGCCAGGTTGGATGAGTCAAAAGCTAGAATTAAGATTACCAGGAAAATATAATAGTCTCAGATATATAGACCATACCACTCTGATGGCAGAAAGTGAAGAGGAATTAAGAAGCTCCTTGATGAGGGTGAAAGAGGACAGTGTAAAAGTTCACTTGAAACATAATATTAAAAAAAAAAACAAGATCTTGGCACCTGGTCCCATCACTAACTAGCAAATAGAGGGAGAAGAAATAGAAGCAGTTTTTTTTTTTTATTCTTGGGCTCAAAGGTCACTGCAAACAGCCACTGCAGTCATTAAAATTTTAAAGATGCAAACTTGGAAGCAAAGTTATGGCAAATCTGGATAGCATATTAAAAAGCAGAAACATCGGGGGCAGCCAGGTAGCACAGCAAGTGAGAGCACCAGCTGTAGTGTCAGAACAACCTGGAGATTGAATCCCGGGCTCAGACACTCAGCACCACACCCAGAAATAACTGGCCAAGTAACCTTGAGCAAGTTACTTAACCCCCATTGCTTAAAAAAAAAAAGCAGAGACATCATCTAGATGACAAAGGTCTGTGTAGTCAAAGCTGTTTCTTCCAGTAGTAATATATGGCCTCCAGAGTTGGACTATAAGGGAAGCTAAGCACTGCAGAATTGACATTTTCTAATTGTGGTCCTGGAGAAGACTTTTGGGAGTACCCTGAAGGAAGAGTTCAAATCTGTCAATACTTAAAAGAAACGAATTCAGATTCTTCACTGGAAGGTCAAATAGTGAAGCTGAAATACTTTGGCCACATAAAGAAAAGATGGGACTTATTGGAAAAGACCTTCATGTTGGGAAAGATTTCAAATCCGCAATAACTGAACAACAACATGGGGTTTAGTCGAGGTGTCTTGTCATCTAGAGTGAGTGAGTGTATGTGTGTGAGTGAGTGAGAGAGAGACAGAGAGAGACAGAGACAGAGAGACACAGAGAGACAGAGAGAGAGACAGAGACAGAGACAGAGAGAGAGACAGAGACAGACAGAGACAGAGACAGAGAGAGAGTGTTTCTAAAAGCTGCTGTGAGATTCTCTACCACCACAGAGTAACTGAGATTATCCCCCAGTCAAGTATATGGAGGAAAAAGGAAAATTGATTGGGAGATGATTAAACCACCTGAGTGTCTCTGCTATTAAGTCAAAAATACCAAGGAGGAAGTGTTGAGGGAGCAGACATTCAAACCCAGGAAATATAGAAAGTGGTAGCCTTGAGAAATAGGGTAATAACAGTATTTACTGCTTAATTTAAAAACTTTTTCCTTTACCAATCCATTAGCTTGTAAGCTCCTTGAGGGCAGGGACGGTCTTTTGCCTCTTTTTATATCCCCAGCTCTTAGTTGGTGCCTGATACATAATAGGGTACTTAATTAACATTTATTGATTGGTTTACTGATTGATGTGCTATAAGTAAGTATGTTTTATCTTAATATGATACTCTGGCTGATTAGGGGAGATCCACCACAAAACAGGAATTCCTGAACAGAGGTTTTTAATAAATAATGGACACAAATAGGCTCTACCAACCTGAATGTGACATCAGAGAAAGGGAAATGAACAAGCATTTATTAAGCAACTACTACCATGTTTCCCCGATAATAAGACACTGTCTTATTAAATTTTTTGGACAGAAAAACACCAGAGGGCTTATTTTCAGGGGAGGGCTTATTTTAATGAACATTGACAGCAATTTTAATAAACAGGTAAATGTGAACAAAAAAATGTACCTTTATTCAATAAGCAAATCACTGGGGAAGAACAGGATGACTCGCTCACTGCTGCAGCTCTGATTGGATGTAGCTCGGAGCTAGGCGTGCGTTTCAAGGGGGAAGGGGGGGGCAGGGGATCACCTTCACTACAGTAGCAATCTCAATAGGGCTTATTTTCGGGGGAGGGCTAATTTTAGAGGAATCTTACACAGTAAAGGGAGGGCTTATTTTCAGGATAAGTCTTATTATCGGGGAAACACGGTATATGTCCAGCATAGTGCTATACACTTTACAAATATTATCTTGTTTGATCTTCACAAAAATCCTGTGCCTGACCTTAAGGTACTTGGGAGTCCAAGTACTTGGGTTTGAATCTGATCTTGGTCACTTGCTACCTACCTCACTTTGGGTAAGTCATCTCTCTGGGTTTCACATTCCTCTATAAAGATGAGGGTGTTTGACTAACTGGCATCTAACTTCTATTCCAACTCTAAATCTCTTAGCCAAAGTTCCTTTTACAAGTGACCAAAGTCCTCCATGTTACAATGAAGCTCAAGGTGTCATATAATCTGAGTTGTGTTATAAAGAAGACCCCAAACTCAGTTCCAAAGTTGGAGTCTCACACCTTTTATTTGAGAGGCTGAAGGGTTCTCCAGAGTGGGCACAACTCCTTCCTTAGTAAGGGAGAGTACAGAAGCAAAAACAAGCTT
The DNA here is from genome assembly GCF_028583685.1 of Petaurus breviceps papuanus. Taxonomy (NCBI): domain Eukaryota; kingdom Metazoa; phylum Chordata; class Mammalia; order Diprotodontia; family Petauridae; genus Petaurus; species Petaurus breviceps. Next base: position 17,987,131 of record NW_027185771.1, read on the forward strand.
TATAGGATTAGTAATCCTATTTCCTTCCTTCCAGATCAGGACTGGTCCTGATCCTTCCTAGTTATAATATTCCTTTTATGCCCACCCCATGTAACTCCTTGATATGTTCCCCCCCCCCCATGCAACACATGTTCACTTAATGGGGTCCTAATTCTATAGGGAAAGGAGTGTCAGATATATGCATGAGGTTCATTAAGCATGCTCCACTGCAAAAACTCACTGACTGGGGATTAACCCAGACTGGTTAGAAACAGTTTGCCTTGGTCCCCCTAGTTTGTGGTTTCTGAGTCTCACTCAAAGCTGATTGGTTGACAGCCTTTATCTTGTCTTCACAGTTGTCACAAGGCTGTGACACTGTGGAAACTTAACCATATATTTATACTTATATCTCACAAGTTGGAAGAGGTCACTAGTGATTGTTCAATTCAACCTCCTCATTTTACAGGGAAAGAAACTGAGGTCCAAGACTTGCCCAAGCTAATCCAGCAGATAAAGGAGCTAAGAGAGGAAAAGTGACTTACCTAGGGTCACCAAATGAATTAGTGGAAGACCTGAGACTAGAACCAAGATATCCTGTTTCCTGACCTGTGCTCTCCCTACTTGCAATGAAATATAAATTACATTTTTGTGTGTGTGAAATCAGGTGTGGAGGATAAGATGGAAAAGAAAATTCTAGGTAGTAGAAGTTTGAAAATAGGTCATAAACAGAAAAATGGAAAATCAATAAGCATTTTTTTGTCTTTTAAAATTTAAAATTTTATTTTATTTTCACAAAGATCTTTCTTCTCTCCCTTCTCCCTCTCTTTCCTCCCACTGAAAGAGCAAGAAAAACAAAATGTGTGTTACAGATGTGTGGTCAAGCAAAACAAATTTCCACATTGGCCATGTACAAAAAGATATGTCTCAATCAGCAGTCCAAGTCCATCAACTCTCTCTCAGGAGGTGGGCAGAGTGTTTCATCAAGAGTCTTGTGGAAGTGAGGTTGGTCATATCTACAAGCAATTAGTAAGCGCCCACTACACACCAGGCTAAGTGCTGAAGAAAGGCAAAAAAAGGGGGCAGTGGTCTTGATGGGGTACCTGGGGTCTAGGTCAATTTGTGGAACCAATTTGTAAAACCAGTCTGTTCAGTTGTAACTGCAATTTATATTGTAAAATTGTAATCTGTGAAATCCCTTTCCCAGCCTCAAACTCTGCCCCTTCCCCCTATCCAAACTCTGCCTAGGCAACACCTTGTGACTCCTTTGTTCTTACTTAATCTCTTCATTTCTCCTCGATCTGGCCCAAATACTCCTTTGTCCTTGCCTCATGTCTCCTCCATCTGGCCCAAATCCCATCTAAACTATCTATGCACCAAAGTCACAAGTTCCTCTCAGTCAGCTCTAACCTTTATCTATTCCCTGAGGTCCCTTCCCTCCATCCGGTCAGCCCTGACAATGGCAGCCCTACCCTTTAAAAGTAAAAGCCTGTACCCCTCTCCCTTGCAGGTCCCCTAAGGACTCTTGCCCGCTTCTCATAGAAGCATAACAATAAACTTCTACAACTCTCACTCCAATTAAGCCTGAGACCTTGAATTCTTTCCAGATGCTATTGCAGGTTTTCTGGTCTTAGATAAGATCAGAATTCCTGTTGAACCTAGAGGGACCCATCCCTCATCAGTCTCTCAGAGAAAGAAGACTGGCTAAAAAGGCTCTCTTTTGCCTTTTTTTGTATCTCTAGCACACAGCACAAGTACCTACCTGGAATAGTAAGCACAAAACAAAAGTTTAATGGATGAATAAAATACACAAAGAGAAATTTCATCTGATTCCCAGTTTTGTCTAGGGCCAGCCCTGATAGGAGGCTAAATGCAGATATATTTATGGCTGGTCCAATAGTCTAAAGCAATGTGATCAAGAGACTGCTGTAAATTGTTTCTAATGGCCCATAAGAGAGAGGTACAGGCTCTGAGAGCCCCCTTGAACTCTGATTGAATCTTCCCATTTGATGAAGCATTTTCCTGAGGCCATAGGCCTTTCATTGTGGCTCGGCCCAAATCTTTAGCCCTCCTTTGTCCAGAAATTTCCCACCCATGATTCTCCCAAAATATCTATGTCTAAATCTGTTACACCTTTGAAATGGCCTAGCCCCCCATGGTCTTGTAGCCTCCAGCAACTTCCCACCCTTAATCTCTCATCACTGGAGTCTGACCCCATCTTGCTTCCATGTGGTGTGACAGCACCACAGAATTTTCTAATACAAGCCTTACAGATGAGACTCCTTAAGAGTCTACCCAATATGGAGAAATTTTAATGAACTTTGCTTTCCTTTGGCTGAGAGAAGACTTGAGTCGAATTCATTTGGCAGGTTCCTGTGTGTTGATATTTTGGGGTCTTGAATATATGGATCTTGACCTCTTCAATTTTATTAATAATGCCAGCATTCTGATAAAAAGGATGGTGATTTGACTGGCTCTCAGACAAAAGATAATCATCGGGATTCACACATATATTCTTTTGGAAGAGGAATGTTCAAAAATATGGCAACCAACTCTGGTTAAGAGTTAATGTAATAAAAGAGGGGTGGCTAGGTGGTGCAGTGATTAAAGTGCCAGCCCAGGATTCAGGAGGACCAGAGTTTGGTTCTGGCCTCAGACACACTTAACACCCACCCACCCCACCCCCACACACACACTAATTAGCTGTGTAACCTTGAGCAAGTTACTTAACTCCAATTGCCCTCCAAAAAGAAAAAAATAAATAAATAAATAGTTAATGAGAGAGAATGAGTATTACAGTGAATTTTGACTTTGTCACTTAGCTACCCCCAGTCTTAAGTAATCTATTCAAAGAATTTATCCCCATCCAAACCTGAGTGAAACAAGGTCTGCCCCATTTGTGAGAGGTATGGATAGAGGTTAGCTCAAGCTTCAGAGACAGGACTTTTAAGAAAGGGAGGAACTCTAGATCTCCCCAAATCATTGGTTATTAACAATCATTTCTCTGAGGTGTCACCACATCTTGGAGGATCCATATCTTCTCCATAGGACACTTTCCTCCCCTTCACTCAGCCCTTCAATCCAGCTCCACTGGTCCCCTTGTTCCTCACCCCATCTCCAGGCTCATTGCTTTGCCTGGCTGGTCCCCATCTGTAGCAGCAAGCACCCCAGCGTTCCCAGGGTGGCTGCTAGCACAGGTTCTTGGATCTGCTTTGATAAAGGAAAGCAACTCAAAATGGGTTAATAAGCTTACTTTAATCAGTCAGACATACATCGTTTACCTTGTTCAGGCGAAAAAGGTCAGCACCCCGAACTTCAAAGTATACAGGCAGAATTATCAAGACAGAAACAGATCAAGTAGGGGGTGGAGCCAAGATGGCAGAGTAGAAGCAGGACCCTCCCGCAGCTCCGGCTTCCACCCTCCCCAATCCATGTAAAAAGGGGACTCTAAACAAACTTTGGAGCTGCAGAACCCACAAAATGACACAGAGAAGCTAACCTCCCGCTGAGAACAGCCTGGCAGGCCAGCAGGAATGGGCCAGCACAACGCTCTGGGAGCCCAGCCCAGACCCACGAGGCTTTAGCCCCAGGGCGGGCCTGACCAGCCCCAGCCAGAGGGACTCCAGATCAGCAGCAGCTGTGGCTGTTTCCAGATTTATCAATACATAGATGCGAAGGACAAGTTCTAATAAGGAATAATAGCGGGCGACGCGGTGGCCTGCGAGGGAAGGTGCGGCAGCGCAGCTGGGGCAGGCCGGGAAGGCGCAGTGCCCTGTGCGGGAAGGCATGGCGGAGGCAGGCCTGGAAGGGGCCTGATCAACTCTGAGGGCAAGTCTTCCCACCAACCACAAGGTCCACTACCAGGCCTATCACCAAAGGGCTGGGACTGGAAAGAGCAAGCCCCTTTCAGGACTTCCAAAGACAAGGATGGCAGAGTGAACCCCACTTGCTCCAAAACCCCCCTCTGACCCTGAAAATATAGTAACTCTTGCCCCAGGGCAAAACCCTCTACAGTAAAGGCTTGGGATCCTAGAGGAAGGGCGTGGCTAGGACACTGCCTCAAAATGGGTAGAAAGCAGACTACAAACACAAAGACTCTAGAGTCCTACTATCCTCAGAGGGAGGAATCAACCTCAGAGGGAGACACTGTGGACTCCACACCCACAGCTGAGACTTCAACAGGGAATGGATCCCAAGCACAGAAGGCTCTCCTAGATGAGATCAAAAGGAACTTTGAAAGCAAAATGAGAGAGATAGAAGACAAAATGAATAATTCTCTCAAAAGGAAAATAGCAGAATTCGAAAAACATTATAATGAGGAAAACATCTCTCTAAAAAGAAAAGTGTATGATATGGAAAAGGAGCTTCAAAAATTAACCAAGGAAAATGATTTGCTAAAAACCAGAATTAAACAAATGAAAACAAATAACTCTATGAGGAACCAAGAAGTAGCCAAGCAAAACAACAAAAATGAAAAATTAGAAAAAGAGGTAAAATACCTCAAAGAAAAAATAACAGACCTGGAAAACAGATCCAGGAGAGATAATCTGAGAATCATAGGCCTACCAGAAAATTATGATGAAAAAATGAGCCTGGACAACATTCTCCAAGAGCTCGTTAAGGAAAACTGCCCTGAGATACTAGAACCTGAGGGGAAAATAGAAATCGACAGAATCCACCGGACACCTGCTGTAAGAGATCCCAAACTGAAAAATCCTCGAAATGTTGTGGCCAAATTCCAGAACTACCAGATAAAAGAGAAAATACTTCAAGCGGCCAGAAAGAAACAATTCAAATATCGAGGGTCCACAGTGAGGATTGCACAGGATTTGTCAGCCTCCACACTGAAAGATCAGAGGCAGTGGAATACAATTTTCAGGAAGGCAAAACAGCTCAGATTACAACCAAGGATCACATACCCAGCGAGACTGAGCATATTCTTCCAGGCAAAGAGAGGGTCATTCAATGATATAACAGAGTTCCAGACCTTCTTGATAAAAAAGCCAGAACTCAATGGAAAATTCAACCTCCAATTACGAGAAGCAACAGTGACTTAGAAAGGTAAACAAGGAGAACACACATCATTTTAGAGGGAAAGAGGGGAGGGAGAGGAGCTTCGCATAAGATCTGTTCCTGTCATTCTTGATTCGAAGAAAAAATAGCATACCTCATTAAGTATAACAATATCCTACAGGCAGTAGGAGGGAGAAAGGGTTACAAAAGGGGGGTGGGAGTGATTTGTAGGGAGGGAAGTAGTAAGGGGAAAAGGTGAAAAAAAGGGAGGGGAGCCGAAAAGGGAACACTGAGGGAGGCGGTGGTCAAAAGGAAAACTATTAAGGGGGGGAAGGGAGAAGGGAGGGAAAATACGAACATTAACAGGGGCAGGAATAGGATGAGGGGAAAGAAACAGATAAACAATCATAACTGTAAATGTGAGTGAAATGAACTCTCCTATAAAACGGAGACAGATAGCAGAATGGATTAGAAATCATAATCCTACAATATGCTGTTTACAAGAAACACATCTGAAACAGAGGGATACACACAAGGTAAAGGTAAAAGGTTGGAGTAAAATATATCATGCCTCAGCTAAAGTAAAAAAAGCAGGGGTAGCAATCCTTATCTCAGATAAAGCAAATGCAAAAATTGACCTAATTAAAAGAGATAAGGAAGGAAACTATATCCTGTTAAAAGGCACCATCGAGAATGAAGCAATATCACTACTTAACATATATGCACCAAGTGGTGTAGCATCCAAATTCCTAGAGGTGAAGGTAAAGGAATTAGAGGAAGAAATAGATAGCAAAACTATACTAGTGGGAGACCTTAATCTCCCCCTATCTGAACTTGATAAATCCAACCTCAAAATAAACAAGAAAGAAGTTAAGGAGGTGAACAGGATTTTAGAGAGGATAGGTATGATAGATCTCTGGAGTAAACTGAATGGGGATAAAAAGGAATATACTTTCTTCTCAGCAGTTCATGGCACATATTCAAAAATTGACCATGTTCTAGGGCATAAAAACCTCACAATTCTATGCAGTAAGGCAGAAATATTAAATGCATCATTCTCAGATCATGATGCAATAAAAATTATATGCAATAAAGGGCCAGGGAAAGACAGACTAAAAACTAACTGGAAATTAAACAATTTGATCCTAAAGAATGAGTGGGTCAAACAAGAAATTATAGAAACAATCAGTAATTTCATTCAAGAGAATGATAATAATGAGACAACATACCAAAATCTGTGGGATGCATTAAAGGCAGTTCTTAGGGGAAGTTTTATATCCCTGAGTGCATACGTGATTAAATCAGAGAAAAGGGAGCTCAACAAATTGGGTATGCAATTAAAAAACCTAGAAAAAGAACAAATTCAAAATCCCCAATTAAATACTAAACTAGAAATATTGAAGACTAAAGGAGAGATTAATAAAATCGAAATCAAGAAAACTATTGAACTAATAAATAAAACCAAGAGCTGGTTTTATGAAAAAACCAACAAAATTGATAGACCCTTAGTCAATATGATAAAAAAAAAGAAAGAAGAAAACCAAATTATGAGTATCAAAAATGAAAAGGGTGAATCTACCTCCAATGAAGAGGAAATCAAAACAATAATTAGGAATTATTTTTCCCAATTGTATGCACATAAATTTGACAATCTTAGGGAAATGGGTGAATATTTAGAAACATACAAGTTGCCCAGATTAACTGAGGAGGAAGTAGATTACTTAAATAATCCCACCTCAGAAAAAGAAATTGAACAAGCCATCAGTCACCTCCCTAGGAAAAAATCTCCAGGGCCAGATGGATTCACTAGTGAATTCTATCAAACATTTAAAGAACAATTGATTCCAATACTCTACAAATTATTTGGGAAAATTAGTGAAGAAGAAGTCCTACCAAATTCTTTTTATGACACAAATATGGTACTGATACCTAAATCAGGAAGAGATAAAACAGAGAAAGAAAATTATAGACCAATCTCCTTCATGAATATAGATGCAAAAATTCTAAATAAAATACTAGCCAAAAGACTACAGCAACTTATCTCAAGAATAATAAACTTTGATCAGGTAGGATTTATTCCAGGAATGCAAGGATGGTTTAATATTAGGAAAACCATCAGTATAATTGAGCATATCAACAATAAAACTAGCAGAAACCACATGATCATCTCAATAGATGTAGAAAAGGCTTTTGACAAAATACAACATCCATTCCTATTAAAAACATTAGAAAGTATAGGAATAAATGGAGCCTTCCTTAAAATAATAGGTAGCATCTATTTAAAGCCATCAGCAAGTATTATATGCAATGGGGAGAAGCTGGAAGCATTTCCCATAAGATCAGGGGTGAAACAAGGGTGTCCACTATCACCCCTCTTATTCAATCTGGTACTAGAAATGTTAGCAGTAGCAATTAGAGAAGAAAAAGACATCAAAGGAATCAAGTTAGGCAAAGAAGAGACCAAGATATCACTCTTCACAAATGATATGATGATATACTTAGAGAATCCTAGAGAATCAAGTAAAAAACTGCTTGAGACAATAAATAAATTTGGCAAAGTTGCAGGATATAAAATAAACCCACATAAATCCTCGGCATTCCTATATATTTCCAATGAAACTCAACAGCAAGAAGTAGAAAGAGAAATCCCATTTAAAGTTACTGTAGACATTATAAAATATTTGGGAATCTACCTGCCAAAACAAACCCAGGACCTGTATGATCATAACTACAAAACACTTTTCACACAAATAAAGTCAGATATAACTAATTGGAAAAATATCAATTGCTCATGGCTGGGTCGAGCTAATATAATAAAAATGACAATTTTACCTAAATTAAATTATATATTTAGTGCCATACCAATTAATTTACCAAAAAACTACTTTATAGAGTTAGAAAAAATAGTAACAAAATTCATCTGGAAGAATAAACGGTCCAGAATATCAAGGGAATTAATGAAAAAAAAAATGCTAGGGAAGGTGGACTAGCTTTACCAGATTTCAATCTGTACTATAAAGCAGCAGTCATCAAAACTACTTGGTACTGGCTTAGGAATAGAGGAGTGGATCAATGGAATAGATTAGGCACATGAGATTCAGAAGTCAACGACTACAGTAATGTATTGTTTGATAAACCCCCAGACCCTGGTTTTTGGGATAAGAACTCACTATTTGACAAAAACTGCTGGGAAAACTGGAGTATAGTATGGCAGAAACTGGGCATAGACCATTATCTAACACCATATACCAAAATCAAGTCTAAATGGGTTCATGATCTAGGTATAAAGGTTGATACTGTAAGCAGTCTGCTAAAACAAGGAATAGTTTACCTATCAGACTTGTGGAGAGGGAATGACTTTATGACGAAATAGGAATTAGAGAACATTATAAACTGTAAAATGGATAATTTTGACTACATGAAATTGAAAAGTTTCTGTACAAATAAAGCCAATGTAACCAAGATTAGGAGGGAGGTGGGAAATTGGGAAAGAATCTTTACAACCTATGTCTCTGACAAAGGACTCATCTCTAAAATATACAGAGAACTGAGTTAAATTTATAAGAATACAAGTCATTCCCCAATTGATAAATGGTCAAAGGATATGAACAGGCAGTTTTCAGAGAAAGAAATTAAAGCTATCTATAAGCACATGAAGAAATGCTCTAATTCACTATTGATTAGAGAAATGCAAATCAAAACAACTCTGAGGTACCACATCTCACCAGTTAGATTGGCTAAGATGACAAAACAGGAAAATGACAAATGCTGGAGAGGATGTGGGCAAACTGGAACACTAATGCATTGTTGGTGGAGTTGTGAACTGATCCAGCCTTTCTGGAAAGCAATCTGGAACTATGCCCAAAGGGCTATAAATACTTTCATACCCTTTGATCCAGCAATACCACTCCTAGGGTTATATCCCAAAGAGATCATAGAAATGGGAGAAAGACCCATATGTACAAAAATGTTTATAGCAGCTCTTTTTGTTGTGGCAAAGAATTGGAAATTAAGGGGGTGTCCATCAATTGGGGAATGGCTGAACAAGTTGTGGTATATGCATGTTATGGAATATTATTGCGCTATAAGAAACGGGGAGCAGGCGGTCTTCATATTTACCTGGAGAGGCTTAAAAGAACTGATGCTGAGTGAGAAGAACAGAACCAGGAGGAATTTGTACACAATTACAGACACAACGTATGTGTGATGACCAACTTTGATAGACTGGACTCTTCTCAACAATGCAGGGATATAAGTCAATCCCAAAAGACGCATGATGGAGAGAAAAACGTGCATCCAGAGAAAGAACTAGAAAGAACTAAATTTATATCCAGGTGGAAGCAAAATACCTGATCTTTTTCGTTCTCTTATTTGATTTTATGTCCTCTTTGCCATTTTTCATTCCAGCTGGTACAATCCATCCTTATAACCTGACCATTGTATAATGTGAAAGTATTTACAGATCCTATACTTGATTATAAGACGCCATGGGGGGGGGGAAGGAGGGGGACAAAATGTGAAATTCAAGGAATTGTGGAATTGAATCCTGTAAACTAAAAGGAAACAAACAAATTAATAAATTAAAAATTGAATTAAAAAAAAAAAGAAACAGATCAAGTAGACAGCTTTCCAAACTGTCCAGCCATTACATCCATACCCAGTCAACATCTGGGTTTTTCAAAGCCGGGGAGGCTCTGGACAATGGCTTCCCAGAATCCAGATCAAATCACAGAACACTTCTCAAAGTGAGCCCCCAAAACAAAGCCTCACATCAGGGCTTATATAGCCTTCTCCTGGCTCAGAGAATGTAACAACCTTATTGACCCACTGGCCAATCAAAAAGTATCTACTGAAAAACAAGCCTCCCACCCCAGGCTTCAGGTGCACTTTAGCCTAGGGGCGGGGAAGATCTTCCAAATTTGCATTCCCATTACACCATCCCTGGAGTGCCCTGAAGCCTCCTGGCTTCTTTCTAGACTCAGCTTGATTCCCACCTTCTGCAGGGCCTTTTCCAGGTGCTCCCCAGCTACTAGTGTCTTTCCCTCTGGGATTACCTCCCACCTGCTCAGGATATATCTCCTAAGTACCTAGTTATTTATATTTAGTCTACCCCATTAGAAGGTGAGCTTCTTGAGGGCAGGGTCCATGCTCGTTTTGGTTTTTTTATAATAGCTAGAATTTTTATAGTGCTTTGAAGTTTGAAAAGCCCAGTACTACTACCACCACCACCACCACCTATTTTATTGTTGCTTAGTTGTTTCAATTGTGTTCAATTCTTCATGACTCCTTTTGAGATTTTCTTGGCAAAGATACTGGAGTGGTTTGCCATTTCCTTCTTCAGTTCATTTTACAGATGAAGAAAGTGAGGCCAAAGGGATGAAGTGACTTGCCCAGGGTCACACTGCTAATAAGTGAGGTTAGATTTGGATTCAGGTCTTCCTGACTTCAGGTCAAGCACTCTATCCATTGTACCACCTAGCTGCTCAGAGTTAGAAAGACCTGAGTTCAAATCTTGCCTCAGATACTTACCAGCTGTGTGACTCTGGGCAAGTCACTTAACCCTGCTGGCCTCAGTTTCCTCATCTGTAAAATGAACTGGAAAAGGAAATGGCAAACCACTCCAGTATTGGACAGTATTGACATGCTATGGTCTAACAGGTCATGAAGAGTCAGACATAACTGAATAACTAAACAACAAGTCATTATTTTACAGTAGAGGAAACTGAGGCCCAGAGAGATTGCCCAAGAGCTCAAATAAGATGGTGTATAGATATAATCTCTCTCTCTATAGTACCGGTATGTGTGTATTTACTTATACATATGTGTATATATCTCTACATATGTCTATATCTATCTAGTAAGTCCTCAATAGATGTTTGTTGACTTGATTCACTAGGCACTGGGACTTACAAATATATAATCCCTGCTCAGTGAGTGCAGGAGAGATAATGGGTAATTATCCTTATAATATGTCAGTATATGGCAAGGAACAGAAGAGGTGGATGAAGAGCTACTGGGTTCTGGGAAGGGAGAAGTGACCTCTGATCCCAGGGCAGAAGCCGCCTGCCTGCCCAGTGTGGGCAGCTCTGGACCCAAGGGTGTGGATTATAACCAGAAGACGAGAGGATTACAATTGAACCCTGCCCTCAGTTGGGGAGGATTCAAAGCATCAGACTCGAAACCAGAAGGAACCTTAGAGATGCTTTAGCCGAAGCCTTCCTTCTTATCATTTCGCAAGGTTGTAACTTGACTGAGGTCAACATTTAATCAGCAACAGAGCCCAAACTAGACCCTGAGTTTGCCCATAAAATGTTAAAATACTTTTCCTCCCTGTGCACCAACCCATCCTTGCAGTAAGATTTGCCTTAGACCATTCCTCCACACTTTCTAAGCCCTGTTTCTGTTTCTTAACAATCTTCTGATGGTCCCTCCCCTCAGAATTCAGTGCCCTCCTGCTGCCCTGTGACTGCCCAAAGCTTTATATGTTGGCATCCAGCCCAGGAGCTGCCTTCCTCCAAATTGCCCCATGTCCCCCAATGATCTTTTGCTGCTTTTCTCCCTCCACTCACAGTCCCATCCACCTCTCCCATCCCTCCATCTAAACTACCTTTCTGTCAGTAGTTGGTGTTAGGAAAGCAACCTGTTTAAAAAAGGAAACCCTGAAGATCTGAGTATTTGTGAGTTGGTGTCAGAGCTTGTAATGGAAATGCAGATTTAAAGATCTTCCCTGCCCCTAGGCTAACGTGCACCTGGAGCCTGGGGTGGGAGGCTTGTTTTTCAGTAGATACTTTTTGATTGGCCAGTGGGTCAATAAGGTTGTTACATTCTCTGAGCCAGGAGAAGGCTATATAAGCCCTGATGTGTAGCTTTGTTTTGGGACTCACTTTGAGAAGTGTTTTGTGATTTGATCTGAATTTTGGGAAGCCGTTGTTGAGAGTCCCCCGGCTTTGAAAAACCCAGAATGTGGAAACCCAGATGTTGACTGGGTATGGATGTAATGGTTGGACAATTTGGAAATCTGTCTACTTGATGTTTCTGTCTTGATAATTATGCCTGTATACTTTGAGGTTCAGGGTGCTGACCTTTTCTCCTGAACAAGGTAAAGGATATATGTCTGACTGATTAAAGTAAGCTTGTTAACCCATTTTGAGTTGCTTTCCTTTAACAAAGCAGATCCAAGAACCTGTGTGAGCAGGCACCCTGGGGACACTGGGGTGCTTGCTGCTACAAGCTCCATGGACCTGGTTCTCTGACCAGGTGATGAGCTGATGACTGCCTCTGTGACTTTGTGCTATGGCTACACTGGGCACAATACTGGGCATTGCATCGATCCATGATTTTAAAGATGGAAGTGAAAATTACCCTGGCTTTAGCTTTGTGCTCTACACCCATCGTGTCAAATTCAAATTGAAACTGGGACCACTAAACTATGTACATAAGAATCCCTGTGGGCATATATAGACTTCATTTAAAATATAACATCATCCAAGTTTTATTGTATTTTTACTTGTTTTGTTAAATATTTCCCAATTCCATATTAATCTGATTCTGGCTATAGTTTGAGAATGTTGTGCTGGCAGTATCTTTGACATCTGTTTTACTACAGAAGAGGCTGAGTAAATACTGGCTGATGATGAAAAGGATGATAGTCATTTATTGTCACCACCTCATTCCAACATTTGTACAACAGATTACAATTTTCAAAGATCCCATTTGGTTTATATTAGATAGAAGGGGGCAGGTGGCTTTGGTACCTGCCATTAGTCAACAGTTTCATTCATACAGAGCAAAGCTTATCTGATCCAGGTGTCTGGTCCCTTTGCTGAGCTCATCTCTTACACAGAAGCTTCTTAGGACTTAGTAACAATCAGGCTCTTAAGAGTTCTGAGAACTAGGACTGGGAACAACTTGCTATTTTTGTCATATTCAACTATAATTATGCTGATTAGGGGGGTAATTAGTTATGCAAATCATAGCCCAAGCCCCCACTTTTGGAATACATTTTTATATCATACAAAACCCACAAATCCAATAGTAAAAGCATTTAATTAAGATATAAAAGTGGTGTCAGTAAAAAAGAAACAATTGAGTACAGTACAATCATTCTCTGACTTCACACTCTTATTACAGTGTTATCAGTGGTGTCTGATTGGGCAAGTATCTGGACTTCTCTCGGCCTTAGCTTCTTTATCTGTAAAGTAGAGGTCCTCAGTTCTAGAGATCACAGGGTTGTTATGAGAATCAAATGAAAGCATATATGTAAAGTGCTTCATAAGCCTTAAAATGTTATATAAATGTTAGTTATTGGGGCCACTAGGTGGCGCAGTGAGTAGAGCACCAGCCCCTGAGTCAGGAGGACCAGAGTTCGGTTCCATCCTCAGACACTTAACACCCACACACACACACACACACAAAAACTAGCCATGTAAACTTAGGCAAGTTACTTAACCCTAATTGCCCTCCAAAAGGCAAAAAAAAAAAATGTTAGTTATACCACTACCACCACCACTTGTTTTTCAGTTATGTCCAACTCTTGGTGACCCCATTTGGGATTTTCTTGGCATAGATACTGGATTCATTTGCTGTTTCCTTCTCCAGCTCATTTTACAGGTGAGGAAACTGAGGCAAACAGGGTTAATTGATGTGCCCAGGGTCCTACAGCTTGTAAGTGTCTGAGGCTAGAGATTTGAACTCTGGTCTTCTAGACTTCAAGGCCAGTTTCATTTGCAGAAGAAAACAAGAGAGAAACACCAGCTCCAGATCCACACAGCTCTGGCAGGGTTTCTTCATTCAGCTGTCCACCCCTACTCCCAAACCTTTAATATTCTGGTCTTTATTATGGATATGTGGCCAGTCACAAGCCCAGCAGGGTTTAAGCCACTCTAAACACAGATGAGAAAACTAACCCAGAGAGGGGAAAACCTTAGGTGGCCTCAGACACTTACTAGCTGTATGACTCTGAATAAGTCACTTAACTATCAGTTTCCTCATCTGTAAAATGAGTTGGAAAAGGAAATGGCAAACCACTCTGGTATCTCTACAAAAAAAACAAACAAATCCCAAATGGGGTCATAAAGGGTGGACATGACTGAACAACTGGTAGTGGAGGTATAAATAAGATAGCATTTTAAGGCATATAAAGCACTTTACTTATATGGTTCCATTTGTTCCTCACAACAACCCTGTGATCTCCAAAGTAGAGGATCTCTACTTTACAGGTGAAGAAACTAAGATTGAGAGAAGTTCAGACATTTGCTCAGTGTTATCACTATCTGAGGCAGAATTTGAACTCAGGTCTCCCTGACTCCAAGTCTAATGCTCAATCCACTCCTCCATCTAACTGCCCTGAGGGATCTTAGGCTGTATTAATAAGAGTTTGGTGTCTGGATCAGGAGAGATGGTATTCTTGCTGTCCTCTTGCCTTCATCAGACTCAGTCTGGAATATTGCATTATATCATCATTCCCATGCAGCCCACTCCTAGATCTATACAGTCAGCCCAGAGGCAGGTAGGCAGTGCAGTAAATAGAGCACCAGACCAAGAGTAAAGAAAAACTGAGTTCAAATTTTGCTTCAGACACTCACTAGCTTCGTGACCCTAGACAAGTCACTTAAGCTCTGTCTGCCTCATTTTCTTGGTAGTAAAATTGGGATAATAACAGTATCTACCTCCCAGTTGTTGTGAGGATAAAATTAGATAATTGTAAAGCACTTAGCATAGTACCTAGCACATAGTAGGCAGTTAATAAATGCTTATTTCCTTCTCTCCCCACCTATCACCGGTTTCTCTCCTATGCCCTAGAAGCATAATAAATGCAAAATGTTCAAAACAGAATCCATTATCTCCCTGTCTCAATCCACCTTTTCTCTAAATTTGCCTATTCTTGAGAGCACCATCAGTCAGCAGAATATCAGAATCAACCTCGACTGTTTCCTGCCCTCACTCCCTGTGTCCAATCACCCATTTTTAAGAGTGCTTAGTTCTGCCTCCATATCTGTTATATCTGACCCCTTCTCTTCTCTCACACAATTCCTACCTTAGGTCAAGCCCTTACCATCTCTCACCTGGATTGTTGTAAGAGTCCTGAAGGACACTCAGCTTCCAGTGTCACCCCTTTCCAATCCATTCTCCTTCCAACTGCCAACATTGTCTCCCTAAAGCATAAGTTTAACTATGTCACTCCCTTGCTCAAAAACCTTTAGGGGCTTCCACCTGTCCCTCAGATAATAACAAGAGTCAGTATAATATAAAGCACTTTGAAGTTTGCAAAATGTTCTTTACCTATGCTATTCCCTTTGAGCCTCAAGATAACCCTGTGAGGTAGGGGCTCGTATCATCCTTGTTTTACAGGTAAAATTAAGGCAAATCCAGGTTAAATGACTTGCCCAGGGTTATACAGGTCTGAGGGTGGATTTGAACTCAGATCCTCCCAATTCTAGAATTGCTCTGTGTCACTAAAATATAAATTCAGTGTGGCATTTACAACTCTTCACAGTTGTAAATGCTTCAGCCTACATTTCCAGGCATATTATATATCACTTCTTGTTAGGTGCTTTCAATTCCCATCAGACTGGCCTGCTTGCTGGTCTCTGAACTCTGCCCTCCACCTTCTCTCTCTGCCTCTTTGCACAAGCTGCTCCCCCCCCCCCCCCCCC
>NW_027185771.1:18002874-18007505 GCF_028583685.1 Petaurus breviceps papuanus
TTTCCCCCCCCCCCCCCCCCCCCCCCCCACACACACACACTAGAATTCATTTTCTCCTCAATCCATCTCTTCAAACCTCTAGATTCCTTCAAGGTTCACAGATCACAAGCCACCACTGATAGCTGATCCATTCCCTCTCCCTCTTCCCCTAATTATTCTGTATATACTTTCATGCATATCCTCTCCCCCAAGAAAACACAAGTCCCTTTAGAGCAAGAAATCTTTTTCATTTTTGTCTTGGTATCTCCAGAGCCTAGCATAGTATGCATAGCAGGTGCTTAATTAATTAATATTTGCTGCATTCAATTGAATTGGCTCAGATTATGAACAACACATTTTATGAGGACCGCTAATAAACTGGAGTGTCCAGAGAAGGGCAAGTAGGATGGTGAAAGGATTGGAAACCCATCATATAATAACAGTGATAGCAATGATAACAACAGCCAACGTTTATATGGCGACAGGAGGTTAACAAAGCCCTTTGAATACATATCTCATTTGATTCTCACAACAACCTCGGAAGGTAGGTGCTATTATTATGGCCATTTTACAGATGAAGAAACGGGCTGAGAGACATGAAGAGTGGGTCACACAGATCAACCAGCTATCTGTGGCAGGATTTGAATTCAAATCTATGTTGATTCCTAGTCCAACCCTCAGTAGACTGGTGTAGCTCAGTGGGTAGAACAACAGGTCTGAAGTAAGGATACTTGTGTGTGTGTGTGTGTGTGTGTGTGTGTGTGTGTGTGTGTGTGGAGAGAGAGAGAGAGAGAGAGAGAGATCCTGGTAAGTTACTTAACCTCACTTTGCCTCAGTTTCCTTATCTGTGAAATGGGGATAATAGTAGCACTTATCTCCCAGGAATGTTGTGAGGATCAAATGAAACAATTGTGAAGTATTTAGCACGGTGCCTGGCACATTTGTCATTCAGTCACATCCAATTCTTTATGACCCTGTGGACTATAGCATGCCAGGCCCTGCTTCCTCCACTATCTCCCAAAGCCTGTCCAAGCTCATGTTTGTTTCCATAACACTATGTGCATATCCATTCTCTGCTGTCCCCTTCTCTTTTTGCCTTCAATCTTCCCCAACATTAGAGTCTTTTCCAATGAATTCCATCTTCTTATTATGTGGCCAAAGGATTTAAGCTTCAGCTTCAATATTTGACCTTCCAGTGAATAATCTGAATTAATTTCTTTAAGTATTGATTGATTTGATCTCCTTGTTGTCCAAGGGACTCTCGAAAGTCTTGTCTAGCACCACCATTCAAAAGTATAGATTCTGCAGTACTCAGTTTTCCCCATAATCTGACTCTCACGGCCATACATTTACTACAAGAAAAACCATACCTTTGTCTACACAGACCTTTGTCAGCAAGGTAAGGTCTCTGCTTTTTAATATACTATCTAGATTTGCCATAGCTTTCCTTCCAAGGAGCAAGCATCTTTTAATTTCGTGGCTGCAGTCATATTTGATATGAGTGATATTTGAGCCCAAGAATATAAAATTTGACACTGCTTCCATTTCTTCTCCCTCTGTTTGCCAGGACTTGATGGGACCAGTTGCCAAGATCTTGGTTTTTTTTTATGTTATGCTTCAAATCAGCTATTTTCTGGAATTTTGCATTCTGTTGGGTATATCTTTGCCTTTCTCCTTTACCTTTTGCTTTCTGTCCTCAGCTATTTGTAAAGCCCTTTCATACAGTCATTTTGCTTTCTTGCTCGGTTTTTAAATTTTTTTTTAAATTTTGTTGCTGCCTCCTGTACAATATTGTGAACCTCTGTCCATAGTTCTTCAGGTCCTCAAAGGGTTTTGGGTTGGTTTTTTGTTGTTGTTGCTTTTTGGAGGGGGGAGGGCAGGGCAATTGGGGTTAAGTGACTTGCCCAAAGTCACACAGCTAGTAAGTGTTAAGTGTCTGAGGCTGGATTTGAACTCAGGTCCTCCTGACTCCCGGGCTGGAGTTCACTGCACCACCTAGCCACCCCTTTTACTATGTAACTCTTAAATTTATTCATCACCTCTACTTCATATTCATAAGGGATGTTATTTAGGTCAGGCCTATATGGTTTGAGGGTTTTCCCTACTTTCTTCAATGTAAGTCTGAATTTTGCAATAAGAAACTCATGATTTGAGCCACAGTCAACTCCAAGTCTTGTTTTAATGGACTGTTTAGAGCATCTACAACCTTTGGCTGCAAAGTATGTAACCAATCTGATTTCTATATTGACTATCTGGGGATATCTATGTATAGAGTCACCTTTTGGGTTGTTAAAAAATGTTTGCTATGACCAGGGAGTTATGTTGACAAAAGTCTATTAATCTCTGCTCTGATTCATTTTGTACTTCAAGGTCAAACTTGCCTGTTATTCTAATAATCTTTTGATCCCCTCCTTTAGCAATCCAATCACCTATGATGAATGTCAGGGGAGCTAGATGGTGCAGTAGATAGAGCACAGGGTTTGGAAATCAGAAAGCCTCATCTTCCTGAGTTCAAACCCAGCCTCTGATCCTTACTGCCTATGTAACCCTGGCCAAATCATTTAACCCTGTTTGCCTTAGCTCCTTATTTGTAAAATGAGTTGCAAAAGGAAATGTCAAATCACTCCAGTATTTGCATCCCAATGGGGTCATAGAAGAGTTGAACATCATTGAAATGACTGAATAACAATGATGAATGTGACTTTTTGAGAAGGGGGAGTGTTATTTCTAGAAGATATCCTAAGTCTTCATAGAACTGATTGATTTTGGCCTCTTTGGCACGAGTGGTTGGAGCACAGACTTGTAATTATTGTGATCTTGAATGGTTTGCCTTGCATTTGAGCAGATATCATTCTGTCATTTTGAAATTATACCACAGTATTGCTTTCTCACCCTTTTTATTGACTATGGGAGCTACTCCATTTCTTCTAAGGGATTCTTGCCCACAGTACTATATATGGTGATCACTAGAATTAAATTCACCCATTCCTATCTGTTTAAGATCACTGACACCTAAGATGTTGATGTTAAATCTTTCTGTCTCCTGTTTGATCACATCCACTTACCTTGGTTCATAGATCCATGTTCCTATGCAGGATTGACCTTTGCAGCATCAAACTTTCCTTTCATCACAAGACATACCCACAGCTAAGCTTCCTTCCTTCTGGCTTTGGCCCAGCTACTTCATTCTTTCTGGAGCTACTTGTATTTTTCCTCCACTCTTCCCCAGCGGCATGTTGGATGCTTTCCAACCTGAGGGACTCATCTTCCAGTGTCAAATCCTTAATCATTTTAATAATGTCCATGTGGTTTCTTGGCAAAGATACTGGAATGCCGTTTCCTTCTTTAGTGAATGACCTTTTGTCAGAACTCTCTACTATGACATCTTGGGTAGCCCTGCATGACAAAGCTCATAATTTCATTGAGCTGCACGAGCTCCTCTACCACAAGACAGTGATGCAGGAAGGGCTTGGCACATAGTGAGGGCTATACAAATGTTAGCAACTATTAACCATTATTATCATTCCACCTAACTTCACAGAAATGTTGAAGGAAGTGTAGTTGTTGAGATGGATGATGAAAAATCTTATTGATCATTGTCTTCAGATATTTTTCATTACTCACCATGTGAACAGGGGATCAGACTTATTCTCTCTGGACTTGGTTGGTCATTGAATCCAAATTATAGGGAAGCTGACTTTGAGTTCAGTCTAGGAATTGGAGCTTCTCAATAATGGAATGAACTGCCTCAAGAACTGGAGAATTCTGTTTCCCTGGGTTTAGGTAGGAGCTGAGTTAAATGCATTGAGGTCCCTTCCAAGCATCTCCTAATGTCCTATAAATAATCAAGCATAGAAAAACCATTAGGTGGCGTTTTCAGACTGTGGGAAGCAACCTTTGTGGTTGTAGCCAGCTGAGTGATGCCCCGGCTGTGTTCCCACACAGAAAGGGTGTGGTCCTATAGGGAGTTTGGACAAACACACATGAACACATGCTACCTGGGCGCTTTGTGTGGGTATGAATTATCATTGTCCTGGTAGAGTGAGGGAAAAGACAGGGGTAGGGGAGACTGATGCTCCCCTCCTGCTACCTCAAGTGCAAATACAAGGCTATGTTTTCCATTTTAATTCAAAATCTTGTCATAGATTTATATTTAGAGCTGGAAGGGATCTTATATGTTACTTAGCTTAACCTGCTTATTTTACAGATGAGAAAATTGAGACCCAGAGAAGTCATATGAATTGTTCAAGGTCACACCCAAGTTAGTGATTGACAGAATCAGAATTTGAACTTAGATCTTCAACCTATATCCTTGTTTCTTTTTATTCTAATCTATGCCTGGAGACTGGAATCTGCAGCTTGTCATTGATTAGAATTTTATTAGATTTGATTGTGTCTTCCTACTAGACTGTGGACTTCTTGTGGATAATCTTTGTCTTATCTAAGGGTTGTATCTAAAGTCAGCTTTTAGCACCATGCTCTGTAGGAAACTGGCATTTAATGGACTCCATTGTTTGTAATTTAATTATTCCTTATGGTCATAGTTTTGCTACTTTTTTTCTTCTCCTACTCACTAGAGATCACTCTGCTAGGGCTGATTCTCTCTTCTCTTCTAAATGGATGGCCTGCTTTCTTTTTTCTTTTTTTTTTTT
>NW_027185771.1:18007515-18063286 GCF_028583685.1 Petaurus breviceps papuanus
TTTTTTTTTTTTCCCAAATGGACTCTCCTCTGAATCCAAAGTCATCTCAAAAGTCCATAGAACACACAGATCCAGGCTATGCTATGAAGGTCAGAAAGCACAGTCATCCAATTCAACATGAGAAAAGTTTCTTTTATTCCACTCTAGTCTGTGTTTAAATAAAAGGGAGATGAGTGGACAAAGGTAAAAAATGTAGAGGAGAAGGAAATCAGGTGTGCTCCCTCTTTCTGCTAATATCATTGGTTGGTTGAATTGTCTATCAGATATGGTTTAATTAGCTGGTAAGTTATCACCCACCAGCCTAGCATGAATCGACATCTCAGTCAACGAATGACAAGAGATGAAAAAGCTGGAAAACATTGTCCTTGCGTCTCTCTCTTTCCTCTTCTACATAAGGAAGCTTGTGCATCCTGGGGCTACTGGACCAGGATGCATAATGTTACCTGTTGCTCTGAAAATGCAAGCATTGTAGTAGATACTAGCATAGTCTCAGTCAGTCCATCAATAACCATTTATTAAGGACCTACTATGTGCTAACTATTGTAATAAGTGCTAGGCTTACAAACAAAAGCAAATACAGCTTCTGTCCTTGAGGAGCTCACAATCTAATGGAAATGACAAAATGAAACAATTTGCACAAACAAATTCTAGATGGAATAAATAGGCAATAATCACCAGAGGGAAGGCACTAGAAGTAAGAAGGGTTGAGAAAGGCTTCCTGTAGGAGGTGGGATTTTAGTTAGAAGGAAGCCAGGAAAGGCAGGAGGCAGAGATGAGGAAGGTCAAGGGAAGGGGACAGCCAGAGAAAATGCCCTGAGTCTAGAAATGAAATGCCTTGTTTGAGGAACAATTTAGCGGAAAGAGTACAGGAAATGGAATAGCAAGACCAGGGTTCTGGCATTTATCAGCTGTGTGACCTTAGGGAAATCACTGAACCTCTCTGAGGCTAAGTTTTCTCATCTATAGAATGGGGGTAATGACCCTTATACTACCTATTTCACAAGATCATTATGAGGAAAGTACTTTAGAAATCTTTTTTTTTTTTTAGAGCAATCGGGATTAAGTAACTTGCTCAAGGTTACACGGCCAGTTATTTCTGGGTGTGGTGCTAAGTATCTGAGCCCAGATTTGATCCCCAAGTCATCCGGACACTGAAGCCGGTGCTCTTACTCGCTGAGCCACCTGGCCACCCCGTACTTTAGAAATCTTAAAGCAACATAGAAATGGGGGAATTACTGTTTTCCTTCAAATAACTGTTATTTTCCTCATTACCTTGGAAATAATTGTGTGTGGGACTAAATGGATGAGGGTATAGCTTCTTCTTAGACCCTGGGCACTCTACAAATGGGACAATACTTACAATTACTCCTTTGTCTTAGGGCCCTGCAGACCATTCAATTGACTTAGCCATGTGGAACAGCCTCAACTTAGGAACACAGGGATCCCCACTCCTTGGTCAAGCCCTATATCCTTGCTCCCTGACCCATATAGCCTGAGTATGGCTGGCAGACCTGATATTGCCACCTCATTAAAGAACTGTTTGTACCACTTTAAGTTGAAAATAATGGAGTTAATACTTCACAGATCCAGGTCAAAGACCAGCTCCTGAAGCAGCCTGGCACGAACACCAGAGCACATGATATGAGGTAGAAGTGGGTCTTGGGGAATTGTCCACCTTCAAGAGTGCACCAGCTTCTGGACACAGTCCTGCTGCCTGAAAAACCCCACCACTTAAAATGGAGAGGACCTTAACTGGAGACCAAATGAGGCAGCAGTCTATAGGGTGACCTTTCGGGGATCACTGGGTCAAAGAGTATCAGAGTCTGAAGACACTTTATTTTTTTAAATAATATTTTAATTTTTTCCCCAATTACATGTCAAAACTTTTAATATTTGGATTTTTTTTTTAAGTTTTGAGTTCCAAATTCTATCCCTCGCTCTACCCCCTTCCTCCTCCCTGAGATGGTAAGCAATTCAACATAGGTTGCATATCTGCAAGTGTGTAAAACATTTCCATATTTTTCATTTTGTACAGGAAAACTTAAAAAAAAAAAAGAAAGTAAAAAACAGTATGCTGAAGATACTTTAAAGTTCATCTGGTCCAACCCTCTTTTTTTTGGGAGGGGATAAGGGGGAAGGCAAGGCAATTGGGGTTAAGTGACTTATCCAAGGTGTGTCAAGTGTTTGAGGTCACATTTGAACTCTAGGGCCGGTGCTCTATTCACTGTACTACCTAGCTGCCCCAACCCTCTCATTTTTTTTTTTTGCCTTTTTTTGGGGGGGGAGGGCAATTGGGGTTATTTGGGCAATTGCCCAAAGTTATGCGGCTAGTTTTTTTTGTGTGTGTTGATGTTAAGTGTCTGAGGCCGGAACTGAACTCCAGTCCTCCTGATTCCAGGGCTGGTGCTTTACTCACTACGCCACCTAGCCGCCCCCATCAGCCCTCTCATTTTAACAGAAGCAGAGATTCAAAAGAAATAGAATGGCTTTTCTAAGGTCACATGGGTAATATATAACAGATAACTGGGCCTTCCAACTCTAAAGTCACTGTTCTTGTTGGCAGAAAGCTTTCTTGTACAAAAATACTGCCTTTATCCACTAGTATCATGCCTGAAATTAAACCATTCATGATTCATTCCTTTGAGTTAATAGGAATTTAGAGTTCTTTAAAGATTCTGAAAGGCCACAACAACCCTGTGAGGTATATACTGCAAAGATTATTTTCTCCCTATTACAGATAAGGAAATTGAAACTCAGAGAGATAAAGTTATCTGCCCAAGGTCATAGATTACTAAGTGTTAGAACCGGCTTCAAATCAGGTCTCTCATGATTTCAAGCCCTTTGGGTTCATTCTACTCCCTACCACCCTGTCTCTCCTGTCAAGATAAGATGTCTCATCTTGTTCCCCAATATCTTCTTTTAAAATACACTACAAATCCCCCTGGGATGCTAGATGGGGATTCATATTTGCCATAGCAGACATTTATAGAGAGTTTTACAAAGTACTTTAAATCTATTATCTTCTCAGATCTTCAAATCCCAGCTCTGTGAGGCAAGCATAATTAGAGAAAGAGACTAAGCCACTTGGTCCAAGGTCACACAGCTAGTAGTTAGTTGCAGAGATGGGACTCAAACCTAGCTTTTTGGATTCTGAACCCAATGCTTTCTACTGCATTGTAGCAATTCCACATAAATCATTTCTAAGATCTTTTCCAATGTAAAGATTCTATGATTCTACCATGAATTTACCCCTTGATTATCCCTCAACACCACCAGGGAACAAGTAGCAGGAACATCATGAAACATTTGTAAAGCACTTAGCACAGTGCTTGGTATACAGTAGGTGCTATATAACTAATTGGTATTATTACTATTACTACTACTTATAGTAGTCTAAGAGATGCCTGTGTACTGGCCATCATGACTGCTGTGGTATCTCCTGTCCCTCCAGTGCATCCCAGTGGCCCATCCTCCTCTGCTTCTGACCCTGGCTGCCATTCCAGTTAAGACTCTTAATGAGATGAGAATGGGTACTCAGCAAATTAAACAGCCACCTGTTCCCATCTCCGAGTTGTTCTACAACTCAGCTTGAAGGACACTATTAGGAGATAACATCAGGCTTCTAGAGGAAGGATGTACAGCCTACATAAAGGAGTCAGTGAAAACTGTAAGGACTGGGCAGGATCCTAATGGATGGGGCTAGGGTTGGGGAAAGCCAATCCAAAGGCAGAGAGTTTTATAGATTGTCAAAAGAGGCTGCCACACTATGGAATGAAAATGGAACTGAACTCTGGGTCAGAAAACCTGAATTCATATCCTGGCCCTGACTCTTAACAGTTGGGTAACCAGGGCGGCTAGGTGGTGCAGTGAGTAAAGTGCCAGTCCTGGAGTCAGGAGGACCCGAGTTCAGTTCCAGCCTCAGATGCTTAACACCCACACAAAAAATAAACTAGCCCTGTAAACTTGGGCAAGTTGCTTAACCCCAATTGCCCTCCAAAAGGCAAAAAAACAAAACAAAACAAAAAACAGTTGTGTAACCTTGAATGGGTCACCTCACTTCAGAGTCTCAGTTTTCTTATCTGTAAAATGTGGGTAATAATACTTGTATTACCTACATCAGGGTTGTTATAAATGTGCTATAAAAAAGGATTGTTTTTATTCGGATTAGAGGATCCTACGTACAAGAGACCCAGGTTATAATTACCTTCTCTCTACTCTATATGTACTTTGTATGTGCATAATCGTCTCCTGCATTACAAGGTGAGTTCCTTGAGAGTAGGGACTGCTTTTTTATTTTCTTTGTATCTCCAGTGTTTGGCACAATGCCTGGCACATAGTAGGCACTATAAAAGCTTGTTGATTGACTTAGTATCAGGACCAAAAATAACATTATTGTATGGAAATATAGGAGCATCCCTGGTAAAATACAAGGCAAATTACACTGTGTACCTCCAATCCCAAATGCCAACCCCCTGGGATGGAGCCAAGATGATAGAGTAAAAGGAAAAAATGCAACTGTGCACACCTCTCCACAACTCCTCCAAACAGTTCCATAAAATTCACCAGGCCAAATCCTGAAGGAGATATCCAGAAAAGGTCACAGTGAGTCCTTTGTCCAGCCCAGGACAACATAAGGAGATAGAGCACAAACACTGGGGACAGGATCAGGGCAGGAGCATCCACACAAGGCACTCGAGCACCCAGGAAAAGGTTGTGCATCAACCCAAAAGGAAATTCTGGACCTAGACCCATGCACCCTCAGACCCACCCTGGGGCATTGTGATGGGAACAAACTGCAAAACTGGCAGTCCACTTAGATCCAGGGAAGAGTAGAAAAGGAGCCAACCCAAGAGTGACTTTTCATATGGTAGAAAATCCCCAGGCAATGTACTGTGAAAGGAAGTTCAGAAAACAGTAGTAGCAATGGTTGTTCAGACCCCAAGCTCTGGGTTTCACTTCCAGCATCTAGCCCAGCCTGTAGAGGAATAACCAAGGCAGAAAACTTTAGACCAAGGGAGAGTCTACAATTCTGTCACTTTAAACCACAGGGTTTTTCCAGCTGGCTGATAGACCCAGAATCTAACAGCACTCTACTCTTGCTCAGACCCAAAATCAGTTCAAGAACTTATAAAGTTTAGACTAGGGGCATGACATCAGCTTTGACCTGGATCAGACCTCTTTGGAAGCATTAAAAATGTGCAAATCCAGAGATTGTCTCTGGAATCACACAACACTTAATACCCCCAAGAAAGAAGCAATAAGATCAGCTCAGATCTTTTCTTCAGAAGTGCAGCAGAGCCCAGTCCTAACAACAGGAAGTAGGATGGAAGAATGGGCAAACAAAAACAAAAAAGAACCACATAAGCTAGTATAGTGGCAGGGATGCCCAGAAGAAAAAGATGACTGAAACATCAGCAAAGTCTCAGAGAAAAAAGCAGCTTAGGCACAACCTCAGTCAGAATTACAAGAGATAATGCAAGAGTTTAAACTTTTTTTTTTTTAATAGATGGAATGAGAGTGTTCGAGGAAAAAATTGAAAAAGAAATGAGAGCTATGGAAGAAAGACTTGGAAAGGGAATTAACAGCTTGGCACGACCTTGACCAAGCAACAAACTATCTGAAAATTTGAATGGGCCAAATAGAAGCCAATGATTTCATAAGGTAATAATAAATATTAAAGCAAAGTTAGAAAAAAATACTTTAAAAAAGAGAAGAAAATATAAAATATCTCAGAGCAAAATCAACTGACCTAGAAAACAAATCAAGGAGAAAAAAATTAAGAATCATTGAACTATCTGAACACCATGACCAAAAAAAAAAAAGAGCCTAGACATTCTATTTCAAGAATCTTAAAAGAAAACTGCCTAGATCTCTTAGAAACAGAAAGCAAAGTAGAAATGGAAAGAACCCACTCGTCACCTCCTGAAATATCCCTCAAAGGAAAATTCCCAAGAACATCAGAGCCTAAACCCAGAGCTTCCAGGTGAAAGAAAAAATACTCCAAGCAGACAGAAACCAGTCAGGATTGCACATAATTTAAAAGCAACTACAATAAGGGAATGGCGAGCTTAGAATGTAATATTCTAGAAGGCAAAGAATATGGGCTTATAGCAAAGAATAACTTACCCAAGAAAACTGAATATAATGCTACAGGGAGGGAAATGGACCTTTGAATGAAACAGAGAACTTTTTTTTTTGCTTTTTGGAGGGCAATTGGGGTTAAGTGACTTGCCCAAGGTCACACAGCTAGTAAACATTAAGTGTCTGAGACCGGATTTGAACTCAGGTCCTCCTGACTCCAGGACCAGTGCTCTATTCACTGCGCCACCTAGCCACCTCAAAACAGAGAACTTTCAAGAATTTCTGCTGAAAAGACCAGTTGTGAAGAAACTTTGGAGTTCAAACAAAGGCATGAAGAAAAATCTAAAATCACTAAACAGAAGAACAATGAGAAAGGATAATTGCTTAAAGGAGTAAGAATAAATTGATACATGTATCCCTTCTGAATCCTACCATCAACAAGATCCAAGAAGGGAATCCAATTAAATATGGACTGGAATTGATTCTGTGATGTTTTGATGATCTTAGGAAAAGAATGGAAAAATAGGGTAAGAGGAATACACAAGGGAGGAAGGGAAAGGAAGGTTAGGGGAAATTATGTCACATAATCAGGTTGCACAAGTAAACATCTATACAAATAAGGAGGGGGTTGAGCAAGTAGCTGACACTCAAATCTCACTTTCATCTGAACTAGTCAAAAGAAAGAATATAGATATTGATGGATATGGAGATAGATATTGATGCACGCAGAGTTGAGTACAGAAATTTCACTCAATAGGATAAGAGGGAAATGGAAGAAGGGAGAATAGTTAAGGGAGCAATTAGTCCTAAGAAAAACAAACTCTAAGGATAAACAAAAGTATTTATAGCTCTTTCTGAGGTGGCAAAAATGAGAATCTGAGGAGGTATCCATAAAGTGGGGAATAAATGAATAAATTTTGGTACATAAATGTGGTGGCAGACAATTGCACTGAACCCTTAACAGCCTAATGACCCAACCAGGATTCCAAAGGTCTAAGGATAAGGCATACTACCCATGTCCTGATAGAAAAGTAAAGGATGAAGAATGAAACAATTTTTTTGGACATGTGCAATGTGAAAATTTGTTTTGATTGAATATATGTTTGTGATGGGCTTTATTTTTCTCGTGTTGTCAATTGGAGGTGGGGTGGGAGGATAAGAAGGTATATCTTGACTGATTAAAACAAAATATATCGACATGTATGTATATGTATATTGGGCATGCACATGTATTTCTCTCTATCCACATGTATGTATGTATATATGAGCATATGCATATGCATGCATGCATATATGTATATGCCAAAGCCCTGCTCATAATTCGTCAATGATTCCTAACTGCCTATATGGAACCATACAATGTCAGAGCTAGAAGGGGCCTTAGAAATTGTCTAGTCTAGTCCTTGAATGTTCTTGTTGGTATTCAGCTGTGTCCAACTCTTCATAATTCCATTTGGGATTTTCTTGGCAAAGACACTGGAAGGGTTTGCCATTTCCTTCTCCTGCTCATTTTACAGATGAGGAAACTGAGGCAAACAGGGTTAAATGACCTATCCATGGTCATACAACTAGTAAGTGTGCCACCTAATTGTGGAATGTTACAGACAGAGGGAGTAACTAATTCAAAATCATACAAAGCAAGTGGGACTAGAACTGGGGTCTTCTGACTTCACATCCAGTACTCTCTCCACCAGACCACAAGTCCTCTGTAGGGGAAAGTACTTCCTAAAGTCAGAAAGCATTAAAAAACAAACACTTTCAGAAGTGCTTGCTTATCACTTTGGCAATGAGGTACCTGAATTACAAATGAAAAATTGATAAGAAATCAAAACAATTTGTTTAATGAAGGACCAAGTATCAAGGACCAAATCCTGCAGAGTCAAGCACTGAACAGGCCCTCTATATGACATGTTTGCTGACTGAGTAAACCCAACTTTTTTTTTTCATTTTGGAGGGGGGAAGGCAGGGCAATTGGGATTAAGTGGCTTGCCCAAGATCACACAGCTAGTAAGTGTTAAGTGTTTGAGGCTGGATTTGAACTCAGATCCACCTGACTCCAGGGCCAATGCTCAATTCACTGAGCCACCTAGCCACCCCTCAACTTAATATTTTTTTTTTAACATTCTACTGGTGTTAAAAAATTTCAATTGCAAATTTTAGTAACATCTCACTCATCAAGCACTGTTCAGTGAAGGAAATATTTCTACTAAATTAATTTTCTATATTGGTGAGGTGGTACAATGGACAGAATACCAGGTCTTGCATCAGGAAGACCTCCTGAGTTCAAATTAATACTTTGGACATTGACTTGCTGTGTGACCCTGGGCAAGTCACTTAACATTTAGTTGCCTCAGTTTCCTCTTCTGTAAAACAAGAATAATAATGCCACCTATTTTCCAGTATTGTTATGAGGATCAAATTAGATAATATCTATAAAGTACTTTGTAAACCTTAAGGTGCTCTATAAACGTTAACTGTTGTATTATTATTGTTATTGCTATTTCACTAAAATTTGTGAGAGTGCCAGCTTTGGCTGGACTCGGGTTCAGATCCTACCTCTTTCATTTACCAGCTATGAAACCATGGGAGTCACTTCAGTAGGGCAGGGGTAAAAGCACTGGGGGGAGAGGACCTGGGGTCAAATCCCCACTTTGTCACTTCTAACCTGTGTGACTTTCACCAAGTCCCTTGACCTCTCTGGGCATTAGTTTTCTCCTCTGTCACATGAAGGGAGTTGGGTGAGATAATGGCCAAGGTCCCTTCCAGTCTTGTTGCTGTCTTTTGTCTTCCATCAGCAGTGGGCACAAACAAGCAGGTGCTCGGTAAATTCTTATGGATTGATGAAATGAATGAATGAATGAGTGGGCTAGGGTGGGGATGTCATGCTTCGTATCACTGGCTAGATGCTTTCCTGAACTACCTAGGAAGCAATCAGATTTTTATTGCCTCTTTCACTCAACATTAGAGACATAATTTGTTGTTCACTGGTCAGGGTGAAAAATTTTACCAGGAGCCAACAAAAAGCATCATCCAGTGTGATCCTGGAGGCAGTGTGGTGTAGTGGGGAGGGTAGTCAGAGGAACAAGGTCCTAACCCTACCCCTAAAACTTCTGGTTTTGCCTCTTAATATCTATATAATCCTCCCTGGGTAAGTCACATTCTCTGAAGACACTTCTGAAGAGCATTAGACCTCTTCAAAGGGAGTTTTATCAACTTTTTTTCCTCCTAAGAAAAAGTCACATCCTCAAGGATGAATATCAGACACCTTGAAAAGAAAATCATTGGGGTGGCTAGGTGGCGCAGTGAATAGAGCACTGGCCCTGGAGTCAGGAGGACCTGAGTTCAAATCAGGCCTCAGACACTTAACACAAAAACTAGACATGTGACCTTGGGCAAGTCACTTAACCCCAATTGCCCTGCCTTCCCCCTCCAAAAAAAAAAAGAAAAAAAATCATCTGACTATTGTGCACATGCCCCCAAGAAACTCAAAGACAGAAATAAGATCCAATAAATACCAAAACATTCCAAACAGCACTCTCTGTGGTAGCAAAGTGGGTATCCATTGATTTGAGTAACAGTTGAACAAACTGATACATGATTGGCATCCTCTGGCATTTAAAGTTCTTCTTGACTGGCACCCAAACTACCTTTTCTCCCTTATTGTACATTACTTCCCATCGTTCACTCTGTCACATAGACAAACTGGCCTTTTTAGCATCTCTCAAATACAAAATTCAATAATCTCCTGCCTCTATGCCTTTGCATGAGCTGTCCCCCCTGCTTGGAATGCACTCCCTTCTCATTTGTGCCTCAAAGAATTCTTAGTGTCCTAAGACTGTTGAAACACAGCTTTATGCAAGAAGCCTTTCCTGGGTAGGTCCTCCATGGTTTATTCATGGAAAGGCATGAACAAGAAGGCTGGAAGACCCTGATGAGGACATTTGCCTTGCTGATGAGATCATTAAATTCGTGGACTACTTGGGAGGAAGTTCATTTGATTGTTCTCACCCTTCTCCCTGAAGAGGATGGACTGGAAGCTATTTCCAAATCTTTTTTTTTTTTTAAAGCAATTGGGGTTAAGTAACTTGCTCAAGGTTACATGACCAGGTGTTTCTGGGTGGGTGCTAAGTGTCTGAGCCCAGGATTCAATCCCCAGGTCATCCTGACAGTGGGGCCGGTGCTCTTACTTGCTGTGCTACCTGGCCGCCCCACTATTTCCAAATCTTAAACCCCCACAGAATTGGCCCATAGGGCCACCTTTGGTGCATTTGGTCTTAGGCCAACAACTCGAGCTTTTTTGTCTTGATGTTGCTCACCATTCTCACCACTATCCCCACCTTCCAACTACCCCCCAGTGATCCCTATGCCCATTTAAACCTTGCACTTAGGAAAGGAAATAGTGAAGTTGTTTAAACTAAGATTTAAACTGACTTAATGAAATAACTCTTCAAGGTCTTTGTGGTCTAAAGGGAAGCAAAATTATACACCAAAAGAATTAATCGCTAATGGTGAAATTGAAGACCTCAATGATCTGGAGTCGTAATAGCATGGCATATGAGAGCCTGATATCACATTATATAAAGAGCAGCTTACAGTATTCTGCTTTTCCCTACCTGTTCCTAAAGTTGGCTCTAGGAGAAACCAATTAGAATAATTTATGTTTCTCAAACACTTTAAAGTTTACAAAGAGCTTTCCTCATAACAACCTCAAAAGTCTGGCAGTGTCATTCCCCATGTATAAAATGGAAAAGAATGAGACTCAGAAAAGTGAAACAAATTGTATAATTTTCAAGATCAGAATCTTCTGGCTCCGAAAGTAATGCCTTTTCAATTACCTTATGATTCAGTTGTAAGTGCCCTGTCACTATAGGTATTTAAGTGTAGGCAGATTGGTTATTTTATTCAGAATGAGGGAAGAAAGATTCATCTATCAGGGTAGAATTGCCCTGGGGGATCTCTCAGGTCCCTTCTAACTCTAGGATTTCATGAATATATAGTGCTTCAAATTTATTTATTTTTTAAAAATAGATCAGAGTTTATTTATACAGTTTAATATTGCCCCCTTAAAGTAACTATATTGGGAAGTTATGCACTGATTCCCAAAGCCCTGCTACTGCTCAGAAAATGCTTAGAAGTCTTCTTCTGGAATTGCACACAGTACATTCTGTTAGACTGTAAGTTCTCTTGAGGATAGAGGCTGTCCTTTATCCTGTCTTTGAATTCCTAGTGCTATGCAGAGTCTGACACATAGCAACAGTAATAATAGCTCTATAGCCCTTTGAGGGCTACAGTGCCTTATATTCATTATCTCCTTTGATCCTCATAGCCCAGTTGAATGGGTGCTATTAGGTATTACTTTCCCAATTCTATGGTTGAGAAGATAGATTCAGAGAGGTTATAAGTGACTTGCCTAGGGTCTCATGCCTAATAAGGTACAGACACAGGATCCTTCGGGTTTCTGATGACCCTACGTGCAACTTCTTTCCTTTTTACCTCACTGCGTATATTTGTTTTTAATTTTCTTATGAACAAAAGCGTATTTTCTCTCCCTTCTATCTCCTTCTCCATTGACACAAATATACAGTCAAGCACAACAGATTTCCACATTGGCAATGCTTCCCAAAGAGATGTGGGTCTCATTCTGGACCCTGAGTCATCTGAAATGATGGTTGGTTACTGCATTGATCAAGTTCTTAAGGCTTTCCATGTTTGTGTTTACAAGGTTGTTACTGTATACAGTATTTCTCTTGGTTTTGCTCACTTCACTCTGCATCAGTTCATACAAGCCTTCTCAGGTGTCTGTGAAACCATCTCTTTTCTCATTTCTTACTGCAAATTGTATTCCATTAATTCATATAATAAAATGTGTTTAGTCATTCACCAATAGGTTGACACACCCTTAGTTTTCAGGGTTTTGCTATTTCAAAAGGAGCTGCTATGAACTTTTTGTACATATAGGTCTTTTTCCTCTTTTTTTGATAGGTCTAGCAGTGGTATTGTTGAGCCAAAATGCATACTTAGTTGGTGACTGTGTGGGCATATCTCCAAATTGTTTGACCAACTCATAGCTCCACCAAAATTAATCAATGTACCCATTTATCATTTTTCTCACTTGTTAATTTCAGTTATTGAATGGGTGTGCACCTCCTTGTACTTAGAAACAAACCAGATACATCCTTCATTGACCCTAGGGAATTTCATTTGAAGTTAAAATTTTTTTTAAAGCAATTGGGGTTAAGTAACTTGCTCAAGCTTACATAGTCAGTTATTTCTGGGTGTGGTGCTAAGTATCTGAACCCAGATTTGATCCCCAGGTCATCCCAACACTGGAGCCGGTGCTCTTATTTGCTGAGCCACCTGGCCGCCCCTACGCAATTGGGGTTAAGTAACTTGCTCAAGGTTACACGGCCAGGTATTTCTGGGTGGGTGCTAAGTGTCTGAGCCTGGGATTCGATCACCAGGTCATCCTGACACTGGAGCCGGTGTTCTTACTCGCTGTGCTACCTGGCCACCCCTGAAGTTAATTTTTTTACACTATAAAATAATGCAACTAAGTTTCTTTAGTTGTTTGAAGGAATCTTAGAAATCATTAAGTACAATGGTCTTGAATTTGGCTTTACATTTATAGCAACCACTGATTTCTCTAAGACACTGACTTGTCATTTGTCTTAAGGACTTGCAAGTAGACCTTGATCCACATTTTCCAGATGAGGAAACTGAGACTCAAAAAAGAAAACTGACTTTCTTCAAGTCATGCAACAAGTTAATGAGGAAGCTAGGGCTATAACCCAGAGCCAAATGTTTTTATTATGCTATTTATTTTACCACCTAGACTCCAGGAACATTAGACCCTCCTCAGGATAAGCTCACCATTTGAAATCTCATTTCCTTGGAGATTTATTCAACTTCGATTCTCAACTCCTCCACAAGTACTTCCAGTCACCTCCTCCCTGATAGGGGGGTTAGAGAGCAGAGGAATAAACTCCTCCAATCAGCTGCCCTGCTTAGTTTCCCTCCAGGCACATTAGGTGCTTGAGGGTGAAGATGGGAGTTCCTTTCCACTCCCTTTTGGGTCATGCCTTCCCCCATTAGATTGTATACTCCTTGAGGTCAAGGGCTGTCTTCCTATTTGTAACCCTAATGCTTGGAACATTACAGGTGATTAATAAATATTCACTATTGATTGGTTGTTATACTGCCTCCATTTTTACGTCCCTAAACTAGGTTTGAAAACAATTCTCAAATAGTTTCTGACCTGGATCATGGTTTTAGAGTTGGAAGGAACTTTACCAGCAAGACCAACTTCTCCATTTTACAGATGAGGAACTGAAACCAAGAGAGTTTAAGTGATTTGCCCAGGATCATGCAAACAGGCAGTGTCAAAGGTGGGATATGAACCCAGGGCTCCCAGGACTCCAAGGCTAGAACTCTACATATACACGTATAATGACATTAGTCCCTCTCCTTTGAAAGAAAGCAGAATTGGATCCCCAAATTGATCTTTACTACCGATGTGACACTGAGCAAGATGCCTGTCCTCAGTAACATCTTTAAAATGGTGGATAATCAAGAAAGATTGCTATATTCTCTTAAAGATTTGCCTAGAGCAGGTTAAAAAAGAGGATAAATGACTTGTTCCGAATCAGAAAGCCAGTTTGCTTTGGGATTCAAATCCAGATTTTCCTGCCATTTTTGCTTACTTCTTATACAAGACTTAAATCACAGCTTAATTCATGGTTTTATTGATTGCTGAGTTTTAAGAAAGTACAGGAAAAAACGCTACTAGGGCAAATTAAATTTAAAAGTGTGATGTGAATATTTTTTGGCATGGAGAACCAGCAATTAAACATTTATTAGCTCTCTCTCTCTCACACACACACACACACACACACACACACACACACACACACACACACACACACAGAGCTAATAATACATGTATGGACCTCAGATATGTTATGAAGAAAAGCACTTCAAAAACTTGAAATTCACTAGAAATAGTTTAATAAACTTTATATAAACTATAAATGTAGGTTATTATTATTTCGGATGATAAATTCTGGCCAATTTGTTAAACTATCTTCTTCTTCTAGAGTTTATGGTCATGCATCACATGGATTCAGAGTAGAAATCATGCTTAGTACCATAAATTCTTTCCTTTCTCTATAGTTTAAGTGGGAATTAAGTGATAGGGGCAGGCGTGGGGAAGGCATCAAAAAATGAATGATGGGACGAATAAAGTGAACAAATGAACAAAGAGGTGGACAAGGAAATGAATGAATGAATGAATGAATGCCTGAGCAAGTGAATGAATCAATGCATGAGTAAATAAAATAAATTCTCCCCCACTCCCCCACCCTTGTGCCCATCTCTACTGTCAGGGGACAGAATGGACAGACAGATCAACACACAAAAACACAAGAAGAATCACACCAATGTTTTTAATGGTTGGCAGTGAAATGGCAAAAAAAAAATCAAAAAACAAAAAAACAACAAAAAACCAAACCCACAGCCTTCTGCAGGTCCATTTCCAGTGCCTAGTTTCAGTATTCGAGGTAAGTGACACTGGTAAGGGATCTCCCACCTGCTATAATTATTGCTTTTTGTCTCGCCAACAGCTGCCCATGGCCTTGGAGCACAGGGCCTTATCACAGTAGAGGGTTCAAGAAGGGGCCAGAGCTGCTGAAGGAGAAGAGCAAAGGGATTTTTCCCAGGGGAAGGAGTTTACATAGTAGATGGTAGAGAGGGGAATGTATATCCCTAGGAAGAGGCAGGCAGGTCAAACTCCAAGAGGCATTTCTGACTAATATTCATCTCCCTTCTCCATTAACCAGGAATTAGGAAGTCACCCTCTCATACCCCTATTTCTTGCCCCTCCTGGTGGCTCTAGCCCAGATAAGATTTTAAATTTCCTCCAGCCTTGGATTTTTTAAAAGACTGGCCAGTTTCAAAGTCGTCAAAGGATCATGGAATAGCAGAGTGGTGGGGGTAGGAGGTTTCTTAGCATTTAAATCATGTGGTTGCTTTGGTAAGAAAAACTCCCAAAGTAAATTAGAAATGGACTGGAGGGAACTAATAATGCAGCCAAAATGGCCGTTCCCTCTTCTACTCTGCCCCCCAACCTCCAAATGGCTCTGAGAAGTTAGTCCATGACCAAGGGGCTGCACACCTGGTTTGGTCTTAGCTGATATGGAAGCACTTTGGACATCATTGCTGTTACTGTTGACAGTAGGGCCCCCTTCAGGACTGGAAAGAGGCCTGAACTATTCTTCCCTTCAGTGGCTGAGGGGGCCGGAAATTGTTCACCATGCGGACCTTCTCATCATCCTCTGCAGTGAAAAGGAGACTCCGGAATTTTTCCATCTGTGGAAAGGCAAATCAACATCACTGACTTAGGCTTGCAAAGTAGGTGATGAATTCTAGCACTTGTATAAATGTGAAAGATGAGACAGAACTGGGCTTGTGGTCTTCTCTGACCCCTGCATTCTTTTCTGTCATACCCATGCAAAGACAATGATTTTCCCATTTCATATTTACTTCATTGGCCCCCTGGCTCCTTAGTTTTTGAGAGGGAATCCTAGCAAAGTTTGCTTAGCAAAACTTCCATTTTGTTTTCCTTTCTCAACTTCTCCAGGAGGGACATCTGAATTCAAATGTGTCCTCCAGGCTGCTGCCCATCCTCCCACTCCATTTTCTTTCCATATCTACTCAAATTTTTCTAATCCCAAACCACTAAAAAAAACAGTCTTAGCATGTTCCATTCTACTATACAGTTTATAGAGAAAAATAGCAAATGGCACAGAGAAACAACCCCCATACCCACTCCCCACCCCTCCTTCTACTTTTCCCCTCATGATCTTCAATTCCATTTTTTTCCAAATGGTCTGACTCTTGGTTAAATGAAGTGGTTCTCAATGAGTATTTCTCTAACCCCTTAGGAGTTCATGATCTTAGTGTAAGCAGTAAATAATTGCCCAATTATGTTACAAATTTATTTTTCCTCTATGACAACAAGCATATTTTGAGCATTATTATGTTGGTTTCTACAGTTTCGAGACCACAAACTTCTTCGGAACAAACATTATTATTGTAACTATTATGAGAATTTAACAAATAAAATTTTAAAAAACATCCTATGAATAGAATGAGTTGAACCTGGGGGTTCATAACTTTTTTTTTTATTCCTTTTGGAGGGCAATTGGGGTTAAGTAACTTGCCCAAGGTTACACGGCTAGATTTTTTGTGTGGGTGTTAAGTGTCTGAGGCCGGAACTGAACTCGGGGCCTCCTGATTCCGGGGCCAGTGCCTTTACTCACTGCACCACCTAGCTGCCCCCATAACACTTTTTAAAAAAGTTTTCAGAACAAAGAACATTTGGGAACCAGTGGTGCAGCAGAAAGAGCAGTTTTCAGAGGTCTATTTTGGGCAGCTAGGTGGTGCCACAGTACACAGAGTGCTGGGTCTGAAAGTCAGGAAGACTCACATTCTTAAGTTCAAAACTGGCCTCAGAAAATTCCTGGCTGTGTGACCCTGGGCAAATCATGTAATCCTGTTTGCCTCAGTTTCCTCACTTGTAAAAATGAGCTGGAGAAGGAAATGGCAAATCACTCCAGTATCTTTGCCAAGAAAACCCCAAATGGGGTCATGAACAGTTGGACTCAACTGAACAACAACAAATGCTGTGGTCCTGAGTCCATTAGATTATAAACTACTTGAGGTCATTTGCTTCTTTTTGTATCTCTAGTAGTTAGTTAGCACAGTGCCTGATACATAGTAGGTGCTTAATAAACGTTTGTTGATTGACTAATTGAGTCTTAGCCCTTTCTAGTCTTTAGCCTCCCACTGACCAGCTCTGAAACCTCAGCCTTGACCTCTCTGAGCACAGATTTTCTTACAAAAATAGGAACAGGGCAGCTAGGTGGCGCAGTGAGTAAAGCATCGGCCCCAGAGTCAGGAGGACCCAAGTTCAGTTCCGGCCTCAGATACTTAACACCCACACAAAAAAAACTAGCTGGGTAATCTTGGGCAAGTTATTTAACCCCAATTGCCCTCCAAAAGGCAAAAAATAAAAATAAATTAAAAATAGGAATAATATCCCTTCACTTCAATGAACATCTGAGACATGGTGTGAGATATGAGGGATAAAGGACAAAAATTGAACAGTCCTTGTCCTCAAGCTTCTTCTGTTCTACGTGGCTTTCACTATTCACTTAGGCTCCCTCCTAATGAAGTAACAGAGGTCCAATTCTTTGTAGCTTCCAATGCTAAAAAATGGCAGTCTCTATTGTCCACCTAGCTCCACTCTACTACGATCCTATGTGCTACATTCTGATTCACTGACCATCACCTACCCCCTGCTAAACTGTTGGTCTATGACAGTTCAAAACGTGACCCTGATCTGGGTATTTTAAGATGCATTTTAATATGGAGCTCTCTAGCGGAAGCAAAAACCTAAGGCACACACAGATTTTCCTTAGAAGTTTCTTCTTAAAAGACATTGTGACTGTCCAACAGATTTGATTTGCTCAAGGGACTGAGGGTTGACCTGTTAACATGGCTTCCTGGTCATCTGAAGAGAAATAAAGCCCAGGACTGAGGCTGAAAGAAATTAAGTTTCTACTTACAGGACGTCTCTCTTATGTGACCATTTCTCTCCCTTCACTACCATCTTAGTTCAGGCCCTCATCAATAATCTTGTCTTTCTGGCTTTATGGGACATCACTCCCACTCCTGCACTCTGAGATCCGGTCAGACTGGCCTTGCCTCCTCTGTGTCTTTTCTTTGGTCATTTCTCACGCCTAGAATATACCTCATAGAGGCCCTTTCTTTCCTTAAGGTACACCATCATCTTTTCCCTTGAATGCCAGTGCCTTCCCTCTCAAAAGACCTTGTCATAACTACTTTGTGTATGTGTGTGTGTGTGCACATACATACATGCACAATAATTTAATGATCTAATTTCAAGGAGCTTACATTCTAATGGGGGAGACAATAAGTACATATAAAAATATATAGCATAAATGTAAAGTTAACAAATACATACATGTACATACAAACTCTAATAGATGAGACAAACACAAAAATATATAGCATGAATCTAGAAGTAATAAATGCATATGTACATATATATTATCACTAACAAATAATAATGTATATATACATCCCTCTGTCTTCCCACCCACCCCCCTCTCCCCATCCCTTATAGGTTCTGAAATGACTCACCTGTTTCTCTGAAATTGTGATGGGCTCCTTGAGTACTATCCAAGTTACACTCTCACTCAGGGGTGGTGTGGTCAGAGACCCCGGGTAGGTCCAGTAGTGGAGGTTCATGGGTAGGAGGCATTTGGGATTGAAGCTGTTGAACTGGGCTTTGGTTCCCTGGGAAGGGGAGTCAGCAGAGACTCTGGTTTAGGATCCTATAGGAGTAGTTTAGGGCTTGGGGAAGGTGAAAACAAAAATCCCGGCCTAAGGTTAGACCAGATAGATTTATGATTTCCTTGCCCCCTTATATCACACTACAGAGTCTACTTCTGTGGTAGAGTAAAAAGAATATTTGTCTAGGAGTCTAGAGACCCCAAATATAATACCTAATTTAGGTGGTCCAGCAGATTGAGCACAGGAACTGGACACAAAAAGGCCTGAGTTCAAATTCTGCCTCAGGTACTTGCTAATTATGTGACCTGGGGTAAGTTACTTAATTTCTCTAAGTCCCAATAACCGTGAGAGGTAGGTGCTATTATTACCTTCACTTTACAGCTAAAGAAACTGAAGCAGGTAGAGGCTGTGACTTTCCCAAGGTTATATAGCTAGAAGTGTCTGAGACTGGATTTGAACTCAGGTCTTCCAGACTCCAGTTCTGATCTGTCCATTGCACCCCTAGCTTGTGAGGTCAGTCAGAAGCAATCTAATCCATCTTGCCTGAGTCCTTCAAATCCCTTATAGTTGAAAGTAGCTATCTTTCACCCTTCTTGCCCCCCACCCCATCCCCATCCTTTTCTCCTCTAGAAACTACATGCCCAAACACATTCACAATGATAACAAGTGGCACTTTGGTAACCGAAACACAGATTTGGAGAAAGGATAAATAATGTAGAAGAAAGCCCCAAAGTCTATAGAACACTCACTTTGAATCTGACCATGTACAGTGCATCTGTCAGTCTGTTCATGCTGGCATGTTCATCTCCAGTCTGGAAGTTACAATGAATAAAGCAGTATTAAGAATGTCTTCTGGGCATGCTCATTTCTGGCCCAGGACACTCAGCGCCCTGGACACCTCCCATAGCCACAAATAGCTCTTGCCTCTCTTTTCCAAAAAGTTCTTGCCCTTAAGGTGTTGACACAACATGCCCATGTCTTTGTCTGTCCTAACCCCCAAGTGTGTCTGGGGTCTGCTGGTACAAGGACAAGGTTGACTCAACCCAGGTGAGAAGGAAGAGGTGATGTTGGATGGCTTATGGAGGAAAATTAAATCTCCTGCTTTCTCCAGTATGAATCCTAAAATATTAGAATGGGAAGGAAATTTAGAGGCCATCTTTTCTGACCTCTATCCAATAGAGGGATCTCCAATACAGCATCTGGGTAGATGCTCACCCATGGTGTCGTGTACATTCTTATTCTGGAATCGAGAGCTGGGTTCGAATCCTAGCTCTCCTATTTACTTCCTAAGTGACCTAGGGACATCACTTCCTCACTCTGGGACCCAGTTTCCTTATCAATAAAAGGAAGGGTTTGGACTATGGTTCCTCCTACATAGATCAAAGTCCTACAATTCTATTGCCACCTTAGAGATGAGGAAATTGTATCTGAGAGAGGGGCTGTGACTTTCCCATGATCAGACAGTTAATGAAGAACCAGACTAGAACTTGGGTCTCATGACTGCTAGGGCTATTATCCTTCCCACTGTACTACATAAGGATTTTAAGTTCAAAGAAGGTAGCACAGAGGAAAATGCACTGGGTTTAGGATCTGAGGACCTGGGCTTAAATTCTGGTTCTGTCAATTACTCCCTGTATGACCTTGGACAAGTTGCTTCCTCTCTGTGGGACCCAGTTTCCTCATCTGCAAAAATGAAGGTGTTGAACTAATGGCCTTTTAGACCCCTTCCAACTCTAATATCAGTAAACCTGTATTCTATGGACATTGTGCTAAGACCTCTGGGAACTTATAGGAGTGGATCAGGAATACACATAGATCTATCTGGATGATCTGAGCCTGGATTTAGATTTCTGACTTTTCAACCAGTGATCTTTCTTCACTGTGATGTGTGGGCCAGAAGAAAGTTGCAGGTATCAGCTCCCCTCTCCTCTTAACCCATGAAGATGTATAAAGTGCCACGGAATCGATGGACAGTATTATTGTTCTCCTCTGCTCATCCTTGGGATTTTCATTCACTAAGTGCAGGCAGGAAAAAGAAAAGACATTGGAGTGGGGCTGGCGGGGGGGAGTTTCCATAAATCTAGGAATCACTGAAAACCCCTCCCTCTAGCAAATTCACTCACCTCCAGGAAGATGCCGACCACAGCCAGGCCATCTGGAGCTGCAGCTGCTTCTGCGAAGGTTTTGTATTTTTTTCCATTCCAGTGAACCAAATGGAGCTGCAAAAAAGGAATGGCCAAAACAAAGTTAACTCCAGACACCTCCACTGGCTCCTCTGTTCAGGGTCCATCTAACTAGTGGCTTATGGAGGCCTACCTTCTGATCCCATTCTGGCCCCTTCACCAGGAAGTGTTAAGCCAGGCTCTTTGGCTAATATTCTAGTGGTTGGTTGGGGGATGAGGGTTGTCTGGGGCTCTCCTTGAATCCAACCAATTCTATATAATGGAAAGAGGGCCAGACTTGGAAGTCAGGCCTGCATTAGAATCCTGGCTCCAACACTTACTGGTTGTATAACTTCAACAAACATTTCATCTTTCTAGTCTCCATGTCCTCATCTATAAAATGGGAATAATAATCCTTGCACTACCTGTCTCATGGTCCTCCCTTCTCCGGGCTTCCTCCTTCCCCTGGAATATCCCAACTCTGGACCAATCTCTTCTCCTATTTTATCACAACCTGCTCTCAGTTAGAAAAGAATATAATGCTCTAAAAATAATTGCACTTAAGGCAGAGGTGTGCTGGTAAATGTTTAACAATCAGCTCTCAAAAAAATTACACATTATATGCATTTTTAAGCTCAGTTTGTATTTTTTTTTTCAAATTGCTTTCTTAAGTCCAAACAATCAACAATAAATCAAGCCCTGATATGTGACATTTGCTGATTCCTGAGGTATAAATGCACACACTGAAAATTTAACCATGAGCTCTTCCATTTTGACGGAGCCAAAGCACACCCTTGAAGGTGCTGATCTCACAGATGATCAGTAGCCTCTCCCTTGTAGCAAAGAAGGCCTTGTTACTAAAAATAACAAATCCACCTCTGCAGCACTTCTAAGTTACCCAAGCACTGTCCTCACAAAAGTCTTGAGAAGTAGGTTGTTGTTTCAGTCATGTCCAACTCTTCATGATCCCATTTAGGTTTTTCTTGACTAAGTGGTTTGCCATTTCCTTCCCCAGCTCACTTTACAAATAAGGAAGCTGAGGCAAACTAAGTCAAGTGACTTGCCCAGGGTCACGCAGCTAATATCTGAAGCTATAATTGAGCTCAGGTCTTTCTGATTCAAGATCAGGTATTCCCTCCACTGTGCCACATAGCTGCCCCTTGACAGGTAGGTAGTTGAAGAACTATTATACCCATTTTACAAGTGGAGAAACTGAGGCCCAGGGAATAACAATAACAACTCATTTTTCTATAGAACTTTAAGTGTACAAAGCACTTTCTTCACAACATCTCTGTGAGGTAAATAGGGCAGGGATTATTATCCCCATTTCACAAATGAATAAATTAAGTCTCAGGGAAATAAAGTGACTTGTCTCATGTCACATAAGGAGTGATAAGAGTTGGAACCAAAAGATTTACATTAATAATGGTGGAATTTCAAGCAGAGTAGAAGGCAGGGGGTGAAGGGACCTTCTCTGAGTCTCTCAATCCTAGCACATGGTGGGAAATGGGGTGGTTCTTTGTTCCCCCTATAGAGAAG
The DNA here is from genome assembly GCF_028583685.1 of Petaurus breviceps papuanus. Lineage (NCBI taxonomy): Eukaryota > Metazoa > Chordata > Mammalia > Diprotodontia > Petauridae > Petaurus > Petaurus breviceps. The sequence continues at coordinate 18,029,673 of NW_027185771.1, forward strand.
GCAGAACCCTGGGTCTTACCTCACTGGAGAAGGACTTCCCATCCACTGTGTGTTCTGAACCTAAGCTGTGTTTTTTCCCCCAGTGAAAATGGAACTGCTTCAGCCGGTAGGGCCCATCCAGGGGGCCCCCATACACCACTATGGAGAGACACAGAGGGAGATCAAGAACTTTCAGCTCTTCATTTCCCCCAAGGAAATAACAAGATAAACAAGATAACACTTTACAATTCAGAAGGTTCTTTCCTACAGACTATTATCGAGCCCTAAAGATAATATTAGCATTTGTATAGTGCTTGTAAGGTGGCCCGAGGAAAAGGGGAATTAGAGAAGGTGGCCCTGGGATACCTCCCTCCCAAGGGACTAGAGTGAATGTTCAGCTCCCCAGGAGCTGCCCCAGCCTTCCCTCCCCCATCCAAAATAACAGATTAGCCAAGAGGCTGATTAGCCTAAGGGGCTCCTTTCAGTTGCTCCTACAGGCTACAAAGCTCCCAACGCTGAGGAAACTGAGCCTCTGAGGTCAATTGATTTCCACCAGGTAACATATCTAGTTATCGGCCAGCCTTCAGATTCTCAGACAAACCAATTATAGTGGATTTAGCCCTAGAAGGAAACTAGAGGACAATCTAATCTAAAGCCTTTATTTTATAAAAGAGGAAATTGAGGATTGGAGAGGGGAAAAATAAAACTCGGCCAAGTTTACAAGTGGTTCAGAATAGGAAGGACAAATAGTTTCCTTTCCTCTACCACATGCTGTCCCCTCTCAAAAGTCTCCCTGGGAGATGGTACCATGGCCAACAGCAGCCTATGCCAGGCCCAGAGATAAATCACGAGGAAAGGAACAAGGATACATTTTTCATTTGGAAAATACACACTGCCCTAATTCTGGCTGGCTCTGGAGTCAACCAGAGCTGGAAATCCCAGGGTGAAGAAGGGGGTTTCGTCCCCAGTCAGGTTCTCCCTCTCAACCCACTAGGCACATTCCTCTGAATGAGTCAGGCAACTGCAAGGAAGATAATCCTTGCAGGCTCTAGCAAGAGCCAGGATGTGTCCTGCAGGTTCCAGCCAGCTGATTAGCAGAGGGGCTCACTAGTACTTCATTCTGCTACTTTGGGTTCAAAGCTCTCTTCCCCTTTTCCTACACCTGAGGCAACACATCCTCCCTGCCCTCTCTCATAACAAGCTGCCCCACTTTCCAGCTTCTCTTCCTTCCAGCCCTACACAAACCAAGCAGGGAGCTAGAAGAATGGCTGTGCCAATCCTCCTCATGTTGAGGGAGATTCCTTTGGCTTGGAACCCCCACTTTCCTCCTTCACTCATGCTCAAGAGGTTCCAGAGGGAGGACGGTAGGTCTGTAGGCCTTTTGGGTCTTTTATTCTACAGAGGACATAGAACTGTGCGGGAGGATGGCAAGGGCAAGGGGAATTGAGGATAGCAAAGGAAATCCCTGTCTACCAGACAGTGGAGCTTTATTTGGAGCAAGAGTTTTTGGCTCTTCTTACAGACCACTTAAGGTAGAGTAGCATGGCTGTACTGTATTGTTGTTCTGATGCTGCTAGAACAGCTAGCATTCATTCAGCACTTGACATTTATTCTCTCATTTGAGCCTCACAACAATCCTGGGAGACAGGTGATGCTATTATCCCCATTTTACAGATGAGGAAACTGAGGCAGGCAGAGGTCAAGTGATTTGCCCAGGGTCACATAGCTAGTAAATGTCTAAGGCAGGATTTGAATTCAGATCTTTGTGACTCCCGGTCCAGCTCCCTCTACCTAGTATGCCCTGGGGCTACCCACCTATATTGTATTGTGGTATGGTTGTCTGGTCACATCTCTATGTCATTGTACTGTTGTGTTGATGCATTATCGCAACAATAGTGTGTTCTCATTGCTATGCTGTTCCTTGGTTGCATAGTCACACAACAGTCATAATATTGTGTCTACATTGTTGTGTAGCTGTACTGCTGTAATCATGCACTGTGTTGCTCTGTGTGTGTGTGAGCACACAGTTATATCTGGGTGTTGCTATGTCACTACCCATCTCCCAAGGCTATTGTAAATAAATCTTAAGTGCCAGAGGGACATCAACTGTGAGAGTCAGTGTGCTTGGGCTTTTTCGTTTTTTTCACAAAAACATGAGGTGGTTGTGTTGCATTATCTCTTTGCTATATGTTATTGTGCTTCTTTTGAATCTTGACCTCTCAGTACTGGTTTCAGGGGTCACTGTAATTTGGGTTACAATTTTACAATGCTCCTGGGGGTGTAGGTTTTGTGTAGCCTCAAGCGTCCTGAGACTGATATAGTTTCCAGTTCTGGCTTGGATCAGCAGCAGTCAGGGCAACCCCTCCTGCCTCCATTTTTGTCTGCAGGCCCATACCATGGAACCAGTTTCGGGAAGAGCTTGAAAATCTCTTTTTTTTTGGGTGGTCAACATGAAGGTGACTGCTTTTACAAGCAGATTGCAACACAGGGAAACCTGGGCCAGCCCCCAGATGCCAGCCAACAGATGCTTCCAGTCATGGCTGAGACAGATTCAGCAACACAAGCCAGGAAGCTGATTCTGGGCTGATTCAGAGGGACCAGGATTTGAAGGAAGATGAGCATTAGCAGCCAAGTCCCCACTCCATCCCAAGGACAGGCTGAATTTGTTGCTGGTCCCTTTTCCTCACTAGGGAACAAATGAGGACAAGAGTGGTTCCTCTGATACCCTTCCCTTACAATGTTCTGAACCTGGGGAGGGCATCCATTGCCCACCTTGGTCTCCTTCCAAGGAAGTCATAAAACCATAGAATTTAGAACTAGGAAAAACAAAAATTTTAAAGCAGGAGTTCTTAACTTAGGGTCCTCGGACCCCCAAAGAAGGTCCATGGGCAAATTTTACAGGGTCACTGAACTAGGATGAAAAAAAAAATTACATCTTTATTTTCTCTAACCCTTAAGTCAAATTTAGTCTTTTCTTCAATTATGTATGTAGGCAATAAATATTATTCTGAAACAGGATTCATAGGCCTCACTAGACTGCCAAAGGAGTCCATGACACAAATGAGGTTAAGAACCTACTTTAAGGACAACCAAGGACTACCCCTTCTTTTCAGTTTTGTTTTTTTCTTTTTGGAGGGCAATTGGGGTTAAGTGACTTGCCCAAGGTCACACAGCTAGTAAAGTAAGTGTCAGAGACTGGATTTGAATTCAGGTCCTCCTGACTTCAGGGCTGGTGCTCTATTCACTGCGCCACCAAGCCACCCCATACCCCTTCTTTTTAGTTGAGAAAATTAAGGTCCAGAGAGAAATGACTGGCCCTCAGCCACATGAATAACAAAGAAGGGATGGGAACACCAAGGCTAGATCCACAATGAAGTCTATTCTGTGGCACCCCAATCTTCTCTTTCTTCAACCCCTTTTAATTTTATGCCGATATTCACTTTAAATGGGTTTGACTGACTGATTGATCCTCCAAGCCTGGCTGAGAGAACCCTGGGAAGAGCCAGCTCCTGAAGGTGCCTATTTTTTCTAGTTTTTTCACTTTTTAATAACAAATTAGTGCTCAGGTTTGGCCCTGGGCACTAGGCCCTTTCAAGGTGAGCTGCAGTAACAAGCTCCTATTTCTCCCTGAAAGGGATAGGGAGCTTCAGGCCATTAGTTGAGGTGACTCTTATACTACCTGAAAGTTACTGGAACCTGTTAGAATTTTAATTACTGGATTGAGTATCAAGTTGGCCCCAGGTCAGGATACTGATCTGGTGGCCCATATTGGAAAGACTGCTTAGAAGATCAGGAAAGGAGAAGGGCATGAAATGTATATGCAGCTAAGGAGTTCTCACTGCCAAGCTCCCCTTCCCTTTATCGATTCCCTTATCTTTGTTAAACACAGCCCAGCAGTACCAGGTTTAAACTTCTGCTTCTGCTACCTTGGTAGGAAGCCAGGATGGTAGGGGAGAAAGCGCACTACATTTGGGGCCAGGAAATCTCATTTTGAATCCTGACAGCTCACTTATTAGTGACCACTAGGAAGCCATTTGCCCCATCTCAGTCTCTGATCTGGAAAATGAGGGGGTTGGACAAGATCAGGTCTTCTTAACTTATTCAGCATCATGAACTTATTCAGCATCAGCATCTGCAGTCTAAGCAAGCCTACTGACCCCTTTTTAAAGGCATAAAATACATGGGGTTACAAAGGAAATAAATTATATTGATCCAGAGAGTGTTTGCAGAAACAGCAGGAGAAATGGGAACAGACACCTTGGTCAGAAGCTAAAGGTAGCTCTCTAAGATTAGAAAGATCAGAGCTGGGGTGGCTAGGAGACACAGTGAATAGAGCACCAGCCCTGGAGTCAGGAGGACCTGAGTTCAAATCTGGCCTCAGACACTTAACACATACACACAAAAACTTGGGCAAGTCACTTAACCCCAATTGCCCTACCCTCCTCCCTCCAAAAAGCAAGATCAGAGCTGGGACTGATCTGCATAGGTAAAGGGAGTTTCCCCATGAGGATAAAATCTGAAGGTCCAACTTAAAGAAGTTGAGGGAGTCAGCCTTCTAGACTATTCTGGGGTGTTAGTCAGTCTTTTTAACTTTTCTAGCTCTTCTTCCTTCTCCTAATAAACCTCTCATCTAAGTTAAGAATCCAAGGCTCCATTCACCCAACTTGAGATCTGAATGGAGATTCATTTAAACTCCCCGATCTTACAAAATCAGGTTCCTGATTCCCTGATGTGTTGTATAACTGGAAAAAAAAAAGGATTTATAGTTATTTGTTGAATATTCACAAAGGTGTGTTGGAGCCAATTCAAACCAGCTCATGAGAGCTGATTGTTAAATTTTCAATGTAAGTACCTTGGAAATCAGCAGATCTTACAAATGAGGGTTTGATATGGGTTTGTTGATTGTTTAGACTTAAGCACCTGATGGAGAGAATGTTAATAATCCATACTAAACCTGAAATTGTGTCCTGTTTTCTAAGAGATCTGGTTGTTAAACATTTACAAGCACAGTTGTGGGCATTGGTCCATTTCTAAAGTGTCCAAACACTGAACAGGGTATGTGAGAGTGGAAAACTACTAATATAACCCTACAGGCCCAATGGGGATGCTTAACACCAAGGGTCATGATTCCATTGTAGGCTCCTCCTGCAACTTTTCCTAGACAATCACCACTGTCATAGGTGAGGGTAGAGATCAAAGATGGCTAGAGCTTCAAGGACAGTATAAGGAAGACTGGATGTAAAGAAGCCATCCCTGAGAGTCTGGGTGATTGAAGCCAGGAAACTGAGGATATTTGGCAGTGGCACAGTGGAGATAGCACTGGGCCTGGAGGCAGGAAGACTGGAGCCTCAAGACACTAGCTGTGTGACCCTGGGCAAGTCACCTAACCCACATTGCCTCAGTTTCTCCAATTGTAAAATGTGGCTAATAATGGCCTCTATCTCCTAGGGTTGTTGTGAAGGTCCAACGTGATAATAATTGCTTAGCACTTAATACAGTGCCTTAATACGTGGTGTTGTTTATTGTTGCTATATTCCCCACCCTTTTTACCTTTCAAATTTCTGAAAACTTCCCTTAATATGTTTTCTTCCAAAGACCAAAATCCTTTCTGGGTGAAGGGTAGAACAGTAGAAGAAACACTGGACTTTTCTTGGATTCAGATGACTTATCTCTGATATTCAGTGAATGAATGACTGAGCAATTCATCTCTGCTCTCGGGACTCTCAGTTTCCTCATCTCTAAAATGGGTGGAACTCTTCCAGTTCAAACATTCCACCCGTCAAAAGTTTCTTCAGTCAACACACCCCAAGTCAGTTAATTGTTTATCTTTATCATTGCCCAATCTTGACTCTAATCCCAGCTCAAAGATACTGATGGGGCTAGAGGGACCTCAGAGAAAGGACAGAGTTTACATTCAGATCTATTCGAATCTGAGACTACCAGGTTTCAGCCTTGCCTGGAATAAATAGCTGAGGGCCTTGTTGGTGTTCACACAGCCAAGGCCAGGGGCCAAAGCCCAGGTCATCTGCTCCTAGGACCCAGTGGGTTTTTCCATGACACATGATGGCCAACTTGACCTACAGGACAGGTTCTGACCTGTCCCTCTCCAAGACAGTGGGGACAGGGGAAGAGAATAAGTATTTATGTAGCATCTATTATGTGCCAGACATTGTGCTAAGCACTTTACAATTATTATCTCATTTGATCTGCACAACAACCTTAGGAGGTAGGTGCTGTTATTGCCCACATTTTACAGATGAGGAAACTGAGGCAGGTTAGGTGACTTACCTAAGGTCACACAGCTAGTAAATGTCTGGGACTGGATTTGAATATGAGTCTTCCTGACTCTATTCACTGAGCCACCTAGCTGCCTAAGTGAAAAAAGAAAGGGGTGGGGAAGGACTTCCAAATCCTCCACTACAGTCTCATGTTCATTGAGAGACCCAACTGTGCCAGCCTACTCACTCACCTGTCCTGTCATCCACATCATCAAATTCCACCATGACGGAATGTCCGTTATTGGAGATGCTTAGCGACATGCAGGACTCATAGGCCAGGACCAGGGGCTTCAAAGTAGGGTCATAGACAGCCCGACTGGAGACTATGTCGATGGGAGACTGGCGGTCCCCTTGGGCAATGGGGTATAACTTGTGCCATTCAGAGGGACCTGTGCAATCAGGACACCAGAAAGGAAGAGCATCAGCCCTCCACACCTTTTCTCTCTGTCCCTTGTGAGCTCTCCTACCATACCCACCTGCTGGGATCCTGCTTCTCCTTCAAGGGCCCTCTCAATTCCTCCAGGAAGTTTGCCAAAATCCTCCCCAAGGGAAGCAACCTCTCCTTGCTCTAACTTCAGAATAATTCTGGACTCCTATTTCAATGTATATTATATATGTCCATGTGCCAAGCTGAGGATTTCTACCAGACTGGAATTTCCTTAAAGACTAGGATAAATTCTTATTTATCTTTCTCTTTCACCCAGCACCCAGTACCCAGCACAATGCATTGTTTTTGTTAGTTATTTACTAAAGTTTTGTTGAATGACTGAGAGGGACGTTGTGGAACAATCTGGGTAGGACCAGGGTTGTTCTCCCTGCAGTCACCTCCCCCATTCATGCCAGCTCAAAATATCCATTCTGTCCTTTAATAACCCATGATAGTGGGGAGCACTGTCAGACTAGGAGTCAGGAGGCCTGTGTTCTAGGTTTTGGGTTCTAGCCTGACTCTACCATTAACACACTAGGACCTTGAGCTTCCCTGACTGTGGCAGTTAGGGGTCATAGCAAATAGAGCACTGGTTCTAGAGTCAAGAAGACCTTCGGTCAAATCCCACCTCAGATACTTACCAGCTGTGTGACCTTGGGCAAGTCATTTGACATGTTTGCCTCAGTTTCCTCAACTATAAACTGGGGACAATAACAGCTGAGAGAGACATAGTAACTTGCCTAAATTAATAAAAAAATATTTGAACTCATTTCCTCTGATCCAACTCCAATATTCTTTTCCACCTCATTACGCTGCCCCCAATTCTTAAATGAGTGGATACTTTTCAAATATCTGACCCTCCTAAATTTTGTATATGTATGTATGTACATATGTGTGTACACATACACCCATACATATATACATACACATGTATATGTTTTGGTAAAGGAAAAAGTTAAAGGTAAAACTCAAGAATTTACAGTTAAATTTCAGCTATTTGGGAACTAAAGGAAGACACACAAGGAAGAATTTCTTGAGTAGCCAAACTACTAGAATAAATGTTAGAGGGAAACTAGAGTCATTTTCCCTAAAAATCTTCAGAAGAAGAAAGGATTCTCCATCCCAAATGGCTTAGCAGTCACATGCCTGAAATTAGGAGGCTGGATTAGCTATCTCCCCAGGTAATCCAATTTAGTAGTCTACATTTTCCCATTCAAGACATCTGATTCTACTTCTCTACCCTGCCCTAGTCTTTAGGTTTATCCCACACCTATCAAGGAAGAATGAAGTCCCAAGATGTGACCACTTGGGCATTTATTAGAATCATAGGATTCTAGATGGAGGAACAGTGGGTGTCCATTTATAGAGGAAGAAACTGGCTCCTCACAGTGAAGTGACTTTACCCACAATCATACAGGCAGAATCCTAACAGAGTCAGGATTCAAATCTGGGTCTTTGGACTCCAGTTCCATTGCTCTTTCTATCAACTCTGATAACAGGCTTAGGGGAATGAAAGCTTTGATTACAATGAAGTTTTGGTTAAGCTGTGGATTTGATCTCTCTAAAATACCTTACACACAGTAGACATTTAATAAATGTCCATAAGAGTGGACTTGACATAGGAAACCTGGTGCTCATGAGGGATTCCTTCAGTAAGGTAAAAGTCTAGTCCAGGATGATCTCCTCATGGGTATGATAGGTCTGGTATCATCTGAGCAGTGTTAGGGATCCACCATCTAGGATAAGGAAAGACATGTTGCTTGTCTCCCACCATTAAATCTTCATCTACTTTTAGGCTGGTTTTCACTCTTGGAAAAACCATTGCATATGGCTTGGTCTTCAGTATAAGTGAATGCATATCCACACCTGGGCATACATATATGTACACTCAGGATGGCATATTCAGCTTTGAAAAACACCAAAGAACACAATTACTCAGCAAGTATGTATCAACATTCACATGCTCATATGTATATATACACAAATAACTCACATTTATGGAAGGCTTATTGGCAACAAGGGGAACCTTGCCTCATCTGCTCTGCATGACACCCCTCCCCCTTTTACAAAGGCAGGAGCTAAGTTTCAAACCAGGATCTACACAGTCCAGAGCTCTCTAACCTACCAAGTACCTCCTACAATGTCCTTATGTTCAGGCATATAACCAAGCATTCTAATACCTTGCCAACATGCACACACACATACACACACACACAAACCTACCAAACATATGTTAACACAAATGCAAACCTTGCACACAATGGATCATACAGGTAGGTGGATACTCACACAAATCCATACCTCCTGCTTCCTACCCAAATCTAGGCATTTGTACCCAGCCACACATGTATAATTCACACAGAAAGCCCCCAAACTATGCCCCTCCAGCATCCCCCACACAAACCCACCTGTATAGGAAAGCTCATAATACCTGTCTCCCTACTGGCTCCCTGACTCTGAGGGTCTGCCCTTGGGATGTTTCTATACTCCATGGGGAGAACATGCTTCTATGATTATTTTTACCAGAGGCTGGTGGGATTTCCACCCCCCTCCCCCTTTTAGCTTCCTAAGTTTTCCCTGGGAAGCTGTGGCAAGTGCTAGGATTCAGATCAGATGCGTATGACTCAGATTCTCACAGCTCCTGCCTCTCTGTTTATTTTTAAATCCCCCTTTTTTTTTGGTCTGCTGTAAATCCTCTCCCAGGAAAGCAGCTCCTCTGATGAGGCTCCCCACCCTGAAGGGGTAGAGCTGACTAGGGCTACCACCCTGCCCCACGATGGGGGCTGGCCACTCTGCTGAAAGGTACCTGTTGTGCTGCTCTGACAGAATGGGCAGAGAAACGATGTCAACCCAGACTCCCCCTCCATGAGTGCAAGGGAAGGCTCAGAGTGGAAATATACCCAGCTGGGCCTAGATCAGGTGAAATCAACATGCTCATAGGTATGAACTCTCTGTACCCATCCCCTTCTGATATTCTTATTGATGGGCTCCATCTCATTGCATCTGTCGTTATTTCTGTCCTTGTTTGCTTTGGTCATTCTCTGTCTCTGCTCTCATCCTTTTCCCTATCTTTCTTTTTTGTCTCTCATTGTGTATGTCTTTCTAACCCTCTCCATGTACCTCTATCTCTTTCCCTACCAGTCTTTCTATCTCTTTCTCTTTGCAGACACAAGTGGACTTAGGGCCAGTGCCACATCTCCATCCCACCCCCCAAAAAGTCCAGAGTTAAAGTGGAAGCCTTGACATACTTTCCACTGATGATCTCAAGGTACCACTTGTTCCTTCCTAGTTAAAAATGACCCATTCCTACTCGCTGGCTCACATTCTCCATCTTCCTCTTTTCTCCCACAATCCCTGACTGAACCCCTAAATGTCTTTTCCCTTCCCAGAAAAGGACCCAGTTTGATGCACACCCTCTCACACACTGGGGGCCTGCCTTCCAGGATGGGCATGATCCCCCTTTCCCACTCCCATGACCCCTCCTCTCCAGAGGGCTGCCAGGTCAACATGTGTTTCTCTCAATGAGTTCTCACTCCCAGATAGCCAGGGGCCAACTCAGGTTAGGGCTTCTGCAGGCTGGAGTTCCACCTCCCCCTCCCATTCTGCCCTGGTAGTCATGGGAGGTTTGGGAAGATGTTCTCTGTAGGACTGAGGCTGGGTGAAGAAAGAGGAGGAAAGTGTAGCTCAGACTTTGCACCCACTTAGCTGTGTCTGGGTCATCTTGGAAAATGGGTTTGGGGTCATAGGCGCATAAAATGTGATTTAGAGCTTTGAGATATCTAGCCCAACCTCCTCACTTTAAAAACAGGGAAACTGAGACCACGGAAGAAACATGATTTGCCCAAGGTCATACTGAGGGATAAAGGGGAATTTTGGGTACGGGCCAAAGGACAGGTCTGAGGATCTGTATTGGGGCGGGAGGAAGAAGAGGGTGAGGGAACTAGTTCCCATCTGAGAGTAGGATGTTGATTGGATATGGAAGGTATCGGGGGTCCAGGACGGGAGGGAGGGCACAGGGCTCCAAACCAGGGTAGGAAGGAGTTGGTCTGGAGTCCCGTCTGGGGGAGGGAGTCGGAAGATGTCTAGGAGGTGAAAGAGCCTCAGGGGCATGAGCTTGGGAAGCGGGGGCGGAGATTCCTGGGTCTCCGTTAGGCATAGAAGCAAGGGATCCAATCCCAGCTGAAGGTGGGAGGTCCCGGGTCCTGCCTGGAAGCAGGAGCCCTGGGTTCACGCTGGATTTAGGAGGGGAAGATCCAAGGGTCCAGGGGCCTACGTTTCGGGGCAGGGGTACCATGTCTGTCTTCCTACCGTCCTCCTGGCCGTAGCCCCAGCCGTGGTGGCCGGTCATACCGCTGCCGCCGCCGCCGCCGCCGCTGCGCACCTGTCTTGAGGCTATAGCTCTGGCTGCCGAGACTCGCTCTGCGCTGACTCGCCGCGGAGACCCAGCTTAAAGCCTCCGGCGGTTTGGCTGCGGGTGGAGATCCTCGGGGACCCGCCTCCCGCACGCATCCTGCCCCACCTCCTCACTCCTCCCACCCTACGGGGCCAAGGGCTGTGGAGTTGGGGATATTATGGGACCGGGACTGGAGAATGGGAGGAGGGCTTTCAGCTGCATCTGAGAGAGGCTGGCTGGGCATGACTTTCCTTAGATCGGGGGAGCCAGGAGGAGTGGGCAAATTGACAGGTAGAGGGAAAGAGGTGGTGGTAAACAGCTGCCGATGTGGTATGACTTGAGTAACTCCAGGCAGGTTTTCTCCTCCATCAAAAAACAACCTCCCTCCCCCCAATATCCCAGGAACCTCTCTGATATCTAAAATTTTACCATTAGAGATTCATTTGTTGGGTTGGATCCTAAGGCTTTTTGGATCCCATAGTTCTATTGCAAATAAATGAATTAATGAATGAAGAAAGCATGCCTAGGAATGATGACACTTTAAACCTGTCTCTTTGAATGACAACTGATTGAGAGCAAGTTTCCCTCTATGGCGGATGGGTCACAGGACAGATGCCAGAAAAGGAGAACCTTATTAAATATATGGGAGGGCCCTGGAAACAAATTTCAAAGGCCTTTCATTTGGAGGAAGTTGGAAAATTTTGAGAAAAGGCAGATCCAGATTCCAATCCCTTCAGTGTTGGAGGGAAGGACAAAGTCCATTCCCAACTAAAGAGGGGAGGTCAAAGCCCTCTGGGGGCCAGGGGACCTTCATTTTTGTGGCTGGGAGGGGTTCGGAACCAAAAGAAATAGTTGATGTATCTGGGCCGCTTGGAGCCAGAACTGTAAAGTTGGAAAAACACAAGGGTCTCATAAGGATTGTTAGAGACGGAGAGGACCTTAAGAATTTAGAATGTTAGATACAGAAGTGATCTTAGGTATAATTTCATTTGAAAAAATTTTAATTGTTAATATAATGACAGAAACTGTTAATGCCAAATGTACTACGGTCTGCCACTCCCTTAAATGCTCAGAGTAATGTCAAAATTTCAATAATGTCCTTGCATTCCTACTCTTAAGATATTTACTCTTGATTGGGTGGAGCTGAACCACACCCTTGGTCTCCCCATTCAGACATCTTGCTTTGTGGGAAACCTGGCTCAAGCTGGTTCTAAGTCTTCCATGCCCTTTCCCCTTTCCCCTTTCCATTACAATTCATGGAATGAAGGGCAAAACAACCAGAATGAAGTGGTTTTCCTTGCCTGGATTGTCTAGGGCCACTGGAGTCTCAAGACCAGGCCTTGTTTCTTTACCTATTCCCTCCCCATCTCCTCCTAAAACTGTAAAAACTTTTCTTGGGTCTCTTTGGTTGGGAAATCCACTGAACATCCCCCAGGGTAGCAGGTCTTCTACCCTGTTACCTCAATTAAAGACGCTTTATTCTTCAACTCGTGGCTTTGACTTATTTTAGGACTTAACAAATTCAACCATCTCATTTTACAGCTGGGAAAACTAAAGCTTGGAGAGAGGTAGTGCCTTCCCCAAGATCACACAAGGTGTGCTAGACCCTGGCTAGCTGGTACTCATGCCTCTCTGTAGGAGAGGGACCAATTTTCTTTTGCCATCTTTAACAGAAATTACATGAAGCCCCATTCTTCCTGTACAGTCATAGAGATCCAACAAGAGAAAAACCTAAATAACAGTGGGGAGTAGGGTGGGCTGAGGGGAAGGGACCAGAAAGGTAAGAGTAGTGGAGAGTCTAACTAGAGAATAAACTCTATGAGGGCAGGGACAGGGGCTTACTCATCTTTGTTTTTTCCCCAGGGTTCAGCATAGGACTCCAAGCAGAACAGGATCTTAATAAATATTTTGTCAGTCAATAAATATTTATTAAGCCAGGCACTATTGCTATACAGAGCTGGGGAATGGAAAAAGAGGCAAAATAATGATCATAATAATAATGACCCCTGCCTTCAATCCCAGAGAACTCACTATATAATGGAAGAAACAGCAAACAACAATTCAACAATTTGTTGAACTGAACTGAATTAAAAAGCTGATACAAATGAAGGTATAGGAAGAGGGGTAGATTTGTGCAAATTAGGATAAGGAGGTAGAATTGTGTGAATAAAGGGAGGGAAGAAGGGAGGGAGAGTTCCAAACTGTAGTCTGTGTTATAAAGGATCATAGAATATTTAACCAGAATGGACCTTAGAGTTCATGGTACAGTGGATACAGATGCAGAGTCAAAAGACCTGGGTTCAAGTTCTTTTTCTCCAACTTATCCTGTGACTTTAAGTAAGTCATGTAACTTCTCTGGGCCTCAGTTTCTTTATTTGGAAAATGAAGGCATTGGGCTGAATAACCTTCATTTTTTTTTTCATTTACCCAGGAGGAAAGTCATATCTATGCTTTGTTACCACAGTAGAGAATTCCATGATCCTCTCAAAGTGTATAGAATACTGAACTTGAGGTCGGGAAGATTAATCTTCTTTAGTTCAAAGCTGGCCTCAGACATACTAGCTCTGTGACCCTGGGCAAGTCACTCAACCTTGTTTGCCTCCATTCCTCATTTGCTAAAGGGGGGAGAGAGTTGGAGAAGGAAATGGCAGACCACTCCAATATTTTTGCCAAGAAAACCCCAAATGGGGTCACAAAGAGTCGGAGACCATTGAAAACCTCCATTCAGTCTCAGAAGACTACAAATAGCCCAGTTCTACAGCCCTGCCTTTGGTGGCTGGCAACCCACCCGCTGCCTCCCACCCACCAGAGTACTGGCATCTGTGCTGACAAAAGAAACAGAGAGGAAGAGAGAAAAGTCATCAGGCTCATTTAATTATCTAATGAGACTTCATTATCATTCTATTAATCACCCTCAGACAATAATAACCCTAGGGAAAAAGTCAGCCAGGATAAAGTCCATGAAAATTGAGGGTTAATAGAAAAAGGTGGTGCTCAAACCATTTATTTAGCCTGGCTGGTAAGATGAGGTATTTTTAAGGTACAGAATTCACACTGGTTGCGAAAGGCTTGTTAACTAGGACTTTGGCACTAGGCTTGTCATTGCTGGACCTGGCCACCTCAAGGCCAGAATCTATTGTTAATCTTAATGTAGTTAGAGCTAGGAGGGGCCTTCTTCCAGAATGGAAGCCTACTCTTCTCCTTCCCCCTCCCCTCCTCCTCATCTCTCTCCTACTTTCCTATTCTTTTTTCTTCTCTTCCTCTTTTTCTTCTAGACCTGCCCAGTCCCACCCCCTATTTTTCAAACTGTCCCTCACCCAGGTACTATCACATCCATAAATCTAGAGTACAAAGAACAGCCACATCTCCAAAGCTCCAGGGGGCAGCTTTGGCAGCTGGATTAGAGAAGGGGGAGGTGAAATAGGCCTGGGAACACTGGCCTAGAATCTGAGAATTGTGGAATCAAGAAGTAGGAAATGACCTCAAAGGTTATCTACTGTAGTACAACCTCTACTCAGTACAAAAATTTCCTCTACATCATTCTTGACAACTAGGAAAATATTAAACTGAGCACCAAGGAGTCCTAGGTCCAAGCTCTAGAGCTGATGTTTACCTGTTGTGGGACACTCCTAGATCTTGTGGAGGTGAAGTGCTTGTGGAAACCAATGGGGAACAAATTGTAGGGAAGAAAAGCATGGATTAGGGGTTTGGGTACTAGCTAAATTTCGAGGATCTGATCTCCTGGTGCTTATCTAAAGAACTTCACACTTAGGAGGGATAATCTTTTGCTTTGATGAAAAGTGTATTGAGTTAAAACTGTGAAAGGAACTAACAGCCCACTGCTTGAGGGGAAAATAAATCCTGGAAAGGTTCCTCTTTCCCCCAGTCTTCTGGTCTTTTGGCTTAGTGATTTAGGGATGTTGTCTCTAGAAAGACTCAAGGCTTTAAAACTAAAGAATGACAGAGACGACTCTTCTCATGAGGAAGAGATGGCTCTCTAGCCAAGGACTGTAGCTACAGCCAGAAGCAGAAAACAGCTCCACAGCTAGGAGTCCAGAGGGATGGCCCCTGGGAGTGAGTGGCCAGCGGCAATGATAGGACCAGTGGAAAAGCATATGAAGGAGAGAAAATGCCCAGCAAAGACAAGTTATCTCATAGAGACACTATACGTTTAGCAGAGACAAAGTGCTTATGGAAACCAGTGGCTCAGGCACTGGGGAAAAAACGTGGTGATGTGACCAGAGGAAATCATTAGCCCTACAACTCCGGAGGCACTAATTGTTCTTCCATATGTGTCTTGGCCACCCATGTGTGTGTTTTGCTACGTGTCTTTCCTATTTTTGTTCATTCTTCCCACAAATGGTATGTTTATCTGTAGAAAGTGTGACACAGGTTTATATTTTGTGTTTACTTATCTCTTAACATAAGGTAAATTTAAGTAACGGTTTGTATAATCTCCCCAATTGAATATGAGCTCTTGAGAATAGAGGCTGTTTTGATTTTAGGTTTTTTTTTTTAATCCCTGGTACCTGGAATACTGCCAGGCACATAATATTGTAATTGTTCAGTTGTTATTTAGTGGTGTTCAACTTTTCATGATTCCATTTGGGATTTTCTTGGCAAAGATACTGGAGTGGTTTGCCATTTCCTTCTCCAGCTCATTTTTACAGATGAGGAAACTGAGGCAAACAGGGATAGGTGACTTGCCCAGGGTCATACAGTAATAAGGGTCTGGAAAATGAGTCTTCCTGACCTGGCACAGTGCTCAGGCACACAATAGGTAGGTAACTTTAAAATGCTCATTGAAGGAATGTTGAATGAATAGGGTCAAGACTGTGAGTGGAGGTGTAGGGAAATGTTTTAATATATCGATCATAAAAACTTATTTATTAATATTGTTTGAACCTCACTTGAATGTGCCGAGATATTGGCTGACCTCAGCCATGGTCACAGGGAAGCCTGATAGCTGCAGAAAATGCTTAGATCCCACCTAGTCCCTGAGTCCATTCAATGCTTATATTTTGTTTTTCTCAAACTGGAATGTTAATCCTTACAGATTTGTGTATGTATCTATATCTATATCTATATATATACACATACGTATGTACATAAGTGTGTGTGCGTGTGCGTGTATGCACGTTTGTGTGTGTGTGAATGTATCTTGCCTGGGAATTACCCTCTCTACAAAAGAGCTTAGCTGCTGCTTGGGGTTCAGTTCAGGAGCTAGAACTTTTCTCTAAAACCCTTTATAATGTAAACCTCTCAGAGACTAAGGCAGAAGCCTTCTTCTGACTGGACACAACAGATGGTGAAGTCCTAAAGTAATGAAGTGGTTTGATAGGCAACTTGGACCTCTCACAGCTGAAATAAAAGGACTTACAAGTTTGTTTGTAGTAAAGAGTGAGATTTATCTGTTGCATTTTTTGTCCATCCTTTTTGAAAATTATGAAATTGCACCTGTTAATAGAGGGCAGCTAGGTTTAAATGGATAGAGTGCCTGGCCTGGAGTTAGGAAGCCCTGACTTCAAATCCAGCCTTAGATATTTACTAGCTGTGTGATGCTGGGCAAGTCATTTCACCCTGGTTGCCTCAGTGTCCTCATCTGTAAAACGAGGTGGAGAAGGAAATGACAGACCCACTCCAGTATCTTTGCCAAGAAAAGTCCAGTGGGGTCAAGTAGAGTTGGACAACACGACTGAAAAGGACTCAACAACAATAATTTGTTAATAGAATGTAATGCAGCTACATATCTGAGCCAACTTTATAACAAGAGACCCTTAGATTTAGGGTTAATAGACAATAAAGATATCTTTTAGACTGGAGGCTTATAGTAGCCATAGTTTTTCTGGGGTTTTAAGTGAATTAGCATGTATTGTGTGTGAAATGTGATATGATTATTCCTAATTTCTAAGTGTTTGAATTTAAACTAGAAAGAATAAGCAAGATGAGGCCCTATATATGCCTATATGTGTTTATATAGCTATTGTTAACAGTTATTACAACATGAAAAAAAACAATAATTACCAACCCTAAACTATGATTAATGAACTTTTGCTATTTGAGGTAAAATCTTTTGGGATCATAATTTGATATTATCCTGAGTTTTTATTTCAGACATGGGATTGTATGAATTGTCATTAAGTCAGTAAGTCCACTGAAGGGAAGTTCTGTGAACTACTCAAAGGGAGGACAATCTGAGAACTGCTATAGGTGAATGTCTATATTTAGAAAAGTTGAGGGGATGATCCTGCATAGAGGAAGGTGGGGGTTGAGGACTCTTGACTCAGTTTCCCACTCTGCTATTTCCTTTCTGAATAGGAAATTTTTCCAACCAGTTAATTCTGAGTCTGGTTGTGATATACTGTGAATAATTCAACTTTGTTGCATTACTTATCTATGAACTGTGACTTTTATCTGGGATCAAACAAAGCTAAGGGAGTTTTTCCTCTGTTATGTTTATGTCAAATGCTTATGTCAAAATGTGTGTCCTTGAAGGAACAGTCTTGAAATATTGCTATAACTATGTCTCTCCTTTTGCCTTTCATAGAGAATTTCTATGATCCTGGCAGGTAGTTTTTGTTTCTGCACTACCAAATCTATAAGTTAATAGCTTAATCCTAAAACATTTCTGAATTACTATCATAGGATGCAAGTTTGAAAGATCTTAATGTTTTTAATCTGAATTTGTGATTAAGTTCCTCTCCTAAGCAACTAGATACATGAGTTCTTAAGCTCTCCATTCCCTTGCTAATAAGTGTATATTCATATATAAGATTAGGTCTTTAAAGTATCTTTTAGGATAATATGAAGATATCCTCAAAAAGGGGGAGGGGTGTGATAGGACAAAGATGTAAAAGTTTTACATTTTAATGGATCAGTAAACTTCACTTTGAGAAAGCAAGATTAGATTATTTTCTCTAAAAACTAGTATATGATTGACTTTCAAATGTTTCTCATGGGATGTAAAGGCCTTAAGTGTATTTTAACAATAAATTCTCAAACTTGGATTAAGATTTTGATGTATAAATTTTTTTAACAATTGAAAATAAAGTTTTAAATCATATTTTTCCTTTGAAGTTTCTGATAATATTAAGAGACAGAAGGACCCTCATGGATTCATTTAAGATTCTTCCTTCACCTGGCATTGTCCATATCAGGAACAGGGTACAAGTAAAGATGGAAAGAAAAGGTGGTGTGTAAAAAAGGAAATTCTCTGAACTTTCAGGTGAATTATAGGTTGCTAAGTTGATGTTCCTGTAGCTCTGGGATTTTTCTGTGTGTGTGGTTTATTTTTTATTTTTTTGCAGGGGGGAAGGCAGAGCAATTGGGGTTAAGTGACTTGCCCAAGGTCACATGGGTAGTTTTGTGTTAAGTGTAGGTGGCTGGATTTAAACTCAGGTCCTCCTGACTCCAGGGCTAGTGTTCTATTCACTTCGCCACCTAGCCACCCCCATCGCTCTGTTTTTAATAAAGTTAGTTTTATAATACTTAAGCTGTTTTTCACTACATGAACTAGTTTCTGGAAAACCAAATTCTCAGAAACTGTGTGATCCTGGACAAGTCACTTCACCCTGTTTGTCTCAATTTCCTTATCTATAAAATGAGCTAGAGAAGGAAATGGCAAACCACTTCAGTATCTCTGCAAAGAAAACCACAAATGGGGGTCACAGACAGAACTGAAAAACAACTGAACAACAACACTCATTCCTAGAATCCTTTCTCCCTCTCCTCTACCTCTTGTAACCTCTATTTCCTTTCAAAGCTCAGCTGAAGTGCTGCCTCCTTCAAGTCTTTTACTGATTCCCAGAAGCTAGGTGGCGCCATAGTGCACATAGAACACCAGTTCTGGGGTCAGGAAGACTCATCTTCGCGAGTTCAAATCCAGCCCCAGACACTTACTAGCTATGTGACCATGGGCAAGTCATTTAACCATATTTGCCTCAGTTTCTTCATCTGTAAAATGAGCTGGAGAAGGAAATGGCAAACCACTCCAGGATCTTTGCCAAGAAAACCCCAAATGGGGTCATAAAGAGTCAGACAGGACTGGACTGAATTGTATTGCATCTTGTTAATTGCAGATTTTTAGCAGTATTACCTAGGGAATCTCTGCAAATGACTTGGAACCAGAGAAGCAGCTCTGCTAGAAGGACCAAGACATGATTTAAATATTAATAAGTTCAGCTGTTTGACATTCCTCAAGTAGAAGCCAAAGGGAAGTTTGAGCTTTCTAAAGTGATTTAATTAGTTGTCAGCTACCCCATTTCCCCTGATGCTGAGTCTTCTTGGTTACTTTAGTGATACGTAAATTTCCCCTCTGGATCAATTTATCATGAACCCTCTAAATGTCATTTAATCTGTAACTGGGCTGTTATCTACAGCACCTGTTTAAGGAAGTCTCCTTAAACTGGCTGGGTGTCCGAGACTATAACTTTGCTTAACTAACTTTGTTTGACTTTTATGACATTGAAGTAAGGATGGGATTATGATCTTTGTGTTATTCCTGGCCACAATGTACTTGTTTTCTGGTGTAAGTTTAAATCCATTGACTTATGGCCCCTGAGACTTGTTCAAATCAATACTTCTGACAAGGAGACCTTGGGAAAACTTTGTTACCAGATTGGCCACTTAAAGAAATTCTGTCAAGTTCTAGATGAGACAGGTAGTGAGGAGAATACCACTGAGTTGGGTTATTTTAATAAACTCCCTTTGACACCACAACCTATTTCTCTGCTTCTGGTATTATGCTCTCTGTTTATGAGAATATTGGACTTTAATAATCCCCAAAGAAGGGACTGTAGGGAAATCTTTTATTATATTGTTCAGAAAATCTTATTCATTAATATTTTTTGAACCTAGCTTGATGTAGTTAGAAATTGACTGACCTCAGAGATGCTCTCAGGGAAACCAGAAGGCTACAGAGAAAGCTTGGATCTCACTCAGATCTTGGGTCCATTCAATGCTATATGTGTTTTTGTTTCTCCGATATATAGCTCAATGGACCTTGCTTAGGAACTGTCCTCTCTACAAAATAGCTTAACTGCTACTTGGGGTTCAGTTCATATGGAACTCTTCTCTGAAACCTTATATGATGTAAACCTCCCAGAGACTGAGGAAGGAGCCTTCTTTAAGCTTTTCTCCTCTACCAAATGATCAAATAACTTTCTTTCTAAAACCATTTCATATGTTTTGCATGATTATACATGTATAACCTATATAATACTGCTTACCTTCTCAATGAGGGGGGAGTAGAGAGAGGAAGAGAGAGGACTTGGAATTCAAAATTTTGAAAAAATAGATTCAAAATATTTTTACATGTAATTGGAAAAATAAAATATTTTAAAAATCTATTTTAGATTTTGGGGTTTGTTCTCATGAATAAGAGAAGGAAGTGTTTCCCAGAGAGACAGGAAGGAGTAAAGGGACTGAAGGTCACAGAAGTAGGAACAAAAAATAGATTTAGAAAGAGTGTGAAAGAGGAAGAGATCAAAGAATAAAATATCATGATTGGAGGGAATTTTGGCTTCTGAATAATGGAGGTACAACAGTTATGAATGATGATCTCATCATTTATGGTATGAATCATATATGTAGGTGAATCTGGAGGTCATGGAAATTTAGGAGGTTGATGATCTGAGAGGAAAAATGTGCTAAGAGGGACATTGACATGTATATTGAAGTCCCTAAGTATGAAATATTACAGTGTCACACAGCTCATGACATGCCCATATCTAGAGAGTAGCTTTTATTATCTTCTTTTCTTTCAGAGACTCCAATTTGAAAAAGAACTATAGCACCATAAAAACTCAAGCCCTGTGAAAATCTGAGATCTTGTTTTCCCATCATCTTCTTTCACTGAGCTAAAATTAGGAATGGCCAAGGAAGATTCATAAAGATTTATAAAGGTACACTGCAAGTACTATAAATTTTTATATACAGTAGGTACAAATAAATGTTTGACAGTAGTGATAGTTCAGAAACAATCTGTCATCATGGCTGAAGGAAAAAAAAGTCTCCCTGGCATAATCTGAGAACCAACAAGATTCACTGAGAGGAAGAAATAATACAATTTTAGGTTCTAGCCATCTTACCCTTCGAACCTTTAATGGAGGTACTAGATCTGCAGATTAATCTTTTTTTTTTTCCACAATATTTAGTGAATGCTAATATGAGCCCGTATTAGGAGATGGCAGACCAAAAAGTTGATAGGCTCTTAGATTACATTAATAGAAGACAGTGGAGGACAAAAGTCACTGTCCCATTGTCCTTTGCTTTGATCAGACCCAATGATAGTGTTATGTCCATTTTCTTGACAAATTGGAGTGTGTCTAGAAGGCCAGTAGGATGGCAAGAGATGGTGGACCAAGCCAAATGAAAATAAGTTGAAGGAATGTGGATGTTTAGCCTTGAGAAAAGGATCATTAGAAGGAGACATCTCATCTGGTACCTGAAAAGTGTCATATGGAAGAGGGATAAGATTGGTTCTGCCTGGTCCCTGAGGGCAGCATTAGGAGCACTGGTCAGACTTTAGGGGATGCAGACTTCAGCTCAATATAAGGCTGAACTTTGTAAGTAAGCACTTAATGAATGCTTGTTGGATTGAATGAGGTTCCTCACCATTAGGAGTGTCTGAAAATGGAATGGGTTGCCTCAGAAGAGGTTAAATTCTTGATGACTGGAAATCTTCAAGCACATTATGAATTAATATCTGGGGATGGATTGAAGGTTGTTAATTTTGAAGAATTTTTGCTGGACACACAGAGTTAGGGTACTATATTACTTCTTTCTCCATTAAAGGGATCCTCTAACCTGGACTCAGATATGTAATTAGACCAGGTTTGGTTCAACCCCATGGAATTCTCACACCTAATTAGAGGAGAAGAGTAGGAGAATGGCACTAAGTTCCCTTTTCTCATATTCTTCAACTTATAAAATTCTTATACCAGCACCCTTGGGAAAAATTATTTAAATTTTAGGTTTAGGGTCATGTCTAGGGTTTCTCCAAGATGGGGAGTTAAAAAGGTACTCAATGTATTATATGAATCAAATAAAGAACAGCTATTAATTTTTATACAATAAAGGAATGCTAACCACAAAATACTCAATTTTGACAAAAATAAACTTAAAACAAGACTCAGCAACTTAACTTATAACTTGTGTTATAATCTGCTGGGATACTTAGCTTCATTGGACCATAAAGCAGTTTGTGGAATAGGGCCATTGATTAAACATTTCCAATTATACCTTTGCTCTATACTGTACAAATAATTCCTGGTATATCTTCTGCTAAAATGGTCAGGCTTGGGCCAATCCTCTTGGCCATGGCCATTCTCTTCAGTTGTAAAAGCTTCCTCTGCCACCAGCCAATTCCATTAATTGCACCCAAGACCTCTATACCTCTTAGATGCATGATGTTGTTTCCAAGTCTAGACATATTCCTCTCTAGGTTGATGTTCAATCATCTCTGCAGGAAAAGAATAAGAAGCAGGAAAGTCATCCAGGGATTCAAGTGTAAAGTCACCTAATTCAATTCATACATAAGGTCAGAAGCCTTTCCAACAAGATCATAAGTGAAGCAAGGATGTCCATTATCACCATTACTATTCAATAGTGTGCTAGAAATGCTAGCTATAGCAACAAGACAAAAAAATAAGAAATTGAAGTTATTAGCATAGGCAATGAGGAAACAAAACTCATTTTTGGCAGAAGATATGACAGTTTGCTTAGAGAACCCAAGAATCAATGAAAAAACTAATCAAATCAATGAACAACTTCAGCAAAGTTGCAAGATATAAAATGGACTGACACAAATCATCAGCATGGTTGTATATCACCCCAGTAGAAAGAGATAGAATGGGAAACTCCATTTAAAATAACTGTAGACAGTATAAAATACTTGAGAGTCTATGTGCCAAGAGACACCCATAAACCATATAAACATAATAACAAAACACTCTTCACATAAAGACGAATCTAAATAACTGGAGAAGTATCAACGTAGTAAAAATGACAATATTATCTAAATTAATTTACTTATTCAGTGCCATAGTAATCAAAATATCAAAGAGTTACATTGTAGAGCTAGAAAAATTCATAATAAAATTCATCTGGAGGAACAAAAGGTGAAAAATATCAAGGGAATCAGTGAGGGAAAAAAAAGGAAAGTAAGGGAGCCTGGCGGTACCATCTCAAACTATACTACAAAGCTGTAATCATCAAAACAATGTATTTGGTATTGGGTAAGAAATAGAGAGGTTGATCAGTGGAAAAGATTAGGTACACAATATACAGAATCAAATGAACACGGTAATCTAATGTTTCATAAACTGAAAGATCCCTGCTATTGAGTCAAGAACTCACTATTTGACAAAAATTCTTGGGAAGATTGGAATGTAGTCTGGCAGAAACTAGGCATAGACCAACATCTCACTATCACACTTTATACCAAAAGAAGCTCAAAATAGGTTCATTATTTAGACATAAAGGATGATATCATAAGCAAATTAGGAGAGCATGGGAAAATGAACCTGTCAGGTCTACAAATAAGGGAAGAATTTATGACCAAAGAAGAGATAGAGAGGATCACAAGAAGTAAAATGGATAATTTTAATTACATCAAATTAAAAAGGTTTTGTATGAACAAAACATAAGTAACCAGGATTAAAAGGAAAGCAGAAACCTGAGTTGGAAAAAATTATGGCAAGTTTCTTTGATAAAGATTTATTTCTCAAATATGTAGAGAATTGAATCAAATTTATAAGAATAAGAGCCATTCTCCCAACATGGTTAAAGAATATAAATAGGCAAGTTTTAGAGAAGCAATACAAGCTATCAATAGTCATGTGGAAAAATGTTCTAAATCACTAATAATTAAGGGAATGCAAATTAAAACAACTTTGAATTATTACCTTACACCCCTCACATCAGCTAAGATGACAAAAAAGGAAAATGACAAATGCTGGCAAGGTTGTGGGAAAACAGGTACATTAATGTACCCCTGTCAGTAGAGCTATGAATTGGTCCAGCCATTTGGAAAAGCAATAAAAAACTTTGCCTCAAAATGTTATTAAATTGTATATACCCTTTGACCCCTAAATTCTGCTACTAGTTCTATACCTCAAAGAGATCAAAGACAGAAGAAAAGGACCCATATGTACAAAAATATTTAGAGCAATGCTTTTTGTGGTAGCAACAAATTATAAACTCAGGAGATAACCATCAATTGGAGAATGGCTGAATCAGTTATGGCATATGAATATAATAGAATACTATTGTACCATAAGAAATGATGAAGGATATGGTTTCAGAAAAACCTGGGAAGACCTATGAATCAATGTCAAGTAAAGAGAACAATTTATACAGCAATAGTGTAAAGATAATCAACTGTGAAAGACTTAGGAACTTGGATCAACATAATGACCAACCACAATCTCAAATGACTCATGATGAAACCACCTCCAGATTGAGAGCTGGTACACTCAGAGTGCAAATTAAAGCACGTTTTCTTATACTTTTTTTAGAAGTGGTTAGTGCAAAACTTTGTTTTGCATGACTATATTTATTTGTAATTGGTTCTGTTTTTTTCTTGCCTTCTCAATAGGTGAGAGGAAAGAATAGCAAGATAATTTGGAACAGAAAATTAAATTAAATTTTTAAAAAAGAGCACGCTACTTGCCTCATGGGAGAGCTAAAGCCAGAGAGGCCAAGCTGGAAGTTGTGTCTCCATTTAAAATGAACACCAAGTCATTGGCCCCTCCAACTCAGAAGCCAATGAGGGGATCTATTTATCACTTCAAAGCACTCACATTTTTCAACACTGAGTTACCATGAAAAGCAGTCAGAAAATTCATCATCATGTCTCTGGAAATTTCCAGTGGAACTTTGAATGCATACTCCCTAGAAGGGCCTGTATAGTTCAATCTTTACTACCAGTAATTCCTGCATTGTGTTAGTAGGTTGGATCAGATGACCTTTGATTTTTTTTTTCAGTTCTGTGATTCTACATTTTGATTTCAAAAGATACTGGGCTAATTTGGGTTTATAAACTGGGCTTTTAACCAATGGTAAAACTCACAGTCTAATGGAGGATACTACATGCAAAAATGTAAATAAATCAGAGGTAGATGGACATTAGAAACTAAAAAATTTAATCCTACATTACTAAAGGGGGAGGGGGGGAAATTTGAAAGACTTTACTGGATTGTACGCATATGAAAGTCAGAAATATGACCAGGCTGGTTGAAAAGATTTCACCCTGTTCTCTGGGGTTTGATTTCAAGTATCTTTTCTTCCCCTCCCTCCCCACTCCCTCTTCATAGGAGAGCAGAAGGTGTTTTGGAATTGAGAAATTGGGAACCCTGGACTTGAAGAGCCTTGGAAATTTTGGGGAAAATTGGTCCCTTCATGGACAATGACTTGATTTAGTCTAGGCTTGAGTCATCAAACACTGGGCCCACAAAACTCCTGAGTGTGGCCTGAGTCAAATTAAAATATAATTAAGAAATATTTAGCAAAATAAATAAAATTATAACAAAGGATAGATAATAGTAACATGTGGTTTTCTAAGTCAATATGCTCCCACAGAGATACTTATATGTGGTTTAGTGGCCCTCTTTTTGAGTTAGAGACTACTGCTCTAGGCTTCAGAGGCTAAAACCAGAAAGCATATTGAATGCATACCTAAAGGTACAATGAGATCTCTGACAGAAAGACCTAAGCCCTAGAACAAAATTTTAGTTTGAAAGATGTAAGCCTGCAGGTACTAACTATTTAGTTAGAAGTATCTGCCAGGGAAGGTAGTTTCTCTATTCACCCTACCTACCTTTGTTGGTCTGTAGTTGGAGCTGCTATTTTTCTATTAGGCCTATTTTTTTTTTTAAATCCTCAGTATTTTTAATTGAAAGACAATGACAGAACCCATTCTTCTCATGAGAAAGAGCGTTTTCTTCCCTTCTCTTTAATAGGATTCCAAAACCCAAGAACTGAGAGGGGTCATCAAAGGTAGTCCCAACTGTCTGCAGGAGAGAGCTAACTCCCACCCCACCCCCAAATTTAATGCAAGCTCTTGGAAGACAGCTTCTGTTCTGTTCTTGTCATTGAATCTCCAGAACTTAGCACAGTGACTTTCAGAGTAGGTGCTTAATAAATTATTGATTTCAACGTGCACAAATTTAAAAAATGTTTGTTGATACCGTTTTTTTCCCCATCATCTTAATTTCCAAATTTATTTCTCTCCCCTCTCCTCCCCAGGGACTAATTCCTAACAACAAAGCATTTTTTAAATGAGGAGAAAAAAAGTTTGGCAAGACTAACCATTATCTCAACCACCTTTCACAGGAAAGGCTCAGATGCACAAAGATATACAAAGAACTACCCTGAGAGTAGATGAAATAGAGACAACTGTGCTGGGTCCCAAACTTTATAGGCCTCTCCCAAATGCAATTAGTGCTTAAAAAAAAAAACCCAAATAACAACTTTTCATATACAATCAGATTGTAAATTTTAACCTCCCAGTAAAACAAAGGACGACAAACTGCCCCTACTTGATTCCATGTCTTCCCTCATTGGTTACTTTTTCCTGAATCCTTATCTGGATTTTGTCAGTAAGTCAGCCAATAAACATTTATGGACCTACCAGACACTGCACTAAGCTCTGGGAATATGCAGAAAGATGAAAGGCTGTCACTCCTTGCTCTCACAGAGCTCACAGTCTAATGGGGGAGACTACATGCAAAAAACAATGGACAAACAAGTTCTATACAGGATAAACTGAAATAATTAACAGAGTCACTAGCATTGAGGGGAATCAAGAGAGGCTTCCTGCAGAAGGTGGTGTTTCAGCTGGGACTTGAAGGAAGCCAGGAGACAGAGATGAGGAGGGAGAGCATTCCAAACACGGGAGACAGCCACAGCAGATACTGGAAGTCAGAAGATGGAATGTTATGTGGGAGGAACAGCAAAGAGGCCAGTGTCACTGGATTGAGGATTTTGTGGAGGGGACTAAAATGCAAAAAGACTGGAGAGGTAGAGAAGGGTCAAGTTGTGAAGGGCTTTAAAAATCAGAGGATTTTATATTTGGTCTTGGAGATCACAGGGAACTACTTGAGTTGATAGACTAGAATATAGATTTGCACTTTTAGGGCTTTGAGTTTGACAACTGAGTAACAGAAGTTCTGGAGTGGGGTGAAACTTGAGTTTGGGAGATCAATCCATAAGCTATTGCAATATTCCAGGTGTAAGGAGATGAAGGCCTGTACCTGGATAGTAGTGGCTCTGTTGGGGGAGAGAAGGGGATTCACTTATACAAGATATATTGTAAAGGTTGGAAACTACAAGAGTCAAGGATGACTGTAGTAGGCTGTAAGCCTGCTGAGGGCAATGACTATTTTCATTTTTGTCTTTGTATCACCTGTACTTAAAGCATTCTTGGCATACAGTAGGTGCTTAATGAATGTTTATTTAATTGAATTATTTTGTTTGACTTTTGGAAGGGAATACAAGGTCTGAGGTTTTTTTCTCCCCCAAGCCTTTGGTATCTTCCCTGTGATCCCTATAGGCCATCAAAATCATGATGTTTCTGGCACAAATCTTTTCTCTGTATAATCTTGGTTTAGTTCAGCTGCTTTCCCCATATTTTTAGCACTATTTCCACTTCCTCATGTAACATATCTGAGACTAAGACGTTAAAGCCAAATGCGGCAGTGTTACTGTAACTGAAGGCAAAATGAGTTATTTATAAAACTTTTTATAGTTCTTTCCCATTTTTCTGCTTATTGTTCTCCTGCCAGTTTTACCCCTAAATGCCTCAGGAAATCAAACAATTGATAAACTTTTAAAAGCTTTATTTCTTTATTTTTTTTACATTTGTTTTAAAAAATTTTGAATTCCAAATTCTCTCACTTCCTCTAACCCCTCCCCCACCCATTGATAAGGCAAACAATATGAAATCACTTAAACATGTGAAATTGTGCAAAACATATTTCTATGTCAGCTGTTGCCAAAAAGAAAGGAAGAAAGACAGAAAGAAAGACAGAAAGAAAGAAAGAAAGAAAGAAAGAAAGAAAGAAAAAGGAAGGAAGGAAGGAAGGAAGAAAGAAAGAAAGAAAGAAAGAAAGAAAGAAAGAAAGAAAGAAAGAAAGAAAGAAAGAAAGAAGGAAGGAAGGAAGGAAGGGAAGAAGGAAGGAAGAGAAACACAGAAAGAAAGGAAAATAAAGCTAAAAAGAGTATGCTTCATTTGCACTCAGAATTCATCAATTCTTGTACTGAAGATGGATAGCATTTTTCACTATTGATCCCTTGGAATTGTTTTAGATCATTGCATTGATTAAAGTAGCTAAGTTTTTCACTACTGATTACTGTTACAATATTGCTGTTACCATGTACAATGTTCTCCTAATTCTGCTCATTTCACTTTGCATCAGTTCATATAAGTTTTTCCAGGTTTTTCAGAAATCACCCCCCTCTGTCATTTCTTGTAGCACAATAGTACTCCATCACAATCTTATACCACAATTTGTTCAGCCATTTCCCAGTTGAAGGACATCCCCTCAGTTCCCAGTTCTTTGTCACTATAAAAAGAGCTACAGTATATATATATATATATATATATATATATATATATATACAGACCTAGTAGTAGTATTGCTGGGTCAAAGAGTATGCAAAATTTTTATAGCCCTTTGGACATAGTTTCAAATTGTTCTCCAGAATTGCTGGACCAGTTTGCAACTCCACCAACAGTATATTAGTGTCCCTGTTTCCACATCCCCTCCAGCATTTGTCATTTTCTTCTTCTGTTGTGTTAGTCAACCTTATAGGTATAAAGTGGTACCTCAGAGTTGTTTTAATTTAAATTTCTCCAAACAATAGTGATTGAGAGTATTTTTTCCATGTAACTATTGATAGCTTTGATTTCTTCTTCTGAAAGCTGCCTGTTCATATCCTTTGATCATTTATCAATTGGTAAATGATTCTTATTTATATAGATTTGGCTTATTTCCCTATATATTTGAGAAAGGAGGCCTTTATCAGAAAATTTGCTGCAAACAATCAGTAAACATTTATAAAGTACCTACTATGTGCCAGGTACAAAAAGAAGGAAGAGTCCTTACCCTCAGGGACCTGTTTATGGTCTAATGGGAGAGACAACAAGCAAACAAATATATACAAAGAGCTATATAAGGGGTAAGTAGAAAATAATTAAGAGTTAGTGGGGAAGGTTTCCTTTAGAAGGTAGGCTTTAGTTGGAACTTTTTTTTCTTTTTGGAGAGCAGTTGGGATTAAGTGACTTGCCCAAAGTCAAAAGCACTTAGTACGTGTGTCAATTGTCTGAGACTGGATTTGAACTCAGGTCCTCCTGATCCAGGGGTCGGTGCTCTCTTCACTGCACCACCTAGCTGCCCCTAGTTGGAACTTAAAGGAAGTCAGGGAGACCAGTAGTGGCAGTGGAAAAGAGAGAGCATTCACAGCATGAGGGATAGTCAAAGACAATTCCAGAGTCTCTTTGCTTAGTTTCATTTCTTATCAAGCTTTAAGTCAACTTGATGTTACCTCCATGTTTTTTTGCTGTTTTATGTGTGATACTGCTCAAAATCTCGAATGACTTTGTTTCCTAAGACTTTATAAATTGGTATGTATTCAAGTCGATATTCCAACACTTGGCACAATGACTGGCACATAGTAGGTGCTTATTTAAAAGTATTTTGACTGACTATATTCACTGATGTTGCTTTTCATTGCCACATCTCCCCACCCCTTTTCCAAGGAGATTAGACATTTGTTAGAGAAGCCCCCACTCCATTGTATTTTCCCCTACCCTCACTGTTAGCTTCTAGTGATTATATCTCCAGTTCCATTTAACCAATTACCATCAATTAGCTGTTATGATGGACTATTGACTTTGAAGATATAGAAAAAAAAATTGTCTCCCCCCCTCCCCCAAACTTAGGAGTATACTCTCCTCTATACTTCCTCAATCTCTAGGGAGAAAGGGCAGAATTCACAATTTCTACATAGCACTGTTCTCCCCAAATTCACACCAGACAGAATGATGTTAGCAAATGTTAAGGATGCAAAGAAAGCAAAACCAGACCCTACCTTCAGGAAGTCCACAGTCTCATGGTAAAGACAACATAGAAACAGCTAAGTTTTTTGTTGTTGTTTATTGCTCATTTTTGAAGAGGACCAGTGACATCACTGGTGATGTCTTGACTTGCAAGTAAATTAGATTTAAGTGAGGCAGTGACACAAAATTGTCTGGTCTCACTCTCTCTTCTAGAGTCTTCAAGGTCCAATGGCAGGACATAAGTCAAGAGGAATGTCAATGACCTGGGATGTACCTTGGCATCTTCAATGTCTGACCAAGTTCTAAGCCCTCCTTCAGCTGCCTTCACTGCCATTGGAACAAATTGTTCTCATCCATCTATTCCAATGTGGAAGTCTTCTCATGCTTGTGGTAGATATCCCCCTAACTCACTGTCAGGTTTGAGGGCTATTGGTTACCCTCAGCTTGCTTTAGTGCCGCTGCTGAGATGGTTTACTGGGGTGTGGCCACTGGGTATACTATCGTTTCTTGGAGCCACAGGTGAGAGTTGGGTGCCAGCTGGACACCAAAGGAGGATGAGCAGCCCTGAAAAGGGCTCAGCAGTCCTCATACCAGAGGTTCTAGTCCTCCATACATCAACAAAGGAGGACACTACCATTCAGGAGACAGGCTACCTGTAGAAGATGGGATTTACCTAAGACTTGAAGGAAACCAGAGATGCCAGGAGGTGGAATAGAAGAGGGAGAGCATTCTAGGGATGGGGTTGCAAGGGGTGGAGAGCCACTGAAAAGGCTTAGAATTGGGGAATGGGGCATCTTGTGTGAGGAACAGCAAAAAAGCCTGAATCACAGTGTGTGGAAAGGAGTAAAACACAAAGCTGGATAAGTAAAAAGGGAACAGGTTGTGAAGGATTTAAAAGCCAAATAGAGGGTTTTAAATTTGGTGCTATAGGCAATAGAGAGCCATTGATGTTTATTGAATGATGGGGGAGGAGGTGGGATATCATCATACCTGTACTTTAGGGAAGATCAGTTTAGGGGCTAAATGAAGGAGGGAGTGGAATGCTCAGTCTGGAGTAAGGAACACCTGAGTTAATATCTAACTTCAGATACTTACTAGCTTCATGATCCTGGGCAAGTCACTTAGCCTCTGTCTACCTCCTTTTCTTCAACTATAAAATGGGAATAAAAACAGTACAACCTTAGGAAGGTTGTTGTGAGGATCAGATGAGATCATTGTATTACACTTAAAACATTTCTTGATACATATCAAATGCTTGTTTTATAATAATAATAAATACTTGTTCCCTTTACCTTGTTCTTTCTCTTTGGTTGCCTTTGTTCCAATAAGAGAAGAGGGACAATACTGTATGGGGAATAGCTATGGGTCTTCCTGATCTGAAGCCAATATGTGGTCAGTGAATATAGGTCTTGGTTCTTTGCTTTGGTATTTGTCCTTTCATTTTAGGGGAAGGAGAATGGCAGCTATTGCTCTGTGAACTTTAAAAAGTCAAGAGGGCAAGCCACCAGCAGATGCAAATTAGCATCCCACTGGTCCAGATTTGAGGTCCTAAAGAGTAAAGACATACCTACAGGACCCAGCCAAAGGATAATGGAGAGGGTGTTTAATAAATGATTCTTGCAAGTTGTGTTATATGAATGTAACAGAATACTGTTGTGCTTTAAGAAAGGATGAGCAGGTAGATTTCAAAAAAACCTGGAAAGATTTCTATTAATTGATGTGGAGTGAAGTGAGCCAAACTAGGCAAACATTGTACAGAACAACAGTAACACTGTGTGATGATTAACTATGATAAAGCTCTTCTCAGCACCACAAAGATCCAAGACAATTCCAAAAGACTTGTGATGAAAAAGATTAATAACATTCAGAGAAAGAACTATGGAGTCTGAATGCAGATCAAAGCATACTATTTTCAATTGTTTTTTGTTCTTTTCTTTCTTGTATTTTTCCTCTTTTGTTCTGATTCTTCTTTCACAACATGACTAATGTGGAAATATCTTTAACATGATTGTACATGTATAACCTCTTTCAGATTGCTTGCTGTCTTGGGGAGGTAGGGGAGAGAGGGAGAAAAATTTGGAACTCAAAATTTTACAGAAATGAATGTTAATGACTGTCTTTACGTATAATTGGGAAAAAATAATATTACGGAATAAATGCTTGTTGCTGGCTTGCCACTTGTGTAAAAGAATAAATGTCCTTCCCTAGGCAAGACAGCAAATGAAGGGTTGGATGCGCTCTGAAGTCGCTTTTTCCAGGTTTAAATGCCGTGATCTTGGGGATTTTCTGGGTCTCGCTTTTTTACGTATAAAATGAGGGGGTGGAATTTAGTAGTCTAGGAGAACCCTTCCAACTCTAACCCAGGAGGTCCAAGGAGCTTTCAGGAGGCAGGAGGTCCCTCTAGGTAACGATGCTCCAGACTCAGGGCTGTGAGCCACACGTGTCTAATCTAGGCATCAGTTTTTAAAATTTATCTGGAAAAAGACTTTCAGGCTTCGCCCCAGCCAGCCGTATTGGTTCAAGCTGGCAGGGCTGTCCTGGCCAGCAGTGGCCCTGGCCGAAGAGCGTTTGAGTGGAGAAATGAAAATGAAGCCAGCGGTCTTCCAAAGGGGAATCGGAGATCGGATCCTGTGTACCCCGGCTTACACTTCGGAAACCCTCGCGCGTGCGCGGCCCTTTAGCGTCCCCTGCTGGCAGATTCGGGAAGCTGCAGGGTGAAAAGGCGTGAAAAGTGCGGCTGCGTAGGGACGCAAAGGCACTCTGGGCGGCTGCGCGTAGCCTGGGGATAACCTGGACGGGCCGTAGTGCGCCTGCGCGGTGGGGGGCGGGGCAGCCTGGTGTACCGGCGCGGTGGTGCCTAGCCCTCCTCAGGGGCGGGAGTGCAGCGGGCGTGGGGTCGGGGCCCAGGCAGACGATGGCGCAGCCGGAGGCGGGGAAGCTGCCCAAGGAGCAGAAGTACGACCGGCAGCTGAGGTGAGCCAGGAGGGAGGAGGTGGCAGGTGCCTCCACCAAGGCCCAGGCCAGGCATCGCAGGAGAGCGCCGGGCTCGGGTCGGCCCGGGGAGGCGGTCTGACGGGAGGGAGCGGGCCCGAGGCCTGCCCACCGGCCTGCCCCCCACCCCCTAAGGCCCTCCGAGCCCCTGGGCTGGAGTCAGGCTGGGCTTGCCCGCCTCGTGGGGCCCTGGGCGGTGAATAGAGACCCTGGCCTGGGAGCCTTAAGTGTCAGAGCAGAGAATGGCCCTGGAGCCTTGAGTGTCAGAGCAGAGAGAGGTCTGGGAGCCTTGAGTGTCAGAGCAGAGAATGGCCCTGGAGCCTTGAGTGTCAGAGCAGAGAGAGGCCCGGGAGCCTTGAGTGTCAGAGCAAAGAGAGGCCCGGGAGCCTTGAGTGTCAGAGCAGAGAGAGGCCCTGGAGCCTTGAGTGTCAGAGCAGACAGAGAGGCCTGGGAGCCTTGAGTGTCAGAGCAGAGAGAGAGGCCTGG
>NW_027185771.1:18063296-18070065 GCF_028583685.1 Petaurus breviceps papuanus
AGGCCTGGGAGCCTTGAGTGTCAGAGCAGAGAGAGAGGCCTGGGAGCACTGAGTGTCAGAATAGAAAATGTCAGAG
Organism: Petaurus breviceps papuanus; assembly: GCF_028583685.1. NCBI lineage: Eukaryota > Metazoa > Chordata > Mammalia > Diprotodontia > Petauridae > Petaurus > Petaurus breviceps. The sequence goes on from NW_027185771.1 coordinate 18,063,373, forward strand.
CAGGTAGAGTCAATAGAGTATGGAGGATCAGACCGTAGAAAGTCAGGGCAAACAGGTGTCTTAAAGCATTGAATTTCAAAACATAGAAGTCAGAACCGAGCATATCCTTAAAACATGAAATGTCAGAATGAGAAGAGACCTTTGAACATCCAATGTCAGAGCAAAAGGGACATTGGAACATTCAAAACTGGAAGGGAACTTGGCACCCAGAATGTTAGAGATGGAGGAGACCTAGAGATGGGGAAGTTGGTACCCAGAGGATCACTTGCCCTTATCATACAGCTGCCAAGTAGTGCAGCCAGGATTGAAATCCAGCTGCTCTGACTCTATCTTGCCTTCCTTTGTGGGTGAGTGTTTCCATCTCAGAGTCCTTTAGGAAAGGAGATTTCCCACCCCCTCTCCAAGTAAAATACTTGCTTTTTGTACCCTCTTCCTTCCTCCTGTTCTTCCCCCACATCTGCCCTCAGACTGAAGGAGAGGTAAGGATGGGAGACTCACTCTGGGGCCCAGCTGGACAGGGCCTTGGATATGAGTCCAACTACCTCACCGTGCTGATGCAGAAACAGATGCTCAGAGAGCAAGAAACTTGCGTAATGTGACAGTGACATCAGCAGAAGTCAGGGCTCCAAAGTACCCTTTACTGCTGTCCCAGATTTTTGTCTTCCTCTTCTTTTCATTCTTCCCCATCCCTTAGCCTGAAAAGTTAAAGTTACAAATCTGTCTTGAAGTGGTTGCCTTTTCCACTTATTTGAAACAGCACTACCCTGGTGCCAATTACAGGCAGTGTCTGGGGGCTGTAGCAGGGCAGCTTCCTTAGGCTGCACCTAGGGGTTTTAGCTTTGTAAACCATTGTGCATGTGTTTCTGTATTGTGTGCATGCGCCACAGTGTGGGTGATACAAGGATTTATAAAACAGGGTTCCTTGCTTCTAGGAAGCTTAGAAGTATGGTTTCCAGGCCTTCCTCTTCAAGTCCCTGAGAGAAGAGAGCAAGTTAGTCAGAGTCCCTGAACTCAGACTTTTAGTGTTAGAATCTGGGCTTTTACAATATGAGCATAAGTGAATGTGATGGAGAGGTAATTCAGCAAGCATTAATTCTGTGCAACAGATTGTGCCAGGCACAGAGCTCAGAGCAGCGGGCAGTGCCTCACTCCAGTATGTGCTCCAAACTGCGTTAGGAGTTCGTATGCAAATAGCACACGCTGAGTTTCGTTGTCATCTCTCATAAGAGATCCAGCTTTTCACTTTCTTTCACCCCGGCAAGCTTTTCTGTTCACTGGTTTGCAGGTAATAATTGTGAGCACTGGGGATGGTAGGAACATTGCAACAATGTCCCTGCTACCATGAACTGCAATCATTGGGTCTTTACTTTCATGTTCTGCACTTTCCCTGAAATCGAGCTTCCTTTGCTAAGCCAGTCAGCCAGCGTATATTGAACACCTGCTAGGTGCCAGGCACCATGCTAGGCATTAAATACAAAGACAGATACGAAACAGCCTTGCCCTGAAAGAGCATCCATCTTAGCAGGAGAAACAACTGGGAAGCATATAAGTAGTTATAGTATATTCACAAAATAATTAGAAGGGAGTTTTGGGGGGGTGGGTTAACAAGTGCAGGGATTAGGAAGAGCCTTGCATAGGAAGTTTAATTTAAACTGACTTGATTCCAAAAGGCACAGAGGTAAGTAGGGAGCATGTTCTGGGATTGGACTATAACCTGTAAAAAGCATAGACACTGAATATGGATTATCATGTGTAAGGAACAACATGAATGCCAGTTTGACTTAACTGTAGAGTGTGTAAAAGGGAATAACTTTTAATAATCATGGAAAGGTATATTGGAACCAGGTTTTGAAGGACCTTGCATGTCAAACAGAAGAGTTTGTATTTGGTGCTACAGGTAATAGGGAGCCATTGTAGTTCATGAGCAGGTACTGACATGGTCACACTTGTTCCTTAGGAATATCACATTAACAGCTTGATGGAGGATAGATCAGAAAGGGGAGAGACCGGAGACCAGTCATGATAGAAGGAATATAGCTGAATTCTCCCCCACAACTATTCTACAAAGATTTAGAAAATGCAGCAGACTAAGTCTTGATTGGCAAATCCAAGAAAAAAAATCACAGGGGATCATTTTCCAGCTCATATCAGCACAGGGAAACAGACAAAGGTCTTTAGACACTGGGGATAGGGTTTGATGAAGAACAGAGAATGCACAGAACATTCTAGCACAGGGACTTAAAGAGGGCCTGTCTTTACCTGTGCACTAGGGCAAGAAGAGGTCCCAGATCTGGCAGAGGGGCCCGACCTTTTGAAGGGGAAGGAAGAATCTTTTGCCAGTTGGCAGCTCTGTTGTTCACTAATCTCTCAATGCTTAGTCACAGATCCATTTTGGACTGAGGAGGGGATTTGCACCTAGAGCTAATAGCCCAGGGCAAGGAACAGCCTTTGTATTCAGCTAGGAGCAAATAAAGAAGCAAGCAGCAGCTGTGAGGCTTTCACCACATCTCTGGCCTTAACACAAAATCTGAAATCGGTAAGACTGGAAGAATGAGCATATAAAAAAATCCTACGATAAAAATCTGTTAAAGTAGTAAGGGACACTCAAGACCCAGACCAAGAAGAGAATGATCCGAAAATGACTATAAAGCAGAGAGACTCAGAAAAAACAGCTTGGGCACAAGTTCAACTAGAATTCCTAAAGAGATGAAACAAGATTTTAAAAATAGCTAAAAATGATTCTGTAAATGAAATGAGAATGCTAGAGGAAACAATTGGAAAAGAAATTAATGTTATGGAAAAAAATGGAAAGAAAATGAATAACTTGGCACAAAGCTAGAAAACCTTAACCAAGCAGCAGACTCCTTGAAAATTCGAAAGGAATAAAATTATCACATGAAACAATAATGAATATTAAAGCAAAGTCAAAAAACTGGAAAAAATAGAGGAAAGTATGAAGTATCTTATATAAAAACCAACTGACCTGAAAACACATTAAAGAGAGATTATTTAAGAGTCACTGGACTACTTCAAGGCCATGACCAAAAAAGAGAGCTTATGATTTCAAGAAATCATATAAGAAAACTGCCCAGATCCCCTGGAGCCAGAGAACAAAGTACAGGTAGAAATCCATCTGTCACCTCCTGAAATAAAGCCCAAAATAAAAAGTCCCAGGAATATTATAACTAAAATCTAGGGCTTCTAGGTCAAAGAAAAAAAAAATGCTGTAAGTAGCCAGAAAGTATTTAAGTACTGAAGAACCATAGTCTGGAGCATGCATGATTTAGCTGTTGCCAATAAAAAGTAGCAGACAGCTTAGAATGTGATATTCCAGAAGGCAAAAGACAGGGGTGGGGAACCTGTAGCCTTGAGGCCACATGTGGCCCTCTAGGTCCTCAAGCCCATATGGCCCTTTGACTGAACCCAAACTTCACAGAACAGATCCTTTTAATAAAAGGATTTGTTCTAAAACTTGGACTCAGTCAAAAGGCCACACTTGAAGACTTAGAAGGCCACATGTCGCCTCAAGGCCAAAGGCTCCCCACCCCTGACTGGGCTCATAACCAAGAATAACTTAGCCAGTAAAATTAAGTACAATCCTATGGGAGGGAAAATGGACTTTTAATGAAAGAGTATTTCCAAGTATTCCTGATGTAAAGACCAGAACAGGAAGCATGGAGAGGCAGGCAAGAGGAGGTAAGAGAAACTGAAAATGGTAAACATGAGTGAGCAATAATAAGAGACTAAGCAAAGCAAGGATGGACTACTTACATTCTGATAGGGGAGAGGATACATGTATCCGCTCAGAACCCCATCATCAGGGGTCATAGAGGGGGTCTAGGAAGATAAAGGGTATTTCAGAGGTTTGGTTTTTCTTTCTTTCTTTTTTTTATTTTTAAAGCAATCAGGGTTAAGTAACTTGCTCAAGGTTACGTGGCCAGGTGTTTCTGGGTGGGTGCTAAGTGTCTGAGCCCGGATTCGATCCCAGGTCATCCCGACTCTGGGGCTGGTGCTCTTACTCGCTGTGTTACCTGGCCGCCCCTTTCTTTCTTTTTCAATGGCAGTGGGAGGGAGAAGGTGGATTTCTGTCAATTAAAAATTAATTTAAAAAAGAGGGTGTAGGTTTAATGCAGCTAAGATTAGAAGGGAAACAGTTAAATGGGGGGGGGAAAGCAACATTTGCATCAGGTTTATCTGATAAAGCATGGTTCAGACTCAGGTCTTTCTGATTTCAGGTACAGCTCTCTTATCCACTGTGCCACCTAACTGAGTTGTTATACTACTACTGATCAGCTGAAGTATTTGTTTCATTTCCAAGAGATATAAGAAAGTGATTCAAATTTGTAAGAATAATTGGTAAATGGTTAAGAGATATGAATAAGCGGTTTTTGGAGGAATAAAATCCAAGCTTTCAGTAGCCAAATTAAAACAAAAAATATGTCAAACACTAATAATTAGAGAAATGAAAATCAAAGCAACACTGTTTCCATCTCACACCCCAGTTTCACAGAGTTGAGAAAGAAAAATGCCAGATATTGGATGGACTGAGGGAAAAGAAGTACATTAATTCATTGTTGGAAGAGCTGTGAAGTGGGCCAGCTATTCTGGAAAGTTATTTGGAAATGTACCCAACAAACTACCAAACTGTTTATTTCCTTTGACACAGCAGTGCTACCAGTACTAGACCAATACCCACAAAGACATCAGTCAGAGCAAGAAGAAAAGGACATATGTATGTAAAAACATTTATAACAGCTCTCTTTGTGGTGTCAGAGAGTGGGAAACTAAAGGGGTGCCCTTCAGCTGGGGAATGGCTTAACAAATTATGGTATTTGAGTGTAATGAAACATTATTGCACCATAAAAAATGACAAAAGGGACAGTTTCAGGGGAACCTGGGAAGCCTTATGTGAACTGATGCAGAGTGAAGTGAGTAACACCAGGAGAACAATTTATGCGATCACAACAAGGTTGTAAAGACAGACAACTTTGAAAAACTCAAGGACTGATCAGTGCAATGACCAACTCTAATTCCAGAGGACTGATGATGAAATATAATGCCCACCTCCTAACAAAAATAAGGGAGTAAGACATACATTTACATATGACCAGTGTTGGAATTGGCTTGGCTTGACCAGTCATATTTCTTGCAAGGGTTTTTTGGTTTACTTTTTCCCCCTTTTGGGGGAGTGGAGTAGGGAGGGAAAACAATACTTGTTAATTGAAAAAATAAATGGTAATTTAAAAAAGAAGGCTATTAGAATAGTCCAGGTACAAGGTTATGAGGGCCTAAAGGAGGATGGTGGCCATGTAGATAAAAAGAAAGGGACAGATCTGACATGCTGTAGAGGCAGAATCAACAAGATTTGTAAGCTGGTTGACAAAAATAGGAAAGTTTGGGAAAATGTTAGGTTTGAGGGAAATGCTAATGAGTTTTATTTTAGACACATTGATTTTGAGATGCCTTATAGATATGCAGATTGAAATGTCCAGTAGGCAGTTAGTGATGCAGGACTGGAACTCTAGAGTGAGCCTAGGGCTGGAGATATAGACCTGGGAGTTAATTTGCATAGAGATGGTCAGTGAATCAATGGGAGCTCATGAGGTCAGCCCTAAAGAGGATAAGGAGGTGGCCAGGTGGCACAGCGAGTAAGAGCACCGGCTCCAGTGTCAGAATGACCTGGGGATCGAATCCAGGCTCAGACACTTGGCACTCACCCAGAAACACCTGGCCGTGTAACCTTGAGCAAGTTACTTAACCCCAATTGCTTAGGGATGGTCAGGTGGCTCAGCAAGTAAAGAGCACTGGCTCCAGTGTTGGGATGACCTGGGGATCAAATCTAGGCTCAGATACTTAGCACCACACCCAGAAATAACTGGCAGTGTAACCTTGAGCAAGTTAGTTAACCCCGATTGCTTTAAAAAAAAAAAAGAGGATGAGGACAGGCTTCAGGCACACCCAAGTGAAGGGGTAGATATGGATGATGATCCAGCAAAGGAGGCTGAGGAATGGTCCTCCAGGATGGAGAATCATGATGGAGCAGCAGCAGTCTGATGAAAGTATCCAGGAACAGAAGTGGTTAGGAATATTGAATGCTTCTGGGAGGTCAAGAAGAATGATGCTTGAGAGAAAGCAGTTAACTTTGGTAACAAATAGTGCATCGATAATTTTGGAGAGAGAAGTTTCACTCGATTGATGACGTCAGAAGGTAGATTGCAGGAGGTTGAGAGATGAATGAGAGGAAAGAAAGTGGAGGTATTGAGTGTAGACAGTTTTTTTCTAGGAGTTTGGCTATGGAAGGGATTATTAATAATCAGCATATTAATAAGGAAAAGTGTTACCTGTAGGAAGAAGATGTACATTAAGATTGAAGATACTCTTTCCTTGTTAATGAGCAGTAAAGTGTATGTCAAAATTTTCTGTGCCCTTTAAGTTTTTGCAGCCTCTTTGTGAGAAACATCAAAAATATTTGAAGTTTCTTTGTTTTTTGTTTTGTAGATTATGGGGTGATCATGGACAAGAAGCTTTGGAATCTGCTCATGTTTGCCTAATAAATGCAACAGCCACAGGAACAGAAATTCTGAAAAATCTGGTATTACCAGGTGATGTATATGAATTACAACATTCTGTGGGAATATTATAAATATGTATATATACGTATATGTGAACATATATGTATGTGTGTATATATAC
>NW_027185771.1:18070075-18237394 GCF_028583685.1 Petaurus breviceps papuanus
TGTATATATACGTATATGTGAACATATATGTATGTGTGTATATATACGTGTGCACACATATATATGTATATAGACACATATTTGATTTTTCTTTTCCCTAAAGGTATTGGCTCATTTACAATTGTTGATGGAAATCAGGTCAGCGGGGAAGATGCTGGAAATAAGTAGGTTGACTTTTTCCCACAAATATACGCATTGAAGAATGTTTGTTTCTTTTCTTGTGAAACCATTTTACTTCCAAAGTATCTTACCTACTTCCAAGTTTGTAATAAAGAATACACATTTAAATATAAGATCAAGTCACATAAAATATTTTACATTTACTGCTTTACAGTTTATAGAGTGTTTTCAGGTACACCATTTTATTTGATCTGAGTAAGTGTGAGTGAGGCATTGTCTACTGTAGTATGAGCCAGTCTGTTTGGTATAAGAGGGAGTATTGAAGATGGAATCCAGAGTTCTGGGTTGGAGTACCAGTTCTACAATTTCTGTGACAGTGGGCAGTTAATTATCTTCTCTATTCCTCTATTTCATCATCCGTAAAAAGGTCATAATAATGTACTGCCACAAAGGTCCTATAACAGGAGAGGCACAGGGCATAGAGGTGAACCTTGATTCTCAAAGGCTCTTCTAGTAAAGCATAAGCTCTGGCAGATTCTACTTAACTGAAAAGGCTTTGAGTATTGTCCTGGTGACAGATGATTTCTGCTGTCTGCAGGCCAGTCAAGCTAAATGTGTAGAAGGTTCATCATCAGCAAATTGGCCACTGTGTGATGAATTTTAGGCTACAGTTACCTGTGAAAGAGAAACTATATAAAATAAGCCCCTGGTCCTGTGTCCCTTTCTAGTTTTGCAGTGGCAAAAGATGGGTAGAGTTGCTAAGAAAACAGACATTAATTTAACTGTTGATACTCTTAATCCAAATATCACTGCATGGATATACTACAAAAGGAACTCAATTGCATCAATATTGGCATTCTTGCTACAAATAAAACCAGAAGACAAAAAGAAGTTGCACCTAATTGAAGCATGGCTTATCAATTCTTCTCTGAGGTGAATGAAGGAAAAGATTTAATTTTGTTTCTGCAGGAAACAGAATCATCACTTTGTGGGCTATTTGGTAATTTTGCCTTATGATACTTATAATCACATGTAAGTAAACAACCCTCCATGAAGGTATGGTGGTAAATTAGATGCCAATATCTGTAGTGTGTGAGTATATAGGAAAATTTTCTCTTAAGTATCAGTGAGTCAGCAAGCTTTTTTAAGTGCCTACTCTGTGTCCTGCACTGTGCTGTCCACTGGGGATACAAACACAAATAACCATATTATTTCTTTTCTCAAAGAGCTTCCATTCCAACAGGGGATGCAACAAATACAGATAGAAGTATATATGGACTAAACATAAAGGGAATAAATACAAAGTGTTACAAGATAGTTGCAAGGGAGGATACTAGTAGTTGTGGGGATCAGAGAAAAGGCTTCATGTAGAAGGTGGTACTTGAACTTAGTATTGAAAGAAGAGAGAGATTCTTTGAGGCAGAAGTGAGGAGAAAGCATATTCCATATTCTCTAAGTCAAATCAATATACATCTTAATATTCATTGACTATGATATGAAGTTGGACACAGGATAGAACATGGAAAATTATTAAAAAATGTGATTAGGGTCAAGAAAGGAAAGAGACCTAAGGCTTAGAGACTATTTGGCAGCCTCATACCTTTATATCATAAGTACTTTCTTTAAATGATCATCAGAGGATGCTAAATGTGGCAAATAAAACAATATTTCTAAAAATGAAATTGAATATATCTGAAAAAGGAAATGACTGATTAGCTATGTGGGAGTTATTACAGAACCAGATGTTTGTATGAAGTCAGATCATTGCTTGGTAATTCAGTATCAACTTAGAAAAAAAGATAAAGATCTATATACAATGAAGTGGTCTCCAGCCAGACCTATTTAAATAAGCTCATTGAAATAAATAAATAAACTTGTCTGGAAAATGGACAAAAATAAGGATTTTGACTTCATTTCTTGAAGAAGGCTGTTAGAAAAGTTATCACAACAAGGAGGTCAAAAGAGCCTAGAAATCACCTTCATCAGTGAACACCTTATTTCCTTGCCAAATGGAGAGACAGACATGATAACCAGGCACATTATCACTTTGGAATACAAAACAATTTCCAAGATTGTTTCCAAAATATGGAAGATAATTTATTATGAACACAGTAGCTTCATAAAATAGTGATGATGGCCAAGGTACTTAAGAAACTGGGAAGAAGAGCTGGATCTGACAAAGAAAAGGAGGGACATGTGTTGAAGACAGTAACTTTTTTTTTGCTTTTTGGAGGGCAATTGAGGTTAAGTGACTTGCCCAGGATCACATGGCTAGTTTTTTTGTGTGTGAAGTGTCTGAGGCCGGATTTGAACTCAGGTCCTCCTGACTCCAGGGCGGGTGCTCTATTCACTGTGCCACCTAGCTGCCCCCAAAGACAGTAACTTTTTAAAGTCCTTAGGAGTTAATTTTCAAGATATCCCAAAGAGGAGAGGATCCCAGAAGAATGAGAAAGATTATGGATGGTAGTTACCAACAAAAACATTAGTAACTCCTATCCCATATATAGCTATATAGTAACTGCTATCGCAAGTGAGATAATGTTTGTATAGTGCTTAGCCCAGTGCTTGGCATATAATAGGTGCTGTATAAATGCTTATTCCCACCTCCTCCCACCATATATCTACTTTCTCGTCTTTCTAAAATCTTTGAAGAGGGGCTATATACACACATTGAAGGTTTCCTTAAGGAAATTAGGAGAAGGGAACGATCAGACTTTCTCAGGCAGTTTTCTACCATTTTCACATCTTCACTGATGTGTAAAGAATATAAGGGCAATCTTTGTCTATTGTTTGCTGATTATGTAAGAGCACTTGAGTCATTTGGGTAAAATATTTAAAGACTACAAAAATATACCAATTTTAAAGCCTACCCAAGGGGTCTACTAGCATTTATTTATAGCCTACAAAATTACATGACCTATCTGAACACAGAGATAACTTTAACAGACTGATAAATTTTAACATCAAGAAAAGCATCCAGAGTAGAGATGGACATCCAGGGTGTTCACTGCTGTCTTGTAGAAGGGTGCCCCGTGCAGAGTATAACTAATAGAGAGATACTTACGGACGCTGTTGTCTCTGTGTGACATTTTGCTCATTGCTTTAATCCTTTTCAGGGCATTCTAAATGATGGCTGTGATTACTCAGTGGAGATTGGTTTAGTAATACAAAAAAAACCAGAAAGTAGATTAAGAACACCTATTGACCAGATTGTGACTTACACATGAATGTGTAACTCATCAATGTTGTACATATATCTTGGACAGGAGGAGACAGGGACAAGACAATAGGGACAGTGGATTATATAGGAAGAGAGATAGGTCAGGATCGCATTGAGGAAATTGTGTCCGTTTTCAGGGATCCCTTGCTACATCAGTATGAGTCTTGGAACACCATAATCTCAGAAGATTCACAATTGCAGGTAACTCAGAAAACGACAGAAAGATGCCCAGTGGCTGGATGCAAGTGTCAACATATTACCAAAAAGGACTTGAATGGAGAAGTGTAACAAAAGGCATATATGCCCAGAAACAGACTGGTCACATGATTCAGTTTAACAAGAATTTATTAAGCTCCTACCACCTTCAAATCACTACTGCTAGGCATTAAGGATACAAATACAAAAACAAAACAGTTCCTGCCCCAAGGAGTTTACGTTCTATCAAAAAGAAAACAATGGAAACACAGATGAGTGAGTATAACATATATGTAACCTATGACCAAGATTTTGGACTCACACAGGCCAGGACCAGATCTAAGGGCCACCCCAAGAAGGTTATTTTATCTTCTGGGCTGCTTGTTGTTATGAAATCTTACAAAAAGAGGTAGACAGGTTAACCACAGGGGTCACACAACTAAAAAGTAACAAAGTTTATATTAGAACAGGCCTTCTTGGAGTGGCTAGGTGGCGCAGTGAATAGAGCACCAGCCCTGGAGTCAAGAGGACCTGAGTTCAAAATCCAGCCTCAGACACTTAACACTAGCCGTGTGACTTTAGGCAAGTCACTTAACCCCAGTTGCTCTCCAAAAAGCAAACACACACACACACACACCAAACAGTCCTTCTTATTCCTAGCTCAGTGTTCTACCGTGCTACCCCTATGAAATAAATTTTTTAAATATATCTTTGAATTTTATAAACTTTGAGTCACGTATTAGTTATTACTACTGTTTTCTTATGTATGCAACAATCCTAGGAACAGGAAGAAAAAACCTTGTACTGAATCTGATAAGTGCTTTGGAAGTTTTCTCATGGTGCCCATTCCCAAAAGAGGTTTAATTTAAAAATAAACTAAAAATAAATTTAAATTTAAAAAATATCTATGTACTGTAAAGAACATTATACTTAGAATTTGTAGAACTATAAAGGAAAGATATTCTAAAGCATATCCCATTTTTAATTTCTAGTATTCATATTCTTTGAGGAAATCTTTGAGAGTGTTTTCAGAGAATAAAAATGGGAATAGTCAAGGATAACGTGAATGCAGTTATATGTCGACTTTTCCTTTTTTTCTATAATTTATATTAGACAAATTTAAGTTCATAAGAAAAATGTAATAGTAAAACCATGTTTTCTTATCCATAAATAGTTCTTTGGTTTGACGTCCTGCATGAAAAATAAAATAAAAGTTCTATTTTTTGTTACCTTAAAATACTTGGTTAGCCTTGTTCATTCAGACGTGGTGCTTCTGAGGACAAGGCTTGCTTCCATTCCTACACTAATCAGTTGACTGTCCACAAACTGTGTGGCCAGGACTTCTCCCTCCATATAACCATCTCATAGATTTGTTTTATTGATCTAGATTAAAATGTGAAAAGATATGAATGAAATAGAAAAATCAGCATTATGTAAAGAAAGGTTTGACTTTCTTAAGGAATTTTATTCTTTTTCTTCCAGAAAATTGTTAAACTAAAATAATTTTATTATTAAATAACAATTGAAATTTTATTTTTCTATTATGAACTTGTGGATTTCTTTGTGGTACAATTAATATTTCCTTATGGTAAAATAAGATTTCAATTTCTCTCTTGTTTTGTCACTTTTAGTTTTTTTCTTCAAAGAAGCAGTATTGGAAAGGTAAAATCATGTTTGCTTTATGTATTTGAATATAGTTGTGTTTTGTTTGGAAATCCTGAAGAACTTTTTTAGTTCAGACTGAAAAAAATTGAATCAGATTATTTGTTACATGATGCTTATAAAGGTATCTGAAAATGGAAACATCTCTATGTAACTTGTGGGTAGTTATCAAAAGCTTAAATATGGAAGTATATGTAATACATGTATATACACACATATATAGATATATTTATTTGTTAAGTTTTTACTCTTTGCCATTTAAAGTTATATTGTGGTCAGCAAGAATGTTCAGGGCTTTTGGGGTGTTTTGATGTTTTATTTTATCTTGGTATCACAGGCCCTTAAATTTTTTTTAAAGTTGCATTACTTTTTAAATTTAAAATTAGCCAAAAAATTCTATATTTAAATAATTTTTTCTTCAAAATTTACTACTCTGTTTTCTTGCCTGAGTGCTACATGCCAAGCTTAAAATTAATCTTTCTTTGACTGCCAGGCCCTTGTTCTGATCATCAGTGGTCAGTCACTGTCTGCTTCTGTAGATGCAGGAAATTGGACTGAATTATACTGGCCTCAGAACTCACCCTGGTAATTAGATTTTAAAAATTAAAATAAAATATTAGATTATTTTCTTATTTGCCATTTTCTTATAAAAAGTACCAGATGTGTGGTTTTTTTTTTAAATTTCTTCTCTGGCGGCTAGGTGGCACAGTGAGTAAAGCAAGACACTTAACACCCAAACAAAAATAAACTAGCCATGTAACCTTGGGCTAGTTACTTAACTCCAATTGCCCTCCAAAAAAGGAAAAAAAAATTCTTCTCAATTGTATTCTGGTTAATTAAGTTTTTCACAGAAAGTCAGATCTTGAAGGGACTGTGGAAGTTATCCAGTCTCATCCTGCCCTTGTTTTATAGATGAGGAGACTTGAGACCCTGAGAGGTTGTGACTGCCTATGGTCACACAGTGGCTGAGCTGGACCAACTCAGGTCTCCTAATTATAAGTTCAGTATATATTTTAAGTGATATTTCCTTTTACTCTTAATTTAAAGAATAATTTTAAAGAGGATTGCTAGAGATATGCATGTAGTTTTAATAGCATTGCAGGGCAAGTTTTGCAATATGTATAGATTAGTAGTTTTATAACCAGACTATCCCTAACTTCAATCAATTGCTTTGTTTATTTTGAAAAAGAACCGAGCTCAAGCTGCCATGGAACTCTTACAAGAATTAAATAATGATGTCTCCGGGAGTTTTGTGGAAGAGGTGTGTGTATCTTTAACTTATTGATGCCTTTTAGAAACTGATCATGGAGTCATTTTCTAATTTGTTCACTTGATAACTGATGAAAATCCTAGGATTTGTTGTCTTGATTCTTAATGTCATATTAAGGATGAAGGGTGAGAACAGAAAAAACTGCAGAGAGCAACTGAGTCCTGAGGTAGGACAGAGTTGCAGAAAGAGTATTAGAGTGGGGATTAGTAGAGCTGGGATTGAATCTTAAATAATGTCATCCCTTAATGGCATCGTCATTGACCTGATTTAACTTTGGTAACAATGCCTGCATTATTTCCTGTTTTCTAACATTATTTGAAATTGTTCTGCCTTACTGAAATGTGAATGTCAAATTATTGGATTTTTTTTCCCTTCCTATTTAGAGTCCAGAAAAACTCCTAGACAATGATCCTTCATTTTTCTGTAGGTTTGATGTGGTGATAGCGACTCATTTGCCAGAAAGGTACATCTTTATGCCTACAGCCTTTGGGGCAAGGGAGGAAGGGGCTTTCATTCTGCTCTTAGACCTTGATTGTTTCTTTTTCCCAGAAAGGATGATACTATTCAGATAATGCATGAATGCTACATAGTAGCTTTTCCTTGAATGCATGAAGGAACACATTCAATGAATAAAAGCATGAATGCTTTTATAGTAAGCACCTACAAAGTGGTCTTCCCTGAAAAGACAGGCAGGGGAATAGTGGGGAAGTGGAACTTTTTTTTTTTAATATTGGAATAGTACCCTAAATATTTACCAAGATAGGAATATCAATAGCAGTTATGATTATAGAAAACATTTTGTTTAAGCCTAAGTGGTTTATAAATATTTCTCACCATTTAATTTTCTTGGGCTATAATAATGATAGAGATTTTGAAAATGTTTTCAAGCAGTACTCTAATAAGAAAAGTATGAAATTTCATCTCTTTCTAGTCCTAAGGATATATATTTGTTTTTGTTTTGTTTTGTTTTGTTTGCCTTTTGGAGGGCAGCTGGGGTTAAGTAACTTGCCTAAGGTTACACAGCTATTATTTTTGTGTTAAGTGTCTGAGGCCAGAACTGAACTCAGGTCCTCCCAACTCTGGGGCCAGCGCTTTACTCACCCAAGGATATATATATGTTTTGAATTTGAACCCATGTGCAAGTAAACATTTGCATTTCTCTGCAATACTTAATTTCTTTGTCTAAATACACCATTTGTATCTTTCCCTTTGTTGCAGTCAGTTAATAAACATTAATTCAGCACCTACTGTGTGCCAGGCACTGTGCCAAGTGCTGAGGATACAGAGAAAAGAAAAAAGACAGTGTCTGCCCTCAGGGAGCTCACAGTCTAATGGAGGAGACAACAAGCCAACAAATATGTACACTATAGACAGATAAAAAGTAAATACTTAGCAGAAGGAAGGCGCTAGAATTAGGAGTTTGGAAAAAGCTTTTGTAGAAAATGGAATTTTAGCTGGGACTTGAAGGAAAACCAGAAGCAGAGATGAGGTGGGAGAGCATTCTAGGCATGGGGGACAGCCAGAAGACATGCTTAGAACTAAAAGATATACCAGCTTTACAGTGCTTTGTTTTAATGCTGTTTGGGGTATATTTGTGTCTATTTTCTTCATATTTTGATGTATTTTGCTTTCTTTTGCAGTACATTGCTACATTTAGCAGAAATCCTGTGGAATGCTTGCATTCCTCTTTTGGTCTGTAGAACATATGGGTTGGTTGGTTATATGAGGATCATTATAAAAGAACATCCAGGTAAGAGAATTTAAAAGCAATTTGAATTTGTGTGCATGTAACTTTGATACAATTTTAGAAAATGAATTTTAGTTTTTTATAGATTGTCCCTATAAGTCTTAGTGCGTCTTTAAGCTGGGACTCATAGGGTGCTCCTTTATGTATTAGATGTTATGTTGACATACTTTTTGTTTTAATAACATTGAAGATGATTCTATGCCCAGAAGAATTTTTTAGAGGCATAGTTCAAATTTTATTAAAGCCGGGGTCATTATTTACTTTAGTTTTGTGATGTGCCCCGCACAAAGCATGAACATACTTGTTCTTAACTATCAAAGGAAAAATAGATACTGTGTATCTTGAGCAGTGAGTTTCATTAGTGAAAGAACAGTGTCTGCAAAGAGTTTGAACCCTGACTCTATTATTGATTCACTCTGTGACCTTGGACAAGTCATTTCTCCTTTCTTTGGGCTTAGTTTTTTAGTATCCATGAAATAAGACAGTAGATCCCAGAGTTAGAAGAGACTGTAGAAGTCATTTAGTTCAGCTCCATATTTTATAGGTGATGCACTTGAGGCCCATAGAGAGAAAGAAATGACTTGCCCAAGGTCATTCAGGAAGTAATCAGTAGAGCTGGGTTTTGACCCTAGATCTTCCAATGCCCTTTGTACTCTTGTGTCCTGCCTCAGGACTCAGGTGATCTCTGCAGCCCTTCCGCTCTCACCAGTCTTCCCTTAAGTGTACTCAGCTGGTCACATGTCTTGTTTGTTTCACAGTAATAGAATCTCATCCAGACAATGCACTAGAAGATCTCCGGCTGGATAAGCCGTTTCCTGAGCTCAGAGAGCATATTCAGTCCTATGATTTAGACCACATGGAGAAGAAGGTGGGTACTACATTTGCAGTTTATCTTTATGAGGAGAAATCAGCACATTTTATACATTGGTTTGCTTGTGCAATTGGTCATCACCGTTAAGGGCAGTTGTCACTCATAATGACATGGCTCAGGGTCTTGTCCTAGTCTTATTCTGTTCTAGGACTCATGACTTCAGAAGTTAGGCTGTGTATAATTTACATAGCCATGTGAATTCAATAAATATCTTCTCTAAGTTTATCAGTAACCATGTAAAGAAACATTTTTTCCTCTAGACCAGGGGTGGGGAACCTGTGGCCTCCAGGTCACATGTGGCCCTCTAGGTCCTCAGTGTGGCCCTTTGAGTGAATCCAGACTTCACAGAACAAATCCCCTTAATAAAAGGATTTGTTTTGTAATACTTGAACTCAGTCAAAAGGCCATACCCAAGGACCTAGAAGGACCTTAAGGTTACAGGTTCTCCACCCCTACTCTAGACTGAGATTACTAAGAGAATGGCTGTCCTTCCTCTCCAACACCCCCACCCCCCACATGTTTAATATATGGCCATCTTTTAAAGATAAGCTCAGATCCTATCTCCTCCAGGAAGCTCTCCCTCCTTCTCCCAATGAGGAATCACCTTGCTTCCCCATACATCTCATACTCTCTTCAGGTTGGTAATGATCTTTCCTTCCCTGAGACCTCAAACAAAACTTTACCCTTCTCTTAACATTTATCATGGGTTATTTTGCATTATTATCATTTGTACTTATGTCTTATCCCCATACTAGAATATAAGCTTTATGAGGGCAGGGAGTATAAATTATCTAAACATTGTTTCTCCCCCAGAACTCAACATATAGATGGTGCTTAGTAAATATTTACTAAATTAAATTGGAATCCTGAGATTTGAGTTCCAACTGAGCTGCTTTCTCTGCTTTGTAACCTCTAGGATCTCACTGGGACCCTGACTAAAGTTAACTCTCTGCCAAGGTGGGGGCAGGTGATAATAGCACCAGGCAGTCAGCTTTGAATTTATTAAATACCTACTTTGTACCAGGCCTGGGGTATATAAAGACCCAAATGCAACAATCCTTTCTCAGGTTGGGAGATAACACATACACATGTAAGTCTATGCAGAATCATTGCACAGCTCTGTAGGGAGGGAAAGAGCAAGCATTTGAGGAGATCAGGAAAAATTCCTGGTAGAAGGTGGTGCTTGAGCTGAGTCTTTGAAGGAAATGAGTGATTCTCTGGGCTGGAGATGAAGAGAGCACATGCTGGCCTGTGGGGACAGTGCAAGAGCACAGAGACAGAGATGGAGTGTTGTCTGGCCAGAAGGGAAGCATTGTATAATGAAGTTGCAAAGGTCAACTGAAGCCAGGTTGTGAAGGGGTCTAAATATGAACTGGAACAGTCTGTTTTATCTCAGAGGTAGCAGGAAGCAATGCACACCTACATTTAGAGAAAATCAGAAAGGGCAGCAGAGTGGAGCATGCGTCTGAGAGGGGAGAGTTAGAGAGACTGAGTAGAAGACCATTGCAGAAGACCAGACAGGATGTGAGGCAGAATTAAGATGGTGGCTTTGTGAATAGAAAAAAATAAATGAATATGTGTAGGAGCAACCACACTGACATACCCAGGATAGCTGCTAGCACAGGTTCTGGGATCTGTTTTACTAGGAAAGGTGGTTGTTTAAGTGGTCAAAAGTCTTTTTTAATTACATTCACTAGTTGAGGGGAAAAGTCAGCACCCTGAACTTCAGAGAAAATACAAGCAGAGAAATAAAGACCAACTGACAGGGCTCTGACTGCCTGAATCAACTATACATTTTACATTATCCCTGGATCAAGAGAGCCTTTACATCTGAGCAGGTGGGGAGCTCTGAACGTGTGGCCACTCAGAATCTCGACCAGGGAATCACAAGACTGTTCTCATAAGATGAAGGGAAATATAATTAGTCTTTCACAATATAACTACCATGGAAATGTTTTGTTTTAACTACATGTTGTAGCAGCAAGCACCCTAGCATCCCCAGGATGGCTGCCAACACAGGTTCTTAGATCTGCTTTTCTAAAGAAAAGCAACTCAAAATGGGTTAACAATCTTGCTTTAATCAAACATATGTCATTTACCTAGTTCAGGGGAAAAAGGTCAGCACCCTGAACTTCAAAGAATACAGAGGTTACAAGCAGACAAAAAATACAGACAGAGAAACAGATCAGCAGACAGGCTTCCAACTGTCTGACCATTACATCTATACCTAGTCAGTTATCAGAGAGGGAAGCATCAACATCTGGGTTTTCAAAGCCGGGGGACTCAATGGCTGCCCAGTGTCTCATCTGGTCAAATCACTCAACTCTTCTCAAAGTGAGCCCCAAAACAAAATCTCACATTGGGGTATATATATATATAGCCTTCTCCTGGCTTAGAGAATGTCACAACCCCCTTGACCCACTGCCCAATCACAGAGCACCAAGGTGTGGGCATTCCTGAAAACCAAGCCTCCCACCATAGGCTCCATGTGACCACATTCAGCCTATTAGGGGGCAGAGTATATTTTCAAATCAAGGAAGGTTCTCAGAGTCACTTAAGCCTATCAAAGGGCCTAGGGGCAGGGAAGATCTTAAATTCCTATTCCCATAACACACATGTACAACCTATGTTGAATTGCTTGTCTTCCTAGTGGGGGTGGGTGAAGAGGGAAGAAGGGAAAGACTCTGGAACTCAAGGTTTCAAAAACATGTTAAAAAAATTTGTTGGCTTTTTTTTTTTACATGCAACTGGGAATTAAGACACACAGGCACTGGGGTATAGAAATCCATCTTGCCCTACTAGAAAGTTGGGGGGGAAGAGGGGAAGGAGATAAGAGAGAACAGATTGGGGGAAGGGGTATTCGGTAGGCTTGCTATTTTGGGGGTGGGGGTAGGGAAAAGACGGGGAGAAAATTTTGTAACTCAAAATATTGTGGAAAGGAATGCTGAAAACTAAAAAGAAATAAATAATTCAGGGAAAAAAAAGAATTTTCTCATAAGCAAGTCCCCCAAAGCAAAATACCAACTCAGAGTATATTTATTCTTCTCAGAGCCAAAAGGTATCACGACCCTCCTGACTCATTGCCTAATTAAAAGTTAGCAAAAGGTGTGAAACCTTTCCTACAAGCAAGCCTCCCCTAAGCAAGCTTCCCTTAATGGTCTCCACATGAGGCTTATTAATGGACTGGGAAGATCTTAAATCCCATTAACATTACAATATGAAAAATGGCATGGAGGAAGACAGGGAAGAGTTGGCTACTTTATAGACTGTTTGCAGTGAATAAGAGAGGAGTAAAGCACGATGTCAAGGTTTCAATAAGGAAATTGGGTGGGGGGAGTGTTTTTCTGTATTTAAGAAATCCGTAGGACATGCAGTTTGAAATGTCCATTTGGTGATTTGTGATGTGAGATTGTATCTCAAGAGGGTGGCTAGGTGGCGCAGTCTCTTTCTCTCTACCTGCCTCCCTCTCTAAGATGGTAAGCAATCTGATGTAGGTTATACATGTGTGATCATGTAAAACATTCAAAGGAGGATTCTAAGAATGGAGGGGACATTCTTAGATGTAGACACAACAGGAAAGGAGACAGTAGATAAGAAGACACTGGAATACAGAGGAGGGGAATGATTGTGAGAGCTGATGAGAGGATCAGACACAGGTGGAGGGGTTGGCTTTGGTGAGAAAGGCCACCTCTTTATCAGAGGGCAAGATAATTCAAGGAGACTTAATTGTCATATGAGGGGCTTGTGGTGAATTAGTGGCCTCTGTATCACAGGGGGATGGAGGATGGATTAGAAAATGAAGAATAATTTTAATAGGAAAAATGAGACAGTAAAAAAATAATCTACCCAGTGACTATAATAATAGCTCCTGTTTCTGTGAGGCTTCAGGTTTACTGAGTCCCTTTTCCCTAAATCTTACAAGGATTTGAGGTTCAGAGAGGGTCATGCTTTACCTGCTTATGGCCTATAGCTAGGAGTGTTAGAGTGGGGATTCTAAACCAAGGCTCTTGGGTTCAAGTCTGTGGCCCTTTTATCAGCCATAACTGTGTATTCAGCCTTTTTCTGCTTTGTCTGCTCTTATTCTCAGGACCACAGCCACACTCCATGGATTGTGATTGTAGCTAAGTATTTGGCGCAGTGGTATAGTGATGTAAGTCTTTTTTTCCTGTTGTTTTTTTTTTCACAGATACTGTATTTTCAGCATTTTATAAAACACCAGCTGTTAGGTTTTTTTTTTATTTTTTTGGCTATTCTCTTTTTCCTTGGAAAAAAATTGGGTAGTTCTTTTGATAGGCTTTTTAATCAGGAAAAAATATTTAATTACAATGAATGTCATTCTGAAATTTTTTGAGGAGGAAATTTGGGAAGGTATAGCAAAACACTATAAAATGATCTTTTAAATTCACCCAATGATTTTTTGGTTATTTATTGAAAAACAAGTGAATATTAATTACTTTTGTGGTTGTGGGAATTTAAAGCATGTAGACTCTAGATTTTTGTGTATTGCATTTATATAACCATGTGAGGCTTTTTATTTTAACTACTTTAGAAGAATGGACAAATACCTAAAACATACAAAGAGAAAGAAGCCTTCAGAGATTTGATTAGACAAGGTAATGTTTTAAAATGTAATTGTGAATTGTATGGTATTCAAAAGAGCAAACAAATTTGTTTTTTGCTTGAAGCAAATGTTTTTATTTACTTTGAGACTGCATTTCTTAACATTTTTTAATACCTGTTCTCATCTGCTAGCAATATAAGCTCTTTTCCTTTAGGGAGGCTAAGTTCTATTTTTCTTTTTAAATTTTAATCTTATTTTTTCTCAATTACATGTAAAAACAATTTTTAACCTTTAAATTCTCTCCCGTCTTTGAGAAGGCAAGCAAGTTGATAAAGGTTATACATGTGCAGTCATGCAAAATATATTTCAGTATTATCAAGATCCATTTTTCATATGAAATTTAAAGTTTTTCATAAATTGTATCCATCTTAAGGTACAGTATACTGACTTGCCCCTCAAAATGTTAGAATGTGGGGCGACTAGGTGGCGCAGTGAATTGAGCACCGGTCCTGGAGTCAGGAGGACCTGGGTTCGGATCCGGCCTCAGACACTTAACATAAAAACTAGCCGTGTGACCTTGGGCAAGTCACTTAACCCCAAATGCTCTCCAAAAAGCAAAAACAAAAAAACCCCCAAAATGTTAGAATGTGAGGTGATAGGGAGAAAAAGAAGGAACAACTCATTTCTATGTTAATTTCTGCTCAAACAGGTATTCTGAAGAATGAAAATGGTGTTCCAGAAGACGAAGAAAATTTTGAAGAAGCTATTAAAAATGTGAACACAGCACTAAGTACTACTCAGGTACTGTGAGTATTATCAGCTCATTAAATAGTCAACAAACATATTAAGCACCTGTTATTTATCAGGCACAATGATAGATGCCAAAAACACAATGAAAGGCAAAAGGAGATCAAATTCTCATGTGGAAGAAACAAAATACAAATAAATGATTGGATAGATACAAGGTAGATACAGTGTAAATGGAAGGTAATCTTAGCAAGAAGAGACTTTGAAGGAAAAGGCAGGCTGGTGACTGGGAAAGGTCTCTTGCCAGAAGACGGGATTTGAGTGAGTCTTGAAGGGAGGGGTTCAAGGTGTGGAGGGAAGCATTCCAGGTGTGGAGGACAGCCAGTACAAATTCACTGATGAGGGAGATGGAGGGCCTATTCAAGGAACACTGAATAGGTCATTACAGCTGTGGAAAGATAGGAAGAGGTCAAGTGGTAAAGGGCTTTATTTTACTTTCTTATGAATGTTTTTTGTTAATTTAATGATCTCTTTCACCCCACTCCATTCATTCTCTTGTGATTTTAGCTTTTAGTCAAAATGACCTTGCTTAAAGCCACTTATTGAGTTAAAGCCTTTGTTGCCTTGATGTTCTCTTCTGATCTTTGGTTATTTTAAGTACAGCAGCAGGATGTTTATGCTAAACTTTAAATATAAGGCAGATTCTTCAAGTTGGGTATCTATTAGATGCAGTTCTACCAATAACTTTTAACACACATCCAACATTTAAACCACCAAGAACTTTATAAATCAGTCAGCTAGGTGGTGCAGTGAATAGAGAACCGGGCCTGGAGTCAGGAGGACCTGAGTTCAAATCCGTCTTGAGACACTTAACACACTGTTGTAGCAAGCACCCCAGCATCCCCAGGGTGTCTGCCAACACAGGTTCTTGGATCTGCTTGATAAAGGAAAGCAACTCAAAATGGGTTAACAAGCTTACTTTAATCAGTCAAACATATGTATAGTTTACCTAGTTCAGGTGAAAAATCAGGTCAGCACCCCAAACTTCCGAATATACAGACAGAATTATCAAGACAGAGAAACAGATCAAGTAGACAGTTTCCAAACTGTCCAACCATTACATCCATACCGAATCAACATCTGGGTTTTTCAAAGCCGAGGGGGGGCTCTCAACAACAGCTTCCCAGAAACCAGATCAAATCACAGAACACTTTTCAAAGTGAGCCCCAAAACAAAGCTACACATCAGGGCTTATATAGCCTTCTCCTGGCTCAGCGAATGTAACAACCTTATTGACCCACTGGCCAATCAAAAAGTATCTACTGAAAAACAAGCCTCCCACCCCAGGCTCCAGGTGCACTTTAGCCTAGGGGCAGAGAAGATCTTAAAAATTTACATTCCCATTACACACAGAAAAAACTAACCTTGTGACCTTGGGCAAGTCACTTAACCCCAATTGCCCTCCAAAGAGCAAAAAAAAAAAAACTTTATAAATGCAGCCATCTACGAAAGTGTACCCAGTAACTTATTATGTACATAACTATTCTCCATTTTATGTGACACTGCTCCTGATCATAATGACTTTTCTAGGTCTTTGCTTAACCGAAATAACATTCATGATATTTCCCCTACTCAGACAAAAGTCCGTTTTGTTTCTGACCAGTCCCCCCTTTACTCTTCCCTCTCTTATCACTCCTCCCCCTTTCTGTTATCCCCTTCCCCTCCTACTTCCATGTTGAGTGAAATATAGTTCTATACCTAGTTGAATGTGTATACCTATAGAAACCTCTTTAAACTAGTTCAGGTGAAAGGGAGGTTCAAGTGTTATCCCACCCCATTTTCCCCTTCACTAGGAAAACTTTTCCTTGCATCCCTCTGTTATGTGAGATAATTTTCCCCATTCTTCCTTTCCTTTCCCCCTTCTTCCAGTATATCCCTTTTTCTCACCTATCCATTCTTTTTAATATAATCACTTACTCTCATGTTTTCTATGTAGAGTCCTTCTAACTGCCCTAATAATGATAAAATTCATAGAGTTTCATGTAAATAGTTTAACTTTATTGATTTCTCTTTTCACACTCACCTTTTTATGCTTCTCTTTAGTCTAGTATTTGAAAGTCAGAATTTTTCTTCATAGCTGGTCTTTTCATCAGGAATGCTTAAAAAAGTCCTCTGTTTCATTAAATGTCCATTTATTCCCCCTGAAGAAATATATTCAGTTTTGCTGGAGAGATCACTTTCAGTTCTAATCTTAGCTTTTTTGCCTTCCTTTAATGTGAAAGCTGCTAAATCTTGTGTGATCTTAACTGTGGTTTCATGGTATTTAAAGAGTTTCTGACTACTTGAAGTACTACTTCTCTCTGACCTGGAAGCTCTGGAATTTGGTTGTAATATTCCTGACAGTTTTCTTTTTGGTATCTTTTTCAGGAGATGATTGGTGGATTCTTTCAATTTCTCCTTTACCTTGTGGTTCTAGGATATTGAGGCAGTTTTCTTTATAATTTCTTGAAATACAATGTCTAGGTTCTTTCTTTGATCATGGCTTTCAGGCAGTCCTGTAATTCCTAAATTATCTCTCCTTGATCAGTTTTCCAGGTCAGGTCTTTTTCTGATGAAATATTTCACATTTTCTTGTATTTTTCATTCTTCTGATTTTGTTTTATTGTGTCTTGATGTTTCATGAAGTTATTGACTTCTGCTTGCCCAATTCTAATTTTTCAGAATTTATTTTCATCAGTGAAATTTTGTACTTCTTTTCTTTCTTTTTTTTTAATGTTTTAATAGTATTTTATTTTTCCCCAGTTAGATGTGAAGAAAAATTTTAGCATTCATTTTTACAAGATTTTGAATTCCAAATTTTTCTTCCTTCTCTCCCCTCTTCTAAAGATGGTAGGCAAATTGATATAGTTTATACATGAGGTATCATGTAAGGAATATTTCCATATTAGTCACAGTTGTGAAAGAAGAAACAGATTAAAAAACATGAGAAAGAATAAAGTAAGTGAAAAAATATCCTTAGCCAGTTCTATTTTTTTAAGGTGTTATTTTCTTCAGTATTTTTTGTGCCTCTTTTACCAAGCTGTTAATTGTCTTTTCATAATTTTCTTGCACCACTCTCATTTCTTTTCCCAGTTTTTCTTCTGCTACTTTTATTTGATATTTAAAATTCTTTTTTAAGCTCTTTTAGGAATTCCTGTTGGGCTTGTGCCCAATTACCTTTTTTTTTTTTTTTTAAAGAGGCGTTGCTTGTAGCTGTTTTGACAGCATTCTAAATTTGTGGTCTGGTCTTCCCTCTCACCACAGTACCTTTTTATGGTCAGGTTCTTCGAACTTTATATTAAAGTTGGACTCTGCTGCTGGCGTTGGGGTACACTGTCCCAAGCTTCAGGCTTTTTCCATGTTGCTATTTTCAGAGCTAGTGCTGGAGGTTTGTAAGTTTTTGGTTTAACAAGGTTGTATGATTTGGGGAGAGGTTTGGTTATTGCTTTTCTGGTCTGTACTCTGGTCCTTACCCAGGAAAGGCCCCTACTCCCTTGGGACTAGAAGCCATATTGCTTGTTTCCCTGCTTCCCAGCAAATAATACTGCTTCTTATAACCCTTGATCCCTTGTGATCAAAAGCAGTATGCTTCTTAGGACCTCTAATCTTTTGTTATTTCAAGCACTTCTCTCTGCTCTGACACTGTGACCTTGAAGTAGGATTGGGCCATGAAGTTGCCAAACAGTGTTTGATCCCCCACCCTGAGCTAGCACAGTGTTTTTCTCACCAGTTGCCAGATCTGCTTATTGTCTCTGACTTGAGAACTCCCCAAACTGAGGCTACTGTTGTTACTTCCTCCAAGGCCCACAGCTGGTGTTGCCACCACATGGGCTCCAGGCCAGCCCCCACCCAGCGTCACAGATCTCTCCTTCTGACCTCTTAAGTTGTCTTGGTCAGTCTGACCTTTTGTTGGCTCTGCTGCTCTAGAATTCAATTTGAGGTGTTAATTTAAAAGTTGTTTAGAGGGAATGTTGGTAGAGCTTGGCTGCTTCCTCTACTCTGCCATCTTGGCTCTGCCCTTGGGCAAAGTTGGTGAAGGGCTTTAAATGTCAAACAGGATATATTTGATCCTGGAGGTTATAAGGAGCCCCTGGAGTTGATGACTATCAGGTTTATAAAACACTTTCTTGTAACAACTTTATGAATTAGCTCTGTTATTCCCATCTTACATATGAACAAACAAGTTCAGGGAAAGAAGAGACTTGCCAATCATTATACAGCTAGTCAGTGTTAGAGATCCAGAATATGAATCCATGTCTCCTAAGTACCAAGTCCATACTCTTTCTTCTATTTTAGGGCAGGGCTTCTTAAACTTTTTCCACTTGTGACCCCTTTAGCATTTTTAAACTGTGGGTTTAAGAAGTTGAAGAAACACTGGAGGTATCTCTCAAGTATTTTTCTTTTTCCTTTTAAATAGCATTTTCTTTTTTCCAATTACATATAAAGACAGTCTTTAATGTTCATTTTTTAATAAAATTTTTAGTTCTAAGTTTTCTCCCTACCTCCTTTCTCTCCTTCCTCCTTGAGATGGTAAGCAATGTGATATAGGTTATGTATGTTCAATCCTGTAAAACACATTTCTATATTAGTCACACTATATAAGAAGAAACAGAACAAAAGGAAAAAACTGTTTAAAAAAAGGTGAAAATAATATGATTCAATCTGCATTCAGATGCATTAGTTCTTTCTCTGGATGTGGATAGCATTTTCCATTATGTGTCTTTTGGAATTATCTTGGATCATTGTAGCTGAGAAAAGCTAATGCTCTCAGAGTTGATCATCACACAATGTTGCTGTTAATATGTACAGTGTTCTCCTGGTTCTGCTCACTTCACTCAACTTCAGTTCATGCAAGTCTTTCCAGGTTTTTCTGAACTCTGCCTGCTCACCATTTCTTACAGAACAGTAGTTACATCCATTACATTCATATACCACAGCTTGTTTTGCCATTTACCGATTGATGGGCATCCTCTCAATTTCCAATTCTTTGCCACCACAAAAACCTGCTAGAAATATTTTTGTACATGTGGGTCCTTTTCTCTTTTTTATCATCTCTTTGAGATACAGACCTAGAAGTGGTATTGCTGGGTCAAAGGGTATGCACAGTTTTATAGCCTTTTGGGCAGAGTTTCAGGTATTTTTTAAATTTCCTGAAGTGAAAGGATTTAGAAAAGAAAGGCAAATGGGTTTTAATAGAGTCAACATCTGTATAATAATTATGTATAGGAATTTGATTACATACTTTTAGATTGTAGGCGGTATGACTGAATACACATTTATAACACAAATAGAATCCTGTTTTAATGAGCTTGAAGAAATGTATTGCTTGCTGTATGCAAGCCACATTAAAATGGCAATCCATTGTAGCTAGCTAGAGTCTACAGAAGAGATCACAGAATTCTTTGGAGGTCTTCTAACTCCTTTCCAAATAAAGCAGATGTTAGTATATGTGCTTGTGAATGATGACAGATTGAAACTAGGAGATTTGTGTGAAAAGCAGTGTTCTGTTAGTCTAATGTGTCAGCCATGTAAGAAAGGTGCTCACCTCAGATGTCTCCTCATTTCTTACCCGACCTCACAACCTTGGGACTTTTCTGACTATTCTATGTCCTGGCTGCCACCCTACCCTACCCCACCTCTGCTTCTGTGTGCTATTTTCCCCTGTTAGACTGTAAAATCCTTGAGGGCATGAACTGTCTTTTTTTTAAAATTAATTTTATGTTTATTTTTAGTTTACATCATTCATTTCTTGTTTTGTTTTTTTTTTCCTTTTGGAGGGCAATTGGGGTTAAGTAACTTGCCCAAGGTTACACAGCTAGTTTTTTGTGTGCGTGGGTGTTAAGTGTCTGAGGCCAGAACTGAACTCGGGTCCTCCTGACTCCGAGGCCAGCGCTTTACTCACTACACCACCTAGCCACCCCTACATCATTCATTTCTACAAGATTTTGACTTACAAATTTTCTCTCCATCTTTCCCCTACCCACCATCCCAAAACAGTGATCTCACTGTATACCCCCTCCCCCAATTTGCTCTCTCCTATATCCTCTCCCATTCTCCCTACGACTTTCTAGTAGGGCAAAATGAATCTCCGTCCCCCAGTGCCTATATATCTTATTTTCCAGTTCTATGTAAAATAATAATAATACATTTTTTAAACATTTGATTTTAAAACTTTCAATTCCAGATTCTTTCCCTTCCTCCCTCGTCACCCACCCTTACTGGGAAGATAAGCAATTCAATATGGGTTGTACATGTGTAGCTATGCAAAACATTTCCATAGTGGATATATTGTGAAAGACTGACTATAATTCCCTCCTTCCTGTCCCGACCCCCACTTGTTCTGTTCTCTACTTTGACTCTGTCCCTTTTCAAAAGTGTGTGCTTCTAACTACCCTCCCCCCCAACCTGCCCTCACCTTCATCATCCTCCCTCTCATCCCCTTCTCCCTACTATCCTGTAGGGCGAGATACCCTATTTAGTATGTATGTCATTCCCTCCCTAAGCCAATTTCAATGAGAGTAAGGTTGACCCATTCCCTTCTGCCTTCCTGCTCTTCCCCTCCATTGTAACAGTTTTCCCTTGCCTCTTCTATATGAGATAATTTACCCCATTCTCTCTCCATCTCCTCTCTTTATATTCCTCTCTCACCTCTCAAATTCAGCTTTTAAGTATCATCCCTTACTATTCAATTGATCCTGTGTCCTCTGTCTATATATACCTGTACACATATATACACACACCCTCCTATATAGACATATATATGTATGTATACATATATATACATTTATATTCCCTTTGCCTATCCTCATACTGAGAAAAGTTTCATAAGTTACAGTTATCGTTTTTCCATATAGGAAGATAAATAATTCAACTTTGATAAGTTCCTTATGATTTCTTTTCCCTGTTTACCTTCTCATGCTTCTCTTGCTTCTTATATCTGAATGTCAGATTTTCTCTTCAACCCTGGTTTTTTCATTAAGAAAGCTTGAAAGTCCTCTATTCCACTGAATGACCATATTTTCCCTTGAAACATTATACTGAGTTTTGCTGGGTAGGTGATTCTTGGTTTTAATCCCAGTTCCTTTGACCTCCAGAATATCATATTGCAAGCCCTTCGATCCCTCAGTCTAGCAGCTGCCAGATCCTGTATTATCCTGATTGTGTTTCCACAATTTTCAAATTGTTTCTTCTTGGCTGCTTGTAATATTCTCTCCTTAATCTGGGAACTCCGGAACCTGGCTATAATATTCCTAGGAGTTTTCTTTTTGGGATCTTTTTCAAGAGGTGATCAGTGAATTCTTTCAACCTCTATTTTCCCCCTGGTTCTAAAACATCAGGGCAATTTTCCTTGAGAATTTCTTGAAGGATGATTTCTAGGTTCTTTCTTTGATCATGGCTTTCAGGTAGTCCAATAATTTTTAAATCATCTCTCCTGGATCTATTTTCCAGGTCAGTGGTTTTTCCCATGAGATATTTCACATTACCTTCTATTCTTTCATTTGTTTGGATCTGTTTAACAGCATATTGATTTCTCATAAAGTCATTAGCTTCCATTTGCTCCAGTCTAATTCTGAAGGAATGATTCTCTTCAGTGAGCATTTAAGATTCTTTTTCTATCTGGCACATTCAGCTTTTTAAGGCATTTATTGGCTTTTTGAGCCTCCTTTGCCATTTGAGTTAGTCTGTTTTTTAAGGTGTTATTTTCTTCAGTCAGGTTGCTGACTCGCTTTTCATGATTTTCTTGCATCATTCTCATTTGTCTTCCAGATTTTTCCTCCACTTCTCTTATTTGGTTTTCAAAATCCTTCTTAAGCTCCTCTATGGCCTATAACCAGTTCATATTTTTCTTGGAAGCTCTGACTTCATTGCCTTCCTCCTTTTCCATGCTTTATTCCTTTTTCTCCCCAAAAAAGGAATCCAAAGTTGGATTGCTGTGCTTGCTTTGCTTCCTTTGCTTGCTCATGTTGCCACTCAATTACTTGACTTTTGAGCTTTTTGCCACAGTAGAACTCCGTTTCCAGAGAGGAGAGTTTTGTCCCAAATTTCTGGGGTTTTCATAGCTGCTAGAGCTATTAGTTGGGTGCTCTCTTTGAAGCCTCCACAGACTCTGGCACCTGGTTATACACCCCAGAACCTCCACCCAAGACAGTGATCCAAATCCAAGAGTGATTACCCCTCAGAATGGTTGTTTGGTCCCCCTACAATCTGCAGGCCAGGAGCTCTGAAGCAGCCACATGGAGGCATTATCAGGGCTGCTTTGCCTCAGCCGGCTTCTCCCTCCAGGGGCAGAGGCTGGACCTTACTCTCAGTCCCCCTGTTCCCAAAGTCCACAGTGATCTTTTACTTTGCCTTTGGCACTTATGGTTTGATAATTCTAGAAACCACCACAGCTGCTGGTGACCCACTCTCCTGAATTCCCTCTAGCTGCAGCTGGTCAGGGCCACCCTGAGGCTAAAACCGTGGGGGCTGGGCTCTGCTCCCAGTGTGCTGCAACGGACCCTTCCTGTCCACCTGCTGGGCTTCCTTCAGTGGGAAATTTGTTTCTCTCTGTCACTTTGTGCATTCTGTAGCTCTAAAGTTTGCTTAGAGATATATTTTATAGGTATTTGAAGTGGTTATGGGGGGAGCTCATGGAGTTTTCCTGCTTATATGCCGCCATCTTGGCTCCACTCTTAAGCAACATCTGAACTGTCTTCTTTAATGTTTATGTTCCCAGAGCTTAGTACGGTGCCTAGCACATAGTGGGTGTTTAATAAATGTTTATTGACTGATTGCCAGAGAGGAAAATAGTAACTGAGATATATAGTGCTTTAAAGTTTGCAAAACCTGATGTTGCTAACTTGGTACTTGTTTCTTCTGCATTGAATTATTATTAAATTGTTTGAATTATTATGATAAATTCTTATTTTAATTATTTGAATTTTTATGAGTTTTGAATTATTTGATATTATTTTATTTTAGTTATTTAATATTTGAATTACTATTACAAATTCTATGAAATTTTATGTAGTTCAAAATGTTTATTATTTAAAAAAATAAATTGAGGTTGGAATTGTTTAGGGGAAAAGAGCCTATCTAGTTATGACTCCTGGGGACTATAAAATAGTCTAACTCATCAGGTGGCCCCACAGTCCCAAAAGTGCTTTCAGATCTCTTGGGCAGCCAAAGTACAGAGCAGTCACTCCAGGAATAACCACTTGGCAGCTCAGCTATCTCCCTCACATGGCAGGGCTTAGCTGAGCCATGACACTTCCCAGGGCTCTAGTACATTCCAGAATTTCTTTCCACTCTAAGCTGGTTCCTGTCATTCCACAGGCCCCCTAGGAATGTCAAAGTCTCTTCTCAGAAGGAGACTTAATAAGAAAATGTCAGGGCAGCCAGGTAGCACAGCGAGTAAGAGCATCGGCTCCAGTGTCAGGATGATCTGGAGATCAAATCCCGGGCTCAGACACTCAGCACCACACCCAGAAATAACTGGCCGTGTAACCTTGAGCAAGTTACTTAACCCCAATTGCTTAAAAAAAAAAAAAAGAAAATGTCTTGAAAGTACTTGGAATTACTTTATCCTTTCCTCTCCCATATAGTAAACGCATAACTATTTCTAAAACTTCAGTGTATTATATTTTTTAAATATCAATTTTAAGGTAGCACAGTGAGTAAGAACACCAGCCCCAGTGTTGGGATGACCTGGGGATCAAATCCGGGCTCAGACAGTTAGCATCCACCCAGAAACACCTGGCCATGTAACCTTAAGCAAGTTACTTAACCCTAATTGCTTAGGGGCGGCCAGGTGGCTCAGTGAGTAAGAGGAGTAAGAGCACTGTGTGGGGATGACCTGGGGATCAAATCCGGCTCAGATACTTAGCACCACACCCAGAAGGCTGTGTAACCTTGAGCAAGTTACTTAACCCCAGTTGCTTTAAAAAAATAAATAAATAAAATATCAATTTTATTCATATTCAGCCTTGTACAAATATTCATAGTGGTAGTTTTCAAAACATTCCTCATAACTTTGGGATATATGTGCTATAAATAGTATCCTTATTTAATACACAAGGAAACTAGAGGAGGAAGGGAGGGAATGAGTATATAGCACCTACTACTTGCCAAGCACTGCTAAATGCTTTACACATATGTTTTCATCTTATCTATTCTTTCATTAGAATTAAGACTAAGGTTACGTGGCAGGCAGTAAGTGTTAAGCTGAGACTCCAGTCTGCCCCTTCCAAGTGTACTATACTGCCTTTACAATACAGATATCATATATAACTTTGAATCGTTTTGGTGTAGTAAAAGGAATATAAAATTTGTAGATGGGGCACCTCAGTTCTTAGCACTGCAACTTATTAACTATGTAATCTTAGGCAAGTATTTTAACCTGTCTTAGCCTCAGTGTCCTCATATGTAAAATGGGAATAATAATACTTGTGCTACATACTGACACAGTGGTTGTTTGGCTCAGATAATAATAAAAACTATTTTTTAAACACAAAAGTGTTCTACAAATGAGCTATGAAAGAGATATCTTTAGAAAAAAGCATTTCATAGCTCATTTATAGAGCACTTCTTTATAGTTGGTGTTGACACAATTAACATTCAATATATATACCTCTATAATCTGTACTTGAATCAACAATTATAATTGCTATTCAAGTCCTGTTGCTATTTTAGAGACTTGTGTGTGTCACACCCAGTAAGCTGTATTTATTTAACACACCTGTCCCTTTTAATCAATGTGATCTTTGAGAGGTTGGAAAAATTCAGACCCGTTAAGTCCATTTTAGAACTAGCAGGGATTTTTGTTACATTCCAAATTTTTCCCACTTTTCTCAAGCCCCAACTACATTATCGTGCCTCGTCCTTACAGCAGATGATTTAGCCTCCTACTTCACTGAAAAGACTAGAGCCATCTGATGAGAACTCCCTCTCATCTTCCCTTCTCCATTCCTCACTACTTCCCAGCATCGTAACCCACCTTCTTTTCCTTCCTGCCTATGTCAAAGAAAGACATACTGCATGATCTGAGACCTTGCCTTATCCTTCCTCCTCTCTCACATGTATTTTCTTTTTTAAATTACATTTTATCTTCAGATTCACATTCTTTCCCACTTCTCCTGCCCAAATTGAGAAAGAAGAAAAATAAAATTCCTGTTACAAACATGTATAGTAAAGCAAAATGAAATCCTGCATTGAAACTGACCATGTGCAAAAAAAATTGTCTCAGTCCATGCATACTCTTAAGCTTATCAATAATCTCTAAATCAGGAGATAGGTAGAACATTTCATCTTGAGTTCTCTGGAATTATGGTTGTTCATCATGTTGATTAGAGTTCCTGAGTCTTTTCAAGTTTTTTGTCTTTAAAATATTGCTGTTATTGTATATGTTGTTATCCTTACTCTGCATCAGTTCATACAAGTCTTTCCATGTTTCTCTGAAATCATCCCTTTCATCATTTCTTATAGCACAGTGATATTCAATCACATTTATATACCATAATTTTTTCAGCCATTTCCTAGTTGATGGGCATCCCCCTCCATTTCCAATTCTTTGACGCCACAAAGAAAAAGAGTTGCTATAAACTTTTTTTTTTACATATACTTTTCTTTTATTGATCTCTTTGTGGTATAAATCTAGTATAGTGGTATCACTAGGTCATTGAGTATGCACAGTCTACTAATTCTTTGGTCATGGTTCCATTCGTTTTCCATAACAGCTGGACTAGTTCACAGCTCAGCTGACAGTGCATTCCCACAGTCCCGCAGCATCGTCATTTTCCTTTTTCGTTAACTTTTCCAAACTTACAGGTATCACACACGTATTTTTAATCTATCTCTCTCTCCTGCCTTCTCCTCTGGCTACAAACATTTGACATTCTTCATTCCTTCCTGATGATAACAATAATTCACAACTAGATAGTGCTGAACTGAATAAAGTTATTTATACTCGATACTTCTGCTAGCTCCTCAAAACCTTTGCAGTCTGGCTTCTGCCCCCAGTACTCGAACTGCTCTCTGAAGTGTCATCTGTTACTTTCTAATTAACAAATTGAATGGCCTTTCCCTCCAGCCCCCATCCTTTTTGATGTCTTTGAAATATCAGACACTTTTGATCATCTTTCCCTTGGCTTTAGAGAGACCATACTCTCCTCATTCTCCTTTTCTTTCTGATAAGTTCTCCTCCATCTTCCTTATTCTTCCATTTGTTTCTTTTCTTTCTCTACAAAGGGGAAAGGGTGTAATCTCATTCTTTCCCCAAGAGCACCCCTATACATTCTATAAGATGATTCCCAAATCTCTGTCTCCTCTCTTTTTCTTGCTGCACTCCAAATTCATAGCTACAAATGCCTGCTATCATTTCAAATCTCAGCGTATCTAAAATCGTATTTATTATCTTTTTCATCAAAATATACTCAATCTCCTGCTTTTATTAGTTCTGTCAGTGGCACCACCATTTATCCAGTTTCTCACATTGAAAACATTTGTTTTGAATTTTTAATTTTTCCTTCTTTTACCTTTCATATCTGATAAGATAGTAGATTCTATCTTTTCTGCCTCCACAGTATCTCACATTTTTCCCCCATTGCCACTCATCTGGACTATTGTAATTGTATTGTATTCTTCACTTGTCGTCCCAGTTTCAGGCCTCTTTAATAATTTTTTTTTTTTGGAGGGTACTTGGGGTTAAGTGACTTGCCCAAAGTCACATGGCTAGTAAGTGTGTCAAGTGTCTGAGGTCGGATTTGAACTCAGGTCCTCCTGACTCCAGGGCTGGTGCTCTATTCATTGTGCCACCTAGTTGCCCCCTTAATAATAATTTTTACTAATAATAGCTAGCATTTTACATAATGCTTTAAGTTTTGCAGAGTGCTTTACAAATATTATCTTATTTTATCCTCAGAGCAGTTTTGAAGATAGGTGCCATTATTATACTAATATTATAGGTGAGCAAACTGAAGCAGAGAGGTTGAGTGACTTGCCCAGGGTCACATAACTAGTAAGTGTCAAAGGCAAGATTTGAACTGAGGTCTTTGTGACTCCAAGTTCTGCACTCTATCCACTGTGACACCTAGTTACTTCTCTTCAATCATTCTTTCAATGCAAGCTTCCTTATGCAAAGATCTGGTTATGACATCATAGTTTCCCAAAATGGGTGATACTGCCCCCTAAAGGCACTGGAACAATGGGGGGGAGTACTGTAGTAGCTTCAGGTGAAATAGGTGGGCATTGAATAAAAATAAGGGTTAACCTAACCTAACCCTAGGAGGATGCTGAGTAATTTTTTTTTAAAGGAGGTGATCAGCCAAATAAGTTTGGGAACTTCTGACTAAAGGCAAAGATGGTATCTTTATCAATTTTATAAACTTAGTGGATGAAGCAGTTAGGAACATTGGGTCAAATCTAGTTTGATGTAATCAAATTGGCTTAAATATAAGGTCATACTTTTGGCTTCAAAAAATCAACTTCATAAGAGTAAGTTTGGTGAAATCACCTTGCTCTTCCTCATGTGTGACATTCCCTCTCCTGACATCGCACCATATCACTGGCTGTCCTCCAGACCTAGAATGCCCTTCCTCTGGTGTTGAGACTTAGCTCAAATAAAAGGCATTTCTCATTCCTATCACCTCCCTCTATGAAATCTTCCCTGATCTACCTGCATTTGGGACCTCACAGAGAACTTTGTCTCTCTTTAATAGTCTTGTTGGGAATATTACTGATTGTAATTACTTATGTATGTGTTATATTCCCTTACTAGGTTGTAAATTTCATGTGGATTGGGCCGTGTCTTATTTAAATTTTTTATTTGTCCCAGAATCCAGCACATAACTGTGGACACAATGAAAGTTTAGTAAATATGGAATTATTCAGTTTTCAAGCATGAATACATATGAACTTTTACCTCTTTCATTTGTATTGAAGAAAAGATTGTGTTGTCAGTCAGTCAACAAGTATATTTTTGGCATTTTATTTTTCCCCAGTTACATGTAAAAATAATTTTTAACATTTGCTTTTAAAACTTTAAGTTCTAAATTCTCTCCCTTTTTTCCTCCCCACCCTGCCTCATTGAGAAGGCAAGCAATTCGATATAGGTTATACGTGTATAATCTTGCAAAATATATCTATAATCATCATGTTGTGAAAGAAAACACAGACAAAAAACCTCAAGAAAAAGAAAGTAAATGAAAATATGCTTCAGTCTATATTCAGACACCATCAGTTCTTTCTCTGGCGATGTAGCATTTTTTATCCTAAGTGCTTCAGAGGTGTCTTGAATCATTGTATTGCTGAGAATAGCCAAGTCATTTCACAGCTGATCATCTTACAATATTGCTGTTAATTTGTACACAATACATTTCACTTTGTGTCAGCTTATGCAAGTCTTTCAAGGTTTTTCTGAGAACATAATTTCTTATAGCACAGTAGTGTGATATCAATCACATATCACAGCTTCAGCCATCCCCTAAATGATGGGCACCCCCATAATTTCT
Organism: Petaurus breviceps papuanus; assembly: GCF_028583685.1. Lineage (NCBI taxonomy): Eukaryota > Metazoa > Chordata > Mammalia > Diprotodontia > Petauridae > Petaurus > Petaurus breviceps. Next base: position 18,098,994 of record NW_027185771.1, read on the forward strand.
AATTCTTTGCCCCCAAAAGAGAGCTGCCATAAATATCTTTGTACATGTAAGTCCTTTTCCTTTTTGTTTTTTATCTCCTTTGAGATACAGTCCTAGCAGTGGTATTGCTAGGTCAAAGGGTATACATAACTTTATAGCCCTTTGGGCATAGTTCCAAACTGCCCTACAGAGCAAGCATTTATTAATACCTGGCACATAGCTGGCATTTGTTATGAGCATTGGGGATAAAGATGCAAAGAATTAACCAACCATTACTTTTTAAAGAGCTTAGTTTCAAATGGGAGACACATTATCCCCATTAATCTAAGTACCTGGGGGGAGACAATTTCTCTTTTCCATTTGGTACCTTGTTTTATTATCACCTCTCATAGATTCATTTTGAAAATGCAATTTGATTATTTAAAGAGCAGAATCTATATAGAAAAAAAAGGTAGGTAATGCAAACTGGACAAGTTCATAGGAGAATCCAGATCTGGAAGGGATTTCAGAGCCATGTAGTCTAATCCTTCATTTTACAGAAGAGGAAACTGAAGTCCAAGAAGGTTAAACAACTTAAGCCCCAGGGGCAGAATTAGAATCCAAGTTCTTTGACTTTGCAGTCAATATTCTTTTCCCTGTTCTTAAATAAGAAATAGAAATTAATGTTTTCTCTGTTCTTTTCTAGATACCAAGCAGTATTGAAGACATATTTAATGATGATCACTGTATCAATATTACCAAACAGGTAATAAGATTCTTTAAGAGCACTGTTACCTAAATATACATGTTACGATGTGAAATTTCAATTGGCATTTTTTTTAATGTGCTTATAGAGTCCACCCTTTTGGATTTTGGCTCGGGCTTTAAAAGAATTTGTGGCAAGGGAAGGTCAAGGAAACTTACCTGTTCGAGGCACTATTCCTGATATGATTGCAGATTCTGGAAAATTTATAAAATTACAAAATATGTAAGTAATTCCATTGGTTCCCCATATATATAAAATTGTAATAATGTCTTTCACTGATTCAAATAAGAGACCAAATAAATTTTTTTTTGTTTATTTTTTGCTTTTTGGAGGGCAATTGATGTTAAGTGACTTGCCCAAAGTCCCATGGCTAGTAAGTGTGTCAAGTGTCTGAGTCCGGATTTGAACTCAGGTCCTCCTCACTCCAGGGCTGGTGCTCTATTCACTGTGCCACCTAGCCACCCTGACCAAATAAATTATATGAAGTTCCTTGGATTCCTAGGATGAAAATGGAACTTCATATATATGTAAATATTTAATTGGATCTGTGCTCTTGGTACAGTTCTTCTCTTGGTACAGATTATTAGCCATCTATAACTTCTCATCCTTTTCATTATTTCTTGTTTGTGTTCCTCCTAGTGATTTTTTTTCTCATTTTTTAATTCTTAAAAAACAACTAAAACAAGCAATTCTTTTTACAGAACCAGGAGGGTTGTACGTAAAACTATGTATCTATTGTGTAATACTTGATTCTCTTTTAAGTATGTTATAAATCCAACATGTGACTCTCAAAAGCTGTCCTTTTTGTCTGTAATTCTGGCCTTCTGTTCTCTTCTGTGCATTTCAAAACATGTTTCAGTTTCATTTCATTTCATTTTTTGGCAGCCTTATTCCTAACCCCCCCACAATCTATTCTGTCTCCTCCCAAACTGAGAAAATAGAAAAACAAAACCTCTGTAATGAATATTCATAGTCAAGGCAAATCCCTACACTGGCCATTTCCAAAAGTTTTATCTCCATTCTGTATCTTGAGTTCATTACCTTCTGTCAGAAGGTAGATGCTTCATCATAAAGTTGTTTGTTCTCATAGATTTTACACAGAGGATACATTCAACATTTTCTTATATTTCATGGGTATATTGCAATATTTGCCTCAAAATGACTAGCACACATTGTGGGTTTTTAATATGTAGTAAAGACTGAATTTCAAATGACATTAAGAATATTTTAGTTCCTATACATAGTATACATAACGATCAAAAATTTAAAGCTAGAAAGAGACATTAGAGATCATACAAGTCAGGCCTTTGTTTTTATAGATGAATCAGGCTGAAGTTTTGTGGCTTGCCAAAGGTCCTGGGATTAGCAAATTGTGGAGCCAGAACCAAAACCCGGATTTCTTTACTCTTGGAATCCATTGCTTTTAATACCATGTCAGGTTCCCTAATTGCAAGTGTCATTTTGATATAATACTGTGTGATAGCTGATGTCAGATTTACTAAATCACCATCTTGTTGAGAAGGAGAAATGGATGCCTTTTGTGTTCTAGTTTAAAAATATTAATTTCAGCAGTGTTTCAGACTGTTCTGAGTAGCTATTTTTAATTCTCCTATTTTCTAGTTACCGTGAAAAAGCAAAAACGGATGCTGCTGCTGTGGGTAATCATGCTGCCAAATTGCTCCAGTCTATAGGTCAGGTGAGTTGTTGACCCAGGCTGCTCTAGTCTCTGTGGTCCCATTTTAAAAATACTCTCCCAGGTTTTGGGAAAAGCTCTTATAATCTGTTATTGATCCTCTTGCTCACTGAATTCTCTTTTAACATCTGCTTTTGCTTTGGAACAAAAACAAACATTTGTCTTTTTACAGGCACCAGAGTCCATTTCACAGAAAGAATTAAAATTACTCTGTAAGTCACCTTAGATTCATTTGTTATTATTGTGTTTGCTGTATTGTACACAAAGTATGTTGCTGGGGGGACTCTCAGGAAGTTTAAATGATTCAAAATCTGCATAAGTTTCTCTATTGATGAAATCTTACCTAAATATATAGATGATGCTTAGTTACATATGTAAATTTTCTTTTAAAAAATGGAAGAATTAATTTTGCCAACAGACATTTACTAAGTACCTAATATATACAAGGCACTAGGCTAGGTACAATAATGTAAAACTTAGCCACTGAGTAAATATCTACGAGGTTTTACCTCGTAGGTGTCACTGAGATGCAATAGAATGAGAACCAGAGTTGGAATCAGTGATTCAGAATAAGATAAGAATAATAATATTCCAGTCCCAATTCCCTTATTTAGAGGCAGCAGGATAAGTAAAAGTGAGGTTGGAATCCTGGCAAAATTCTAGAATATGTTACCAAAGGGATGTTTATCAGTGAGCATCTAGAAGAAAAAGCAGTCAGGAAGCATTTATTAAGCACCTACCATGTTCCAGGCATTGTGTACCAGCAGTAATTATAAGATCCAATATTGCTACATCAAGAGGGAATTATGCCAGACTAACCTCATTTCCTTCTTTGACTGGGTTACTAGACTGGTAGATTAGGATGATGGTTATAGATATATTTTATTTGTGTTTTAGCAAAAAATTTTGAACATTTCCTTATTCTTCTGGAAAAAATCAAAAGATAGGGACTAAATGATAGTATAGTCAGACATCTTCAGAATTGTTCAAATAGTGAGACTCAGAGAAGAGTCATTAAATTTTACTTTGGCAGGAAATCTCTAGTGCTGTGCCTCAGTGGTCTAGGCTAAGCCCTTTGCCATTTCCTCTTTTTTTTTTATCGGTGCATTAGATAAAGGTATAGATGGCACGATTATGAAATATGCAGGTAACAAAAAGCTGGAAGAGATAGCTGACTTACTGGATGACAAGATCCAAAAAGCTCTCAGAAGACTAGAATAAAACGTTGGGCTGATTCTAATAAGATGAAATTCAATGTAAAAGTAAACGTAAATTTAACTAAATGTAAAATCTTAGACTTTGTTTCAGAAGAATCAGCTTCATAAAAATACAAGGTGGATAAGAATAGCTAGACAGTTCTTAGTGTGAAAAAGATCTGGGGATTTTAGTGGACTGTAAGCTTTTTTGATTTGATAGCCAAAAAAATCTTAATTGTAATCTTAGGCTGAGTTAAGAAAAAGGTGGAGTGTGGCCTGGGTAAGAGATAGTCCAGAGACTATACTCTGCCAGGATCTGATGCCATCTCTGGAGTATTGTGTTAAATTCTGGGTGCCATTTGATGGAACTGAGGATATTTACCTTAGAAAATATAAGACTCAGGACATGGTAGCTATCTTCATATATTTGAAGGTCTGTCACATGGAAGAGGGTTGTTACTTGTTTTGTATGGCTCCATAGAAAAATAGATAAAAGTTGTGGATGTTAGAGAAAAAAAAATTAGAAAGATCCCAAAGTAAAATTGTCTGGCTTGGGAAGTAGTTGGGTTTGGCCTCACTGGTATTCTTTTTTTCTTTTTTTAAAGCAGTTGGGGTTAAGTAACTTGCTCAAGCTTACATGGCCAGTTATTTCTGGGTGTGGTGCTAAATAAGTATCTGAGCCCAGATTTGATCCCCAGGTCATCCCGACACTGGAGCCAGTGCTCTTACTTGCTGAGCCACCTGGACACCTCTAAGCAATTGGGGTTAAGTAACTTGCTCAAGGTTACACAGCCAGGTGTTTCTGGGTGGGTGCTAAGTGTCTGAGCCCAGGATTCGATCCCCAGGTCATCCCAACACTGGAGCCAGTGCTCTTACTCGCTGTGCTACCTGGCCGCCCCAACTGACTGGTATTCTTAAAGCAAGGGCTGCATGCACATTGGTTTGGTATGGTGTGGAGGAATTCTTATTTAAATATGGTTGAATTAGGTGACGGATGACTCTTCCAACCTTGAAGTTGTGTGACTGATAAGATTATATACTTAATCCTACTTCCTGACCCTAAAGTGAATAAATAGAAATGAACTCTATAGTTTCTGTAAGAATCACAATTTCAACAAAAATTTAGACATTATTAGAATTACAAAAATTACACTTAGAAAGAATTAGTTGGTGCAGTGGTTAGATCACTAGACCTGAAGTCAGAAAGATCTGAGTTTGAATCTGTCCTCAAACACTAGCTGCATGACCCTGAGCAGGTCATCTAATGTCTGTCTTTCTGTAAAATGGAGATAATAATCTTCCAGGGTTGTTGTGAAGATGAAATGACATAACATTTGTAAAGCATTTTGTAAACCTTAAAGTACTTTATTATTATTAAACTAGATATAGTGTAAGAATGAGTATATAGTGTGAGCCTTGGTGTAGTGTCAGGGGCCTGACTGTATAGTAAGAGGACTTGGGTTCACATCTGTTACCCTGAATGGTGGCTGTCACTTTTTTTTTTTTTAAGCAATTGGGGTTAAGTAAGTTGCTCAAGGTTACATGGCCAGTTATTTCTGGGTATGGTGCTAAGTATCAGAGCCCAGATTCGATCCCAGTTCATCCTGACTCTGGGGTTGGTGCTCTTACTCACTGTGCTACCTGGCCACCCCTGGCCGTGTCACTTTGGGCATGAATTTTACCATGCCTATTTTGTCTGTAAAATGAAGGCATACAATTAGATCTCCAAGTTCTCTTCCAGATAGGAATAATAGGATCCTGTGATCTTCCACATTACTTAAAACAAATAAGGTCAGATGCTTTTGGATAGCTGTAAGACATTTTTATCCTGGTGCTTGGGGGTTCGTGTCCCAGTTTTGTCAGGGATCCTTAGCTTTCTCAAGCCACAGCCCCTTCTTTAAAATGGGATCCTGATATCTGGACTCTCTTTGTCACAGGGTTCCATCCTTTAGTGAATCTCTGGCAACCCATAGGTTTATGATGAGGATCTAGTGAAGCAATGTGTGTGAAAGTACTTTGTAACTATAACCTATCTGGTATTGTTATGTACCATATCATCTATTCATGGATTTATTTTCCACTTTTAGAAGAAGTAGAGCTTTTAACTAGGTAGACCTGAATATCAAAGTAAATGCCAAGGAAAAATCATGTAATTGAATCAGTCCCCACCCCTACCCAAAGGGTATTTCCTCCCATATTCTCTTGCTGGAAAAGGAGGAAACACTCCACACATGACTCCCATCTCATAGCTGTCTCCAAGAAGCCAGCTGAGCCTCAGCCCTGTCCCATTCTGCCTGTGCAGCTGTCGCTCCTCTGTGACCCTGAAGCCACTGCTGCTGCTTTCTGTGGGCACCATCGTAGTTTCTGTTTTCTTTTATTGTCTATTTGCCCTGTCATTTGTGTACCCACATCCAAACTCTCTTAAGTTTTAAACCCCCACAAGGTCTGAAAGATTGAGTCCCGTTAATACTGAGCTTTAATAGACACTCAAGTATCAGTTGATCTGATTTAATTTAATACCCTATTTTTAGGGTTTAGTATCTGAAAAGAAACAAATGCCCAGAGCACAGCCACATGGTCCTCTTCTCAGGACTACATACCACACCATACCAATACTTCTCAGGAATACAAAGTAGACTTAGGAAGTCTACTTTGGTGGTTTTAATGGCCTTTGTTGTTCCCACATATGTGGCATTATGCATTTACTGAAAGCACTGATCTAGATGCAATCAATCATTTCAGATTCCTTTTAGAATCTGTTCTCTTTGTTGGTGAAAGAAATCTCTTCACAGCACATTTCTGTGAAGGGTTTACACATGTCATGTATAATGTAGTGTAGCCATAAGGACTTGTGAATTAGAATATTAATTTGCTGCAACCATTTAATTCTATAATATTTCCCTGTGTTTAGGCAGTAATTCAGCATTTCTTCGAGTAGTGAGGTGTCGATCCCTCGCTGAAGAATACAGCTTGGACACTATCAATAAGGATGAAATTAGTGAGTATACAGAATCTTCAAACAGCTATCTTAGTGACTTTAAATAGTTCTTTTAAAATAGCTTTAGCAACTTTTCTTTACAGTTCAATGTTGTCATGCAGCCATCAGAATAAATATTTTTATTCCATAATATATGATAGAATCAGAGCCATCAGAATAAATATTTTTATTCCATAATATATGATAGAATCACTTCTTTGGGGATCAGGTGAAGTCTGCATGACTGTGACCCTGCCTAAAGCTAGAGAACAATTGTCATTTTTCTCACATGAAACTGAGATGAAGGATAGGCTTCTAGCATCAGTACTTATGGCAACAGTTTTTGAACCAGAAATTGCATTTTTAGCATTCAGAAGGCTGTAGTCAACCGGCCTGGGGTGACCTGAACTTAGGAGGAAAAGGACTCAGGCAGCTAATTTTACTTATTTATTTGTATGTTTATGTATGTGCTTCCATTTATATTGTTGTGTTTGTCCTTCATTTTTTAAGAGGACCATGGCATCAGGAAATGATGACATGACTTGCAGTTGACTTTGATTTGAATGAGAGAAGGTTATGCAAAGTCACCAGCCTCACTTTCTCCTCCAGAGCCATTTCGATCCAGTGACCTGATATTCTCAGGATGACTGGAGATGACCAGGATGCATTGGGAAAACCCTGGCCCTTTTAGGCTAAGGCCTTTTTAGGTACTCACTTACAGTGAGGTAATGCCCATTCATTGAATAGGCCTCTTTTAAGAAGTGAGTCTAGGGATGGCCCCTTAATTAGAAAAAAGAAAGAGGGGGAAAAAAATCAAGCTGGGAGGGGAAGACCTTCTGGCTTACAGTTCCAAAGAGAAACAATTACCATTGACATTCACTCTAAGCCAGGAGGGCCCAAAATACAGCCATAAAGTGGAGCTTGGGCAGGGACCTCTTATGGTCCTATCCAAGAGTTTCAGAGTGAAGTGGATTGAAGGTTTAAGATGGAAATAATTCCTTCTTTCTAAAACCTTCAACCCACTTCACATTTATATATAGTCAGACAACTAAAATACATTGTAAATTATTTTGAATTGTTAAAAACTAATTTAATTTAAAACAAATGAAATTGCTAATGAAGTATTAACTATTTCAGTTAGGAAAAAGATAACTTTCAGATTGGTGTCTTTTTTTTCTTTAATTTTTTTTGTTTTGTTTTGCTTTTTGGAGGGGAAAGGTAGGGCAATTGGGGTTAAGCAACTTGTCCAAGGTCACATGGCTAGTAAGTGTTAAGTGTCTGAGGCCGGATTTGAACTGAGGTCCTCCTAACTCCAGGGCCAGTGCTCTATTCACTGCACCACCTAGCCACCCCCCTTTAATTTTGATATAAAGATAGCCATAGATATTCTTCTCCCACATCCACCTCTCTACTATAAGGCAGGACATGATTCCACATTACGAGATTTCTTTTGATGATTTGTGCCTTCCACAAGGGCGGTCAAAGTATTCACATACTCATTTTTACCATTGAAGGCTCATGTAGATGTTTGTGATTGTTAGTTTGTATGTGTGATATGAGAACTATCTATAAAATCTGTTATCTAGTCACACATTTACATGACGATCAAAGAATTAGAGATGAGCACATTACCAAGTAAGTAGAGAACAGAATTCAGAGGTCAACAAACATTACAGAGGTGGATTTTTTTTTCAACTCAGCTAACATTTGTCAAGTGCTTACCATATGCCAGCTGCTGTGCTAGGCATTGGCAATCCAGAGACAAGACCAAAACTATCCCTGCCCTCAAATAGCTTACCTTCTTTTGGGGAGAGGGCTTTTTAAAAAGACTGGCCTGGGCTTCTTAGGACTTTTTTCTTTTTTTTTATTGTTAAGTACTATTTTATTTTTTTTATTACATGTAAAGATAGTTTTATCACTTTTTATAAGATTTGTGGTTCCAAATTTTTCTCCCTCTCTCTTTCCCCTCCCCTTGCCCAAGATGGCAAGCAATCCGATATAGGTTAAACATGTGCAGTCATGTTAAACATATTCATAGGACTTCTTTCATGCATAACCATTTCACTAGTAATAATTTTTCTATTTACACTGTGGCCTTAGGCAAGTCACTGAATCTCTCTAGGCCTCAGCAGTGGGTTACAGTGGAAAGAATGTTGGCTCTGGCTAGAAGGCCTGGGCTCACGTCCTATCTCTGCTGCTTTTCTGACTCTGGGCAGATCACTCCACCTCTCTGGGCCTCAACTTTTTCAGCTGAAAATGGACTTAGTGTGTAATCATGGAAATTTGAATGTTCCCTCCTATACTTCCTCTAATTCTACTATTTAGTAATATGTAATATTTAAGTAGTGAAATTATCTTCCATACTGAAACTGGTTATGCATGAAAACATTCTGTGTCCATTACATTTTTTTCTTCAGTGTTTCTTATTGTGTGCTATGTCCAAATAAGATTTTTTTTCCTTTGCCATTTCCAGCTTCCAGCATGGATAATCCTGATAGTGAAATAGTATTGTACTTAATGCTTCGAGCTGTTGATAGATTCCAGAAACAATATGGAAGATATCCAGGTAACCATTTCATTAGCAGAGCAGATATCAGTAAAAGTTCAGATTTGTGAATTAACGTTCAGGAAGTATTTTCAGAGAGTTTGCTATTAGATGTGCTTATATTTTTTAGGGGGAATAGATTAGATTAAGAACATTTTGCCATTTTCTAGCCCTTCTGGATATTAATCTAGTAATATAATAAATATAATGTTATAATAAAAATTCAGTAAACAATATTGAGGAACTGCCTTTAAATTTTTAAAGAAAATTTTAATGCAGATGTTTGCAAAACCGATTGATTGGTAAGGATCAGCTGTTTGTTTGTTTGTTTTTTGAGAGGGGACGGCAGGGTAGTTGGGGTTAAGTGACTTGCCCAAGTAAGGACAAGTTTAAATGCAAATGCTCCCTCCTCGTAGCCTTCCCTGATTTCCATCCCCCCCAAATTATTTTCTTTCTTTCTTTCTTGGATTTCTCATAGTAGTTATAGCTCCCCTATAATAGTAATTATAGCTGTCATTGATAAGGTAGTGCTTTACATTTACAAAGTACTTCCCCTGTTTGTACTTGATCCTCACAAGTCTTGTGAGGTTTAAGGTAATGTAGGTGGTATTATCTCCATTTTGCTAGTAGGAAGCCTAAGCTCAGAAAGTCACTTGTTTGTGCTCACACAGGCAGGAAGAGGCAGAGCTTTCACTCAGCCTTGTAAATTACAGTCTATTTGTATAAATGGGTTTTCTCCATTTACTAGATTGTAAACTTTCTTAGAGTTTAGAACATGCCTTACTTACCTTTGTCTCCCTCACAACATCTAGTACAGTGCCTTCCACATACTAGATGCCCAGTAACTATTTGTTCTTTGAAGGAAAAGAATTTAATTCTTGGTCTGACAAATGCTGGGTAAATAGTTATATGAAGTATGTGAACAGCTTTTCCATTTTTTGCAGACTGAATGCAAGGTTTGTTATACTCTTATATCAGTATATGGAAACCAGAGAATATTTGTGAATCTTAAGGTCTTGTATTTTATTAAAGAGATTATTATCAACAAAATTAGTAATATCATTTATATTCACTGTTGTGCAGCATAGGGTGTAGTATAAATCCTGCCCTAAACTGCCTATTCCTGTGGGACTTGCTATTTTAATTAGCAAGCCTAACAAAAAGGTCCATTATTATACTTATATCAGCTATCATATTTGAAAGTTTACAGTCCAGTAAATGGAAAAAAGCTATTTATACAAATAGACTGTAGTTAGCATTAAGAAATAGCTTTAAGAAATGAAAGAAGATTTAGATTAGGATTTTTTCAAAAATTCATTTATGTTATGGTTGCCCTTTTTCCTTTGACTAGATAAGTCCTAATATATTACTTCAATAAGAGCAGGAATGAGTATTTGCATACTGAGCAGTATAACAATGCTTATGTCCTGAACAGGACAGGTATTGTGGTATGAGTAGTCTCAGAAACAGGAAGCCCTGGGTTTAAATGCTGTCTCTCCGCACATTCTGGCTGGGACCCTGGCCAGGTCATTTAACTCCTTAGCTCTCCAAGCCACTATCTAAAACTGTAAATTGTAGAGTAGATGCCAGTCTGCATCAATATAAAGCAGGGATGGTTTCCTCACCTGGTGTTTCCTGTGTCATTGCAATCAGAGGTTGTCTCCAAGCCTGTCCAATCCCTTTCTGAGCTTATATAGAATGTAAAAATGCATGAAGATTATGAAAAACTAAGGAGTAAATATAAGCTAGCCATTAATTGTTGAAGCAATTTGTCTTAAATGGAAAATAATTTATGTTTATTTTATTAGGAGTTTATAACTATCAAGTTGAAGATGATATAGGGAAATTGAAGTCTTGCCTGACCAGCTTCCTTCAGGAATATGGTTTATCTGTAATGGTAAAAGATGATTATGTCCATGAATTGTAAGTAATTTATATTTTTAGTAGTAGTAATAATAACAATAATGAATTATTTTAATGGCCTAAAACTAACTTGTTTTTCTTGGTGCTTATGTAGCTGTCGGTACGGAGCTGCTGAGCCCCACACGATTGCAGCATTCTTGGGAGGTGAGCTTAATAGAAAGGCTCTCCTTTTGTTATAGTTCTATTTACCTGCTTTCTAAAAAGTACTTACTTTTTAAAAACCCTCTGCCATGTAAGCTGCAATAGAATAAATTCTTCAGATGTTAAATTTCTAGTGGATAAATATCCTCTGCTAAAATCTTCTTCCAGTAGCTTCTCATGGTGTAGGGATGACACTGGGTTCCTAAAGATTTGGCCAGTGGGATATAGTCTCTGGCAGGCCTTGGCAAACTGGAAAGAAAGGCTTCAAGGACAGGCCTAATGAGAGACCATTCCACTTCGTTGGGGAGGGGCTCATCACCAGATCAGCAGCAGGCTGATGGATTTTTCCACCAGAGCAGCTCTCAAGTATCATCTGCTAAATTGTCCTCCAACAACTTAGAGCTACATTATGCATTATGATCAGGGAATACCCATATGGATGAAATCATACATCTTTCAAGTATTTACTAGTTAAATGATGTGATAGCTGAAACTTATACTATTTTCTCTTAATTTTAATAGTCATCATTAAAGTTTGATGAAAAGAACACATATCTTGTGTATATAGAATCCAAAAACACCAAAGACTTATTTTTTTCTTTGAGATTATTCATGTTTATAATCAATGTAATTTATTAATTACTTTAAAAAAGATTCCTTTCAGGGGCAGCTAGGTGGTACAGTGAATAGAGCACCAACCCTGGAGTCAGGAGGACCTGAGTTCAAATGTGGCCTCAGACATTTGACACACATATAAGCTGTGTGACCTTGGGCAAGTCACTTAACACCAACTGCCTTACCTTCCCCCTCCAAAAAAAAAAAGATTCCTTTTAAAAGGATTATTTCCTAAGTAAAAAATTGTACCATATCCCGCCAGATTTTGAATATATTTTTCTCAGACAAAAATGGAAACCAAATTCATTATTTTTAATTCAGTGAAGGAGAGGATCTGAAGAAATAGAAATTAAATATGCAAGGTATCTAGTAATTTTTAAGGTAAACTTCATTACTAGTCTTCCAAGTGTAGTTTCAAAGCCTTTTAATTGGCATGAGAATTTTTAGTTTTTTAAAGCCATGAATTTAAACCAGGAAATTGTTATTCTTGCATAACAGAAAAATTGCCTTCTTTTTACATATTAAAAAAACCTGACACTCTAGCATCATAACCCCAAAACATCTTGTTAATTTGGTTTTTTTAAAAAGTCTCCTTGAGTTTTACAAACCCTCTTCTTTTTCTGGTTAGGTCAGCTTATTAAGACTAAGCCCTTTGGGAAATAGAGTTAGGAAGGTCATTGTGTTATACCAGAATTTTGGTGTTATTCAGTAGCCACAAATTGGGCAGCTAGGTGGTGCACTGGGAAGACCTTCAGGCTTAGAGTCAGGGAAGATTTCTTTGTGACTTCAAATCTGGCCTCAGACACTTTACTAGCTCTGTAATTTTGGGCCAGTTAGGCCCATTTGCCTCAGTTTCCTCATCTATAAAATGAACTGAAGAAGGAAATGGCAAACCACTTCAGTTAACTTTGCCAAGAAAACACCAAAAAGGGGACATGAAGTGTTGCACATGACTGAAAAAAAAATAGCCACAAATAATAACTGATTATTTGGCAGAGCTGGCTGTCAGCTGAGGAAAACCAGTTCATAAAGCACCCTAGTTGACACTAGTCAGATGCCTTCTTAGCATCTGAAATGAAGGGGAAACTTAAATGTGACTTGCTTGTGTCCCCACTTTCATCCTACATAATCGTGTCAGGTATCCCTGAAGGGTAAGTTTGTTCAGAGTACTTAGTGAGGTAGAATGGAGCTTTTGGGGAGTTGCATTTTAATAAGCAGTTGAAATAGGCTTGCAGTATTTCAGGTAGGAAAAAAAAGCAGCAGCCTCTGTTTAATTTCTCTGTCTTCCTGATTAGAAATATGTAGTATTTAGAGAAAAAAGTCCCATGCTTCCCTCCCCACACACCCCCAGCCCCACACATAATGGTCATTTATTGGTACAGGGAACTCCCAGTGAGGAGGCAGCCTTTATCAATGGTTTTGTTTTTTTTTAAAGCAATTGGGGTTAAGTAACTTGCTCAAGGTTACACGGCCAGTTATTATTTCTGGGTGTGGTGCTGAGTATCTGAGCCCCGATTTGATCCAGGTCATCCCGACACTGGAGCCGATGCTCTTACTTGCTGAGCCACCTGGCCGCCCCTAAGCAATTGGGGTTAAGTAACTTGCTTAAGGTTACACGGCCAGGTGTTTCTGGGTGGGTGCTAAGTGTCTGAGCCCGGGATTCGATCTCCAGGTGTTCTCAACACTGGAGCCGGTGCTCTTACTTGCTGTGCTACCTGGCCGCCCCAGCCTTTATCAATGTTAATCAACAACTGTGTTGATGTCAGTGTGTGTGTGTACACACACACACACACACACACAGAGTACATATATATATATACACATACACATATTCAGTGTGTGTTTATATACACACGTACCGTGTTTCCCCGATAATAAGACCTATCCTGAAAATAAGCCCTCCCCTTACTGTGTGAGATTCCTCTAAAATAAGCCCTCCCCTGAAAATAAGCCCTATCGAGATTGCTACTGTAGTGAAGGTGATCCCCTGCGCTACATGCTACATTACGGTACCCTCTGTATGCACCGTCCCCCACTCCCCACCCCCGCTGAAACGCACGCCACGCTCCGAGCAGCATCCAATCAGAGCTGCAGCAGTGAGCGCGTCATCCTGTTCTTTATTGAATTCATTATTGAATAAAGTTATATTTTTTTGTTCACATTTACCTGTTTATTAAAATTGCTGTCAATGTTCATTAAAATAAGCCCTCCCCTGAAAATAAGCCCTCTGGTGTTTTTCTGTCCAAAAAATTAATAAGACAGTGTCTTATTATCGGGGAAACACGGTATATACACTTGTGTATTTGCTTATGTACACAGTACACATTGATGTATGCACATACACATAAACTCACTCTTATTTAATATGTGGGGTACTTAGAGGTTAAGTGACTTGTTTAGGATCACAGAGATATGTCAGAAATGGGACTTGAATCTAGATCTTCCTTACTCAGGCTGACTGTCTATTCATTATACTAGCCCTACACAACCTGTGGCTCACCAAAGGATTTTGGGTGGCCCAAGAATAATGTAGAGGAAAACATCCTCTTCATTTCTCATGGACTGCCAGAAATCCTTTGGCGTGCTCACAGGCCATAAGTGGCTAGAAGGCCACAGGTTGTGCAGACCTGCATCATGTCATGCTGTCTCTCTATTGATAATATTTAGAAATATATATATATATATATATATTTTTTTTTTCTTTAAAGCAATTGGGGTTAAGTAACTTGCTCAAGGTTACACAGCCAGTTTTTTGTGTATCGGTGTTCAATATCTGAGGCCGGAACCAATCCCGGGTCCTCCCAACTCCAGGGCCAGTGCTCTTACTTACTGCGCCACCAAGCTGCCCCTAGAAATATGTTTTTTAACTCATTGTTTTTAAAACATGATATATTTATAAAGAGCTTATAAAGAACTGTTCTCTTTTGTGTGAAGATATAAAAAAACCTGGCATCTTGGGATTACTTATGGGTACTCAGTTTTAAATATTAATATGATGGAGTACTTAATTTAAATTTTATACAACTATTGTGAACTATTTAAACATTTTGCTTTTCTAATTTTTCTTTTACAGGAGCTGCTGCTCAGGAGGTTATCAAAATAATTACCAAACAGTTTGTAATTTTTAATAATACCTATATTTACAGTGGCATGTCACAAACCTCAGCAACTTTCCAGCTGTAGAAAAAATTACAGTATGTTAATAGCATGCTTATGCTTAAAACTGTAATTGTCTTCAGGTTGTGCTAAGTTCTGTATAATTCTTCTAATACAGGGCTGCTAAATTCTTTCCTTAATAAACATTAAAAATGTTTTTTTTTTAATTGTGTCATTCTTGATTATTTTGCAGGGGGATCATACTATAGCCACAATTTTTTTTTAATGCTTTATTAACTTCTGATTTACATCATTCGTTTCCACCAGATTTTGAGTTACAAATTTTCTCCCTGTTTTTCCCCCACCCATCCCCACCAAACAGCAGTCCCACAGGATATCCCCACCTCCAATCTGCTCTCTCCCATATTTTCTCCCATACCCGTTTCAACTTTTCCAGTGGATCTCTATGCCTCAGTGCCTGTATATCTTATTTCTTAATTACATGTAAGATGGTATAAATAATAGTATATATATATGTATACATACATACACACACACACACACACACACACACACATATATACTTGAATCAATTCCAGATTCATTCCCTTTCCCCCCTGCCACCCACCACCACCGGGAAGACAAGCAGTTCAGTATAGGTTGTACATGTGCGGCTAATGCAAAACAATAACATAGTAGATATATTGTAAAAGACTGACTATATTTCCCTCCCTCCTATCCCACCACCCACTTGTTCTATTCTCTACTTTGATCCTGTCCCTTTTCAAAAGTGGGTGCTTCCAACTTCCCTCCCCCCCAGCCTGCCCTCCCTTCCATCATCCCCCCTCTCATCCCCTTCCCCCCCTATTCTCCTGGAGGGTGAGATCCCCTATTTAGTGTGTATTTCACTCCCTCCTCAAGCCAGATTCAATGGGAATAAGGTTGACCCATTCCCTTTTGCCTTCCTATTCTTCCCCTCCATTGTAACCATTTTCCCTTGCCTCTTCTGTATGAGATAGTTTGCCCCAATCTGTCTCTCCCCATCTCGTCTCATTATATTCCTCTCACCTCTTAATTTCACCTTTTAAGTATCATCCCTTCCTGTTAAATTGGTCCTGTGCCCTCTATCTATGTATACCTGTAAATGTATATACACACATTCACATATGTATTCATATGCCCACATACCCTCTTATATAGACATACATATATATATATATATATATATTTCTAATCCCTTCAACTACTGAGAAAAGTTTCATAAATTACAATTATTGTTTTTCCATGTAGGAATGTTAATAGTTCAACTTTGATAAGTTCCTTATGATTTCTTTTCCCTGTTTGCCTTCTCATGCTCCTCTTGCTTCTTGTATCTGAATGTCAAATTTTCTATTCAACTCTGGTTTTTTCAGCAAGAATGCTTGAAAGTCCTCTATTCCACTGAATGACCATATTTTCCCCTGAAACATGATACTCAGTTTTGCTGGGTAGTGTAGCCACAATTTTTTTTAACAGAATACCTATGCTGAATTTGTTCATATTTATACTTACTATCATATTAATATTTATAAGTACAGTCTAGTATTTGTAAGTTCTTAACCATAATCTCTTTTTATAAAGTAAAAATAGATTAAAATAATTCATAGAATATTAAAGCTTGAAAGAATCTTAGAGGTTCAGTCCAACTTCCTCATTTTGAGGACACTAAAACTATCCACATGATGTATCCTTGATCTCAGGCTCTCCCCTTTTCTTTGATCCTTGCTTCATCAAACATCTCCCTTTCTCATGTATCTTCAGTCTCACCTATTTTCTCTTTTTTAGTTAAAATTTTTATTTTCAGTTCAAATTCTCTATCTTCCTCTATTCCCTCTTCCATTCACTGAGAAGACATGAAGCATGGTACCCATTATGCATATGAAGTAATGAAAACATTTCTACATTAGTCAGGTTATAGAGGGAAAAAAGCAAGAAAAATAAAGTGAAAAAAAATGCTTTAATCTGTACTGAGTTCATTAGTTCTCTCATTGGAGGTGGCTAGCCTTTTCCATCATTTGTCCTTTGGAATTGTCTTGGGTCAGAGCAGCTAATTCTTTCACACATGATTATCGTTACAGTATTGCCATTACTATGTATAGTGTTCTCCTGGTTTTGTTCACTTCTCTGTATCAGTTCACATAAGTTTTCCCAGGTTTTTCTGAAACCATCCTACCTGTCATTTTATAGCAAATTGTATTCCATCAATCACAGTCACATACTACAACTTGTTCAGCCATTCCCCAAATGATGGGTATCCCCTCAGTTTCCAATTCTTTGCCGACACAAAAAGAGCTACTATAAACATTTTTGTACATGTGGGTCCTTTTCCTTTTTATTTCATCTCTTTGGGATATAGACCTAGCAGTGGTATTGCTGGGCCAAAGGGTATGCACAGTTTTATAGACCTTTGGGTATAGTTCCAAACTGTTCTCTATAATGGTTGCACCAATTCACAATTCCATCAACAGTGCATTAGTGTTCCGATTTTCTTGCATCCTCCAGCATTTGTCATTTTCTTTTTCTGTCATGTTAGTTAGAGTGATGAGTATGAGGTAGTACCTCAGAGTTGTTTTAATTTGCATTTCTCTAAATATTTGTGATTTGGAGCATTTTTTTTCATTTCATTCATTGCTTTAATTTCTTTTGAAAACTTCCTGTTCACATCCTTTGACCATTTGTCAATTGAGGAATGCGCTTTTACACATATATGCATATGTGTGTATACATATATATGTATATCTTATATATATAAAAATTTGGCTCAGTTTCTTATATATTTGAAAGATGAGGCCATCAGAGAAACTTACTATAACTTCCTCTCCCTCCCAGTTTTCTGCTTTCCTGTTTTTTGTATGTGTGCAAAAACTTTTTAATGTAATCAGAATTGTCCATTTTACTTCTCATGATCCTCGCTATCTCTTGTTTGATCATGTACTCTTATCCATAGAGTTGACAGGTAATTTTTTTCCCCATGTTCTCCTAATTTTCTTATGATATTACCCTTTATGTGTAAATCATATACTCATTTTGACCTTATGTTGGCATATAATGTGAGAGGCTGGTTTGTCTATGCTTAGTTTCTTCTAGACCATTTTCCAATTTTCTCAGCAGTGTTTGTTAAATAGTGAGTTCTTTCCCCAGTAACTTGAAACTTTGGGTTACTATGGTCATTTACTACTGTGTACCTAATCTATTCCATTGATCCACCACTCTATTTCTTATCCATTGTCAGACTATTCTGGTATTTACCACTTTGCAGTACAGTTTGAGATCTGGTACTGCTTGGCTGCATTCCTGCACTTTTTTTTTCATTGATTTCCTTGATATTCTTGACCTTTTGTTCCTCCAGGTGAATTTTATTATTGTTTCTAGATGTATAATACAATTATCTGGTAGTTTGATATGGCATAGGATAAATAAATTTAGGTAATATTATTATTATATTGGCTTGGCCTACCCATGAGCAATTACTATTTCTCCTATTTATTTAGATCTGTCTTTATTTTTGTGAAAAATATTTTGTAATTTTGTTCACATAGTTCCTCTCTGTGTCTTGACAGGTAGACTTCCAAGTATTTTAGACTGTCTGCAATTATTTTAAATGGAATCTCTATCTTCCTGCGGGTTTTTATTGGTAACATACAGAAATGCTGATGATTTATGTGGCTTTATTTTATATCCTGCTGAAGTTGTTTCAGCTAGTTTTTTAGTTGATTCTCTTGGGTTCTGTAAGTCATCATAGTATCTGCAAAAAGTGATAGTTTTGTTTCCTTGTTGCCTATTTTTATTCCTTCAGTTTTTCTAATGTTTTTAAATAGGAATAAGCATTGTTTTTGTCAAAAGCTTTTTCTGCATCTTTTGAGATAATAATTTTTGCTTTTCTTATTGATATGGTCAGTTATGTTTATAACTCTTTTTACAGTTTTTCTAACATTATACTAGCTCTACATTCCTAGTATAAATCCCACCTGGTTATATGATCTTCATGATATATTGCTGTAATCTTCTGGCTAGCATTAAATTTTTTTGCATCGATATTCATTAGAGAAATTAGTTTATAGTTTTCTTTCTCTGTTTTTGCTCTCCCTGGTTTAGCCATATTTGTGACATAGAAGGAATCTGGCAGGACTCCTTCTTTGCCTATGTTTTCAAATAGTTTGTATAGTTTGGGAATTGTTATTTAAATGTTTGGTAGAATTTGCTTATAAATCCATCTAGTTGGGGCTGGCGGTAAGTTTATACCACTCAAAGTTGGGAGCTGTGGTCAAGAGAGCAGACCCCCTGTCCCTTCCCTCACCACCTGCCAGTCACAAAACTGCTTTCCTGAGGCCTACCATGGAGGAATCATTGTCCGATCTGGAGCCCCCACTGAGCCAGGAAACCTTCTCAGACTTATGGAATTTACAGTGGAACAGTTTGCCAGATGATTTATCGAACATAGATGATATACAGTTTGCCTCACCAGACAATATGAGCTGGCCGGGAATTGAGTAATAAAACCCTGGATTTCAGGTGCCTGTACCCCCAGTTAACCTGCTCACATCAAATACTGTTCCATCCCGAAAGGACTATCCTGGGGAGTGTGGCTTCCAGATTGGTTTTCTACAATCCGGAACGGCCAAGTCTGTCACTTGCACATATTCCCCTGAGCTGAACAAGCTGTTTTGCCAGCTGGCCAAGACCTGCCCTGTCCAGCTCTGGGTCACCTCACCACCACCTGCTGGTGCCTGAGTCCGAGCTATGGCTATTTATAAGAAGTCAGAACACATGATCAAGGTGGTTAAGCACTGTCTCCACCATGAACGATGCACCAAGCACATAGATGCCCTGGCACCTCCCCAGCACCTGATTCAGGTGGAAGGAAACCTAAGTGTGGAATACCTCAATGTGCCACCACCATGCGACAGAGTGTGTCCATTCCTTATGAGTCCCCGGAGGTTGGCTGTGATTTTACTACAATTCATTACAATTATATGTGCAACAGTTCATGTGGGGGTGGGGGGGGAATGAACCGGTGCCCAATCCTTACCATCATAACTGGAAGACTCCAGCGGTCAGCTCCTTGGGTGTCACAGCTTTGAAATACGTGTGTGTGCCTGTCCTGGAAGAGACCGTCGAACTGAGGAGGAAAATTTCCACAAGAAGGGAGGTCACAACCCACAGCCACAGTCTTAGAGCAATAAGCATGCATTGCCCACCACTCCTGGGAGCACCCCCCAAGGCTAAAAAGAAGTTAATGGATGGAAAATATTTCACCCTCCAGATCTGAGGTCGCCAGCGCTATGAGCTGCTCCGGGAAATAAATGAAACATTAGAACTGAAAAGATACAGTGGGAAAGAACCTGAGGGGAGCTGTCCCCACCGCAGCCAGTTGAAGTCCAAGAAAGGAGATTCTACCCCTTGTCAAGACAAAAGACTTATGGTGAAAAGTGAAGTTCCTGACTCCGACTGAACATAACTACCCCCACCCCAGAGACTCTCTGTTTTTTATTTCCCATATGCAACCTCTCCTCTAAAGTCTTACCTTTAGAGATTCCCATTCTTCAGCCCTCCCCCCTCTTCCAGCTTAAAAATATAAGTCTCAATACTAAGGTGTTCCTTGCTAAAACAGATAAATGGGAGTAGGGCCTTTCCCTACTAGGCCATTATCCCTCACTTTGTTGTTCAGTCCACCTCTCCATGACCCAGGGGAGCATAGCACTCCAGTATTATCCATGGGGTTTTGTTGGCAAAGATACGGCAGTGGTTTGCTGTTTTCTTCTCCAGTAGATTAAGGCAAACAGAAGTTAAGTGACTTGCTCACACAGCTACT
The DNA here is from genome assembly GCF_028583685.1 of Petaurus breviceps papuanus. NCBI lineage: Eukaryota > Metazoa > Chordata > Mammalia > Diprotodontia > Petauridae > Petaurus > Petaurus breviceps. The sequence continues at coordinate 18,119,755 of NW_027185771.1, forward strand.
GAGGCCAATTTGAACTCAGGTCTTCCTGATTTCAGGCACCATTTTATATCTACTGAGCCACCTAGTTGCCTTCCCTCACTTTTACTGTCCCTCTAAAAGAGAGAAAAGTGATCTGAATAAATCTGAAAAAAAGTGTTCTGAATAAAAATATTAGAGGCATTGGAATCATAGACTTAGAACTGAGGGAAAGGACCTCAAAGGCCCCCTAGGTGGGCCCCTACTTTCTCACAGTGAGAAACAGGATTGAAATCCAGAACAACAAAGTGATGCTTCCATTGTACCATACTGCCTTTCTGGACTAGAGGCCTTGCTTAGAGCCATGATGGTTTCTTCAAATTATTATATGTATTTCTGTCATTTTGGAAAATGTATTCATTTAGGTATGTGTCCCTGGTAAGGTGGGGGAGGGTGGTGGAAGGATGTCAGGAAAGTGGGTAGTCACAAATAGTTGTTGATGGGTTGACATCTGTGCTAAAATGAGCTGTCCCACCCGCTGGATTTAGTCTCTGAAATGCCCAGTGGAATGTCCTTCTACCAAAATGTTATATACCCTCTAAGACTAAGCTAGACTAGGAAGTTCATTTTCACTCACATCTATTTAGCATTTTCCTTCATGATGAATTGTAGTCAACAAACATTTTGAGAAAGGAGCCATAAATTCACCAGACTGCCAAAGAGGTTTGACATAAAAATGGTTAAGAACCCCAGCTTTCTCAGGAACACACTTTAGTTCCAAGTGAAGTTGATTCACCCCCCAGAGATTCCTCCTTTCTTGTTTTCTTCCTTTTCTCCCCTTTTTTGTACCTTTTTGCTATTTTTATGGAATTTATTTTCATATAAAGAGTCAATACTGAAAAAAAAATTTTTTTAAATCCATCTAGTCTTGGGAATTTTTTTCCTAGGGAGCTCATTTATGGCTCATTCAATTTTTTCTAAAATAAGGTTATTTTTTTCTTCTGTTAATCTGGGCATTTTATGTTTTTATAGTCATCCATTTCACTTAGATTGTCAGTTTTACTGGCAAAATTTAAAAATTGGGCAAAATAGAATCTTACCCATTTTCTATACCTGAGGCTTCTACTTGCTTACCACCTATTAACCTGGCTTTAGTCTTCAATACACCACTCTGCTCAAACATCCCCACCGATCTCTCTGTGGAATTTAATCCTGTGATCTACTCTTGTTCTTCATACTCTTTTCTCCCTTGACTTCCATGAAAATACTCTCATGGTTTTCCTCCTACTCTCTGACTGCTGCTCTGCCTTTTGTTTTCTTCTCATTCTCCAGTCCTTTAAAGAGGTGACTACCAAGGTTGTGGCCTGGTCTTTCCTCCTCCTATATGCTTCCCCTTTGTGAATCCATGCGTGACCGGTTATTTTCTTTAGGAGGCTAAGTCTTTCCTCAAAGGGTCAGTTGTGTATTTCCAACTGATGGACTTATAGCGCTTCAAACTTCATAATGTTCAAATCTGAATTTGTTTTCATTAAACCTGAACTACCTCTAACTTCACTATTTCTTGGACAGTACCATTGCCCCAACATCCAAATTCAAGTGCACAGAATCATCTTTGATTCTTCCCCCTATTACCTACCCCATATCAAATCTTGTTGACCTACTGATACCATGTCTCCCATGTATTCCACTGCAGTAACCTTTGTTCAAGCTTTCATCTCTTGTTTAGTAGTTTTGTAACTTGTGTTCTTGCCTCCAGTGCCTCCCCTCTCCAATCCATCCTTTATGCAATGTTCCTAATGCGTCTCTCATATCATGTCACTCTACTCAAAATCTTTTAGTGTCTTTTAGTTATATGAATAAAACTTAAACATTTCATTCTTGAACCAGCCTTTCTAGCCTCCTTATATGCCTTTTCTTCATGGACCCTACATTATAAAGTCAAACTGGAATAAAATCTTCAGGCCCCACTTCTTGTTCTCATAGGAGTTAGGGCTAAAAGAACTAAGACTATGAGAGAGATTTTAATCCAGCCCATCAAGTTATAGGAGAAAAAAACAGGCTCAGAGAGATTGTAGTATATCCAAGCTCTAAGAGGTAGTAACAGTTAGGATTATTGCATTAGCCTGCTGGTAAGTCTGCCTGCCTTGAGCCTTTTCTTCAATCCATCCTTCATTCAGTCCCTACAGTGATTTTCCTAAAACATAGGTCTGGTCAAGTCACCCTTTCCTATTCAATGAACTCTAATAGGTCTTTATAGATTCCAGATATAAATACAAAATACTATTTGGCATTCAAAGTCCTTCATAACCTAGCCCCTTCTATTTTTCTAGTCTTTTTACACATTACTCCCCAACTCTGATCCAGTGACACTGGCCTCCTGGCTGTTTCACAAGTAAGACACTAGATCTTTTGACTCTGAAAGTCTCTGGGTGTTTTCAATGACTGTCCTCAATAGCAGGAATGCTCTGCTTCCTGTGCACAAACTACTGACCTTCCTGGCCTCCTTAAGTCCCAGCTAAAATTCCATCTTTTACAAGAAGCATTCCTTAACCCCACTTATTTCCAGTGCCTTCCTTCTATTAACTATCTCCTATTCTGTATGTAGCCAGTTTTGTATTTACTTGTTTGTATTTTGTTTCTCCCCATCAGCCTGTAAGATTCTTGAGGGCAGGGGCACTGTCTTTTGCCTCCTTTTGTATCCCCAAAGCTTAGCACAGTGCCTGCCCCTTAATAGGTACTTAATAAATGTTTATTGATTGATTGATTTGAAGCCAAGTCTTCTGACACAAGCTAGTATTCTTTCTTGCTGTCACACCAACTTCACTAGGTCACTTCTTCAGAGACTATAAAACATCGTCATTTTCTCTAAAGAGGATTTAAAATCTTGAGACTGGCCATTGAATCTGCATTTTTAAGAGACCATTAATAGTAACAGCTTGACCATTCATTCCCCAAGATATAAGCAGTCAAAGGACATAAACAAACATTTTTTAAAAATAGGAAAATTATTTCCAAAGAAATGAAAGGATGTTTCCAAATCGCTAATAATAATAAGAATTTACTAAGCATTTACTATGTGGTTCCAGACCCTGTGCTAAACTCTCAAGATACAAAGACAAAAACACTGTCCCTGCCTTAGAGGAGTTCACATTCTAATGGGGGAGAACACATTGATACCTAGGGACATATAATATACAGTAGATGGAAGGAAATCTCAGAGGAAAGGGACTTGGGGGAGAGTAAGAGACCTGGGAGGGCCTCTTCTATTTTGTAAATGGTATTTGAGCTGAATTTTGAAGGAAATTAGGGACTATTTAACAGGTGGGGAGGGGAGGGGAGACAGGAGAGTGTTCTAGCCATGAGGAACAGTGACTGCTAAGGCATAGAAATGGGAAGTGTATTGGAGAGTGCATGGAGGGAAATAAAGAATAAAAGGACTGGAAAGGTAAGAAGGAACCAGGTTAGTGAAGGATTTCACCAGGTGGCAAAGGCTTTGAGCACCAAACAAGATTTTATATTTAATCCTGGAGGCAACAGGATGCCACTGAAGTTTTGTTTTATCTCACACTCAGGAAATTGTCAAAGATCACAAAAGATGAGATTGTCAGTGTTGGAGGGGAATAGGGAAAGAGAAGCACACTAATAAATTGTTGGAGCTATGAATTTTTATAACCATAATGGAAAATAATTTGGAATTATGCAAGTAAAGTGAGTAAAATTTCTGTACCTTTTGATCCAGAGATTCCACCACTAGGCATATATTCCAAGGATATGTACATCCCATATACACAAAAACATTTATAGCAGCACTTTTTGTAGTTATAAAGAACTGGAAACAAAATGGATGTTCATCAACTGAAGAATGGCCAAACAAGTTAAGGTACATGAATGTAATAGAATATTACTGTGTTGTAAGAAATGAAGAGCATGATGAATACAGAGAAAAATGAAAAGATTTATATGATACAAAGTGAAGAAAGCAGAACCAGGAAAAAATATGCAACATGCATACAACAACGTAAATAGAAAAACAACAAACCAATAATCAAAATAATGCTGCAAAATTATAATGGTCAACTTTAACCCCTAAGAGGAGGTAAGAGAAAACACACCTTCTATTACTTCTTTGCAGAGGTAGGGGACAATAGAGGTGGAATACTGCATATACTATCAGGTTTGTTAATACATTGATTTTGTGGACTTTTCTTTTTCATTTTAAAAATATAAGAAATATCTCTCTGGGAAGTGAGGATATGTTAAAAAAATGTAAGTAACATAAAAAGCAAAGATATCAATAAAAATTATTTTTTGCAAACCTTAAAGCACAAATAAGTGCTAACTTTATTTAAACCTAGGTGGTTAGGAGTTTTGAGATATACAGGGAGAAAACAGAGGAAAAAAATATTTTCCAGTTTGTTAAAGAAGTAATATATAATAAAAATGATTTGGGAATTCAGAGCTAATAAGAAAGGTTTTACTTTCAGTAATTAATACTATCCAAACATACTCTTGGATTACCTTACAACTTGGAATGAGAGTGGGTTGGAGTGGTATATTCCCCATATAGCCTATAAGTTAGTGTGGTTGACTAAAATCCTGTAACACTGCTATACTAAAGTTAGCCTTATAGCTTTCTTGCACTTCTGAGAATAGTGTGCACAGTAGGTCCTTAAAACATTTGTACTGTGATAGTCAAGTAATATTTCTTTTTTTTTTGCTTTTTGGAGGGGGGAGAGCAGGGCAATTGGGGTTAAGTGACTTGCCCAAGGTCACACAGTTAGTAAGCATGTCAAGTGTCTGAGGCCGGATTTGAACTCAAGTCCTGACTCCAGGGCCAGCGCTCTATTCACTGCACCAAGTAATATTTCTTAAGTGCCTATTCTATGCTGGGCACTAAGTGCTAAGTGCAAGCAAAGAAAGGCAAAAAACAGTCTCTGCTCTCAAGCAGCTTACAGTCTAAGGCGGGGGGGGGGAGACAACATGCAAATAATTATGTACAAACAAGGTATGTATAGGATAAGTAGGAAATAATTAGCAGAAGAAACTAAGATTCAGGAAGACTGAGAAAGGCTTCATGCAAAAGCAGACTTTAGCTGTGGCTTGAAGGACACTGGGGAACTAGGAGACAGGTGTGAAGAGCATCCCAGGCATGGGAAATAGTGAAAATGCTTGGGGTTGGCAGAGTAGAAACAGGACTTCCGCGCAGCTCCTGCTTCTGCCTCCTCCAATTCATGCAAAAAATGACTCTAAACAAACTTCGGAGCTACAGAACCCCCTGAAGACAGCCCTGCAGGCTGGCAGGAAGGGGCCAGTGCAGCACTCTGGGAGATGAGGCCTCAGGGAGGCCACAACCAGCCACCTGCAGAGGGACTTCAGATCACCAGCAGCTGTGGTGGTTTCCAGAATTATCAACCTACAGATGCTAAGGACAAAGTGAGAGGTCAGTGCAGTGTGGACTTTGGGAACCGGGAGATCAGGAGTGTGGTTCAGCCTTTACCCATGCAGAGAGAGAAGCTGCTGAGGCACTGTGGCCATGCAGCTGCCACCACATGGCAGCTTCAGAGCTCCTGGCCTGCAGATTGTAGGGGGAACGGGGACTAAGCGACCAGTCTGAGGGGTAATCATTTCTGCTTTAACTTGCTTGGAACTGAATCCCTGTCCTGGGTGGAAGTCCTGGGGTGTGTGACCAGTTTGCCAGAGCCTGTGGAGGCTTCAGAGAGGGCAGCCAAATAAGAGCTCCAGCAGCTTTGAAAACCCCAGCAATTTGGGACAAAGCTCCCCTCTCTGGTAGCAGAATTCTACTGTGGCAAAAAGTTCAAAAGTCAAGTAATTGAGTGACAACATGAACAAGCAAAGGAAGCAAAGCAAGCAGAGTAATCCAACATTAGACTCCTATTCTGAGGACAAAATGGATCAAAGCATGGAATAGGAGGAAGGACAGCAAAGTCAGAACTCCTACATGAAAAGCTGCCAAGAATAATATGAGTTGCTTATAGCCTGTAGAGGAGATTAAGAAGGATTTTGAAAACCAAATAAGAGAAGTGGAAGAAAATTGGGAATAGACATGAGAATGATGCAAGAAAATTATGAAAGAAATGGAAGTCAGCAACCTGACTGAAGAAAATAACACCTTAAAAAATAGACTAACTCAAATGGCAAAAGAGGCTCAAAAAGGCAATGAGGAGAAGAATGCCTTTAAAAGCCGAATTTGCCAGATGAAAAAAAGAATCTCAAAAGCTCACTGAAGAGAATCATTCCTTCAGAATTAGATTGGAGCAAATGGAAGCTAGTGACTTTATGAGAAATCAAGATACTATTAAACAGATCCAAACAAATGAAAAAATAGAAGGCAATGTGAAATATCTCATTGGGAAAACCACTGACCTGGAAAATAGATCCAGGAGAGACAATTTAAAAGTTATTGGACTACCTGAAAGCCATGATCAAAAAATGAACCTAGAAATCATCCTTCAAGAAATTCTCAAGTAAAATTGCCCTGATGTTTTAGAACCAGAGGGCAAAATAGAGGTTGAAAGAATTCACTGATCACGTCTTGAAAAAGATCCCAAAAAGAAAACTCCTAGGAATACTATAGCCAGGTTCCAGAGTTCCCAGATCAAGGAGAAAATATTACAAGCAACCAAGAAGAAACAATTTGAATATTGTGGAAACACTATCAGGATAATGCAGGATCTGACAGCTTCTACATTGAGGGATCAAAGGGCTTGGAATATGATATTCCGGAGGTCAGAGGAGCTGGGATTAAAACCAAGAATCACCTACCCAGCAAAACTGAGTATCATGTTTCAGGGGAAAATATGGTCATTCAAAGGAATAGAGGACTTTCAAGCATTCTTGATGAAAAAACCAGAGTTGAATAGAAAATCTGACATTCAGATACAAGAAGCAAGAGAAGCATGAAAAGGTATACAGGGAAATCATAAGTAACTTATCAAAGTTGAACTATTTACCATTCCTACATGGAAAAATGATAATTGTAACTTATGAAACTTTTCTCAGTATGAGAATAGTTGAAGGGAATAAAAATTTATATATATATATACATATATATATAGTGTGTGTATACATACATATATATGTCTATATAGGAAGGTATATGGGTATATGAATACATATGTGAGTGTGTGTATATATGTTTACAGGTATACATAGAAAGAGGGCACAGGACTAATTTAATAGGAAGAGATGATACTTAAAAGGTGAAATTAAGAGGTGATAGAGGAATATAATGAGAGGAGATAGTGAGAGACACAATGGGGTAAATTATCTCACATAGAAGAGGCAAGGGAAAATTGTTACAATGGAGGGGAAGAACAGGAAGGCAAAAGGGTATGAGTCGACCTTATTCTCATTGAATTTGGCTTAGGGAGGGAGTGACATACACACTAAATAGGGTATCTCATCCTACAGGAGAGTAGGGGGAAGGAGATGAGAGGGGGATGATGGAAGGGAGGGCAGGCTGGGGGGGGGGGGGGAAGTTGGAAGCACCCACTTTTGAAAAGGGACTGGATCAAAATAGAGAACAGAACAGGTGGGGGTCAGGACAGGAAGGAGGAAAATATAGTTAGTCTTTCACAATATATAAATATAGAAATGTTTTGCTTAGCTACACATGTACAACCTTTATTTAATTGCTTATCTTCCCAGTAAGGGTGGGTGACGAGGGAGGAAGGGAAAGAATACGGAATTCAAAATTTTAAAATCAAATGTTTAAAAAATAGTATTATTATTATTTTACATGTAACTGGGAAATAAGATATACAAGCACTGGGGCATAGAGATCCACCATGCCCTGATGGAAAGTTGGAGGGGGATGGGGGAAGATATGGGAGAGAGCAGATTGGGGGAGGGGATATTCAGTGGGATCACTGTTTTGGCGTGGTGGGTAGGGGAAAATGGGGAGAAAATTTGTAACTCAAAATCTTATGGAAATGAATGATGTAAACTAAAAAAGAAAAAATAATACTTGGAGTTGGGAGATGGGTTATCCTATTTAAGGAACACCAAGGAGGTCAGTGTCATTGGATCAAACATTATGTAAAGTAGGTTTAAAAGTTGAAAAGGTAAGAAGGGGTCAGGTTATGAAGGGCTATAAATGCCAAACAGGATTTTATATGTGATCTTGAAGGTAAAAGAAGTCACTGGAGTTTATTGAATATGGGGGTTGTGATATGATCAGATCTGCATTTTAGCAAGATCAATTTGACAGCTACAAGTAGGGGAGGGATTGGAATGGAAAGAGACTTGAGACACTGCCAACAATTATGAGGTGATGAGAATTTAAACTAGGAATGTGGCAATATCAGAATAGAGAAGGAGGCTTACAGGAGAGAGATTTCAAAGACAGATATGAAAAAATTTCTGATTAGATTTTGGGGGGATAAAAGTGAGGAGCTGACAATGATACTAGGTTTCAAGTCTTGGTGTTCTCTTTATACTTAATAAGGACATTAGGAAGAGGGGAGGGTTTGAGGGAGGGATAATGAGTTCAGTTTTACACATGATAAATTTAAGATATCAATCAGACACGTAGTGTGAGATGTCTCCTAAACGGAGATTTGAGATTGAGGATTAGGAGAGAAATTAGGGATGGACAAGTAGATCTGATAGCCATCTGTATAGAGATAACTGAAACCATGGGAGCTGAAGAGCTCCCCAAGTGAAATCATAGTAGAAGAAGAGGTCCCAGCAGAGAGCTTTGGAGGATGCCGACTGTTAGGGGACATGCTGTGGGAAGAGCGCTGGATTTAAACAGAGGATCTGACAAGAGTCTTATCTACCTAGTACTTATGTTCAGGTCACTCTCCCTTGCCAGCCCTCACTTTCCTCATATGAAAAATGAACGGGTTGGACAGCGTGCTTTTAATGAGACCTTCCAGTCCCGTGGTCCTCGGCTGTTCCAAGGCATTCCGTAGCACCCCATTCCCTCCAGGACACAGTGGAGACTCCTCAGCTAGGCGTTGATGGCCCTCTGGCTTCCATCTTCCTTTCAGCTTTGTTCCATCCTCGTCCATCGTTATCCACCTAAACTGGCCTGCTAGTCTTACCATCTCCTTGCATTTGCAGGAGCAGTCCCTTATTCCCTTAACACATTTCCTCATTGCTACCTCTCAGAAACCTTTGTCCTCCAAGGCTCACCCCCGGTGCTGCCTCCTTCAGTGCCCCACCCCCCCCCCCCGCAACCCGCCCCCAGAGGGTCGTGTTCTTTCTTTCCTCAGTTTACCTTGTTTTGTACCTATTCGAATACAGGTTGTAACCTACATATTACAGGGTGTATTATGTTACATCTTACAACACAGTGTAACATAACTGTAACACGATGTCACGGCCGAAATGAAATGACCCCTATGTGGCAGGATGTAATCTTGCAGGCGGGGGCTGTGGCACCGACATGCTGAATACACAGCCAACTGAACTGGCCCAAGACCCTGCTCAGCGTTAACCGGGTCTGACCTGCCCTAAGCGTTTAGCAGCCCAGCGTTCTTCCTTTGGCCCTAGACACAGCAGGAGGTGGAAGGGGGTGCAAGCAGGGAGGTGAAGAAAGTGGCCAGAGGGTTGCGGCTGCAACGGAAGTCCCGCCTACAGGCGGAAGTTGCGTTTTCCATTCCGGCGGGAAATGTGGGCTTAGACTCGATAGAGGTACTGAGAGTTCCCCCAGAGGAGGCAGAGGCCGAGGGTCGGTCCAGGACCTGTGGGAGGGGCGGAGGAGTGTACCGTCCCCCCAGCCCCCCGGGGAGAGAGAGGGTGTGTGTGTGTGTGTGTGTGTGTGTGTGTGTGTGTGTGTGTACGCGCGTGGCCTTTCCTCCGTTGGAGCACCGAGAGCTCGAGGCCAGGCCTAGGGCCGTGCGTGCGGAACTGACCTCCCCACCCCCACCCAGGGCCTGAGAGTCCCTGGAACTGAGAGGGAAACCGAGATCCAGGACGGGGGTCTGGCTAAAAGGAAACTCCGGATGGAATGAGGTAAAGCACGCTGCCTAGGGCCTGGTATGCCGCAGGTGCTTAATATATGCTAGTTCCCTCCCCTACCTCCCAGTAGGACGGGGCAGGTCCGGTAGTTACCCTCTGCTCTTCCTCATAAAGAGGAAGAATGGGAGGCCCAGCTCGTCCTGTGCGACAGGCTTCCTCCCTTCGGATGACCCTGGCTGCCCCATGACCCGAGCACCGTGGCGTGGGCCGGGCACCCAGAACGAGAGGAGGGCGGCCTCGGCCAGGCCCGGCCGGGAGGGGCCCGCCCCCCAGCAGCCTGCTGTCGGAGGGGGAGCGCTTTTGGCCACCGCCTCCCTAGTGTCCGTGTGGCCGGGGTCCCTGAAGGGCCGTAGGGAGGATGGGATGGAGATGAGACCGGGGATCCTGGAAGGACTTGAAGTAAGTGCCAGTGGAGCTGGAGGGAGGAAGACCCAGCTTCAAATTCAGCTGCACATGCTAGCCATGGAGCCCCATCTTCAGTGTCCTCATTTATAAAATAGGGAAGATGATATTAGCACCTGCCTCCAGGGTGGTGCTATCCAATGAGATAATATAAAAGATATAGATAATATAATAAAGATAAGATAAAAGGCCTTTGTCAGCCATCAAGCACCATATAAATGCTAGCTATTGTATGGCTATTCTTATTATTTCAGGTGAGGTGATGGTGTGACTGACCAGCCCTTCTTCAAAAGATAAGAGCCCTCTGTGGGTGGTTTAACCAAGGACATATACAAGGTAAAATACGAGAGGGGAACCGCCTGCAGTTGCAGTTTAGAGACCTGACAATTGTAGAATGTTACAACTTGGGAGGCACCTTTCATGTTATCTTGTCCCAGGCCTTCTTTTTTAGATATATTGGGAAACTAAGACCCAGGGAAGTGAATAATTACATAGTTTTAAAATTAATAAAGAGTTTTCTTCACAGCAGCCTCTGGAGATAGGGAGTACAAGTTTTACTATCACGGTTTTGCAGAGAAGGAAACTGAAGTCTGAAGAAGTGAAGTGGTTTGCAGTCAGTACATCAAGGAAGTGTCAAGGCCTGGGTTCAAAAGCAGGTCTTCCTCTTCTGGGCCCAGGAATGTTTCCACAGCCTAAGAGAAGAGTCCTGGCCAAGGTCATTAAAGCAGGCCTGTTCATGACAGGCCTGGACTAGAACTGTAAACTTCTGAATCCCAGCTTAGTGATTTTCCTACCATGTTCCAGTTTCTGGAAACTCTTTATTAAGATCATTGTTCTGTCAAGGAATCATTTTTAGATCCTTTAGAGAAGTTATTAAACTTTTCTTTAGGGCTCCTTTTGGCAGTCTGGAGGAGCCTATAGCACTTTTCTCAGAATAGTTTTTTTTTTTTAATTCATAATGGAAGGAAATGCTAAATTTCAGCTATAAGTTAATGAAAATAAAGATGTAACTCTTTTCCCATCCAAATTTAAGACCCCCTAAATCAATCTGAGGACCTCAGAGTAAGAACATTTTCTTCATAGTATTCTTGGATATTCCCTGCATTGAGGCAGATCTCAATCTGTCCATGATTTCAGATCTTTTCAAACTATGATTCTTGTCCATGACTTTCCATAAATTCCCCCTAGTGAATCCATACAACTCGGTATAACTTTTTGGATTTGTTTGTTTTTTAAAAAAATATTTCATGGGTATCACTGCAACATTCAAGTGTTTCATCTGTTATCTTTTATTCCTTCTAAATGACCCATCTACCATTTTCTTTTCCACCAACATATTTCCTTGCTAATAACATTTTGGTACTAGTCTTCATCCTACTTATACAGACTACATGTCTTTCCATTGCCCTTTGGGTCATCCATAATTTTTATTTTTTTATTTTTGGATGTTGTGTTGTTCCTTGATAAGTAACTACATTGTAGGGAAAATGTTAGTGTTTTTAAAAATGAAATTTTATGTCAGGTTGCAGTTTGTGATTTTTGAAAGCATCTTGAAATTTCCAAAATAAAACCCAACCTACCAACCTCCTGTTCAATTTTGGGTCCAGCTCCTCTGTTTTTAGTACCGTCAGTGATACATGTACTCATAGACTAACTCAGTGGACTGACTGTCCAGCTTGTTGGGCTGTGAGGAATAGGCATTTTTCATTAATTTATTGTTACCTGGATAGCTTGCTGTGCTGTTATCTTTTTAATGGTTTTGAATCTCACTGAGCCCCTGTAGTAATTTAGGATTGTTGCAGTTATCACAATATTATCCACAAGCAGGAGCATCTGGAGGACTTCACCATCTTTAGTGATCCCCTCTTACATTTCAACTCTGCAAAGGAAAGGGGAGTACTGAAGGTGAAAAAAGACCATGTAAAAGGATGGGATTAAATTATAATGGCTACTATGTGAAGACTATGGAATAAGTACTATACAGATGGCCTGATAAATAAGTCAGGTAACATATAATGTGGATTTCTATGTAGCCCCTGCATCTGAAATCCCCTTGATGACCAATCTCCACATACCTTAACAGAAATCTCATCTCCTTGCTTAAAGTCTCTCTTCTCTCCAATTCAGCCTTCACACAGTTGACAAACTAATTTTTCTAATACCTGTAGACTTAAATGTAAGCCTCTTCATTTAGTATTTATATTTAAAGTCCTTCACAATGTGACTTCAGTCTGCCTTTTCAGTTTTAACCCTTTAACCTCTCTTCAAAAACTCTCCATCCAGCCAAAAAAGCCTTACACACAGCACACCATCTCCTTTCTCTATCTGCTCAGACCACCTTTCATGCCTGGAATTTTACTCTGTAAAATCCCTATATCCTTATTTTTCTTCAAAGTTCAGTTAAAATACTACCTCCTACCTGAAACCTTTCCTGATCTCCCCAGCTGCTAGTGTCTTCCTTCCCACAAATAACCTTCTGTTTCTTTTTTGTGTAATTATATATATACATACTGCCTACTACTGTATCATGTAATCTCTTTGAGGGCAGGAGTTGTCGTTTTTGTTTTAGCATTCTTAGTGTCTAGCACAGTGCTTGGCACACATGAGCTCTTAATGCTTATATTGATGGGTTCAAACATATTTTCTAGTGATTAGCTTGTTAATGCAGTTTTAACATAAGAACAATGTCATATCATCTTTACTTGAATATTCTATCTTCTCATTGTCTGTGGTACATAAAGCAGTTTTGAAGAAGAAATTGAAGACTTTTTTTCTCCATAAAATTCCCCTCATTTTGGTTGTCAGTCCTAACCTTTGAAAGACTAAATAAGAATAGTAGAATTACAAACCACTATATAGACTTCTTAGGACTTTAGTATTAAGTGTGCTAATTTTTATATATTTATATATTAGGAGGTAGTTATTTTCCTAAAGTTTTGGAGGAAAAAGAGCTATTTCAGTGGACTTTAAACATTTAAACTTTGGAGATGCATTTTTCTAACAGGATCAGGGAGCATGGTTTTCCTACTACATTTTGAAATTCATGGCACTGTTACACTTGATTGTTAAGATTTCAAATTATAAATTGGGAGACTATGGGGGGGGGTGTTATTTTTGAAACCACCTTGGAAGGAAAGGACAGGTAGAGTCTGCTCACTACCCATGTAACCTCAAGCAAGTTGCTTACTTTCTCTGGACCTCAGTTTGCAAAGAGAGGAGACTGGGTTGTATGTCTAAGGTCTCTTCTTGCTCTCCACCCTGTGATCCTCTGTCCTGTTTCTGCTACTGAGGAGAAACTGTATTCCATAAGAACAAAAACAAAGCTTCATTTCCAGCTGTTTCTGATAATGTTGAGAGGATTAAACTGCTCTAATGCTGCACTTATAATAGTTTTGGTGAGAGTTTTCTTTTTTGGGGTAAACAGGCAATGTAATATCATCTTTGTGGTGATTATCAGTGCCCTTTAAAAGTGTGATTAGTTTAATAGTTTGGACTCTTTAAATACAAGTATAAAGCTATTTTTGAATCATTACTGCTAAATCCTGGATAATCGTCATTTACTTAATTTTCCTGTGTACATTTTTTCAAGTTAATGTGATAAAGATGGGAGAATGAGGATTATAAACTAAGTATGAATAAGATGCAGGGACAAAGTGTAAGAAAAAACTAGGCACAATCAGAAAAGGGAGCTGAGACTATTGATTTTCTATTTGAGTTGGAGGGGTGAAGGATCATAAAATTCAGAACTCAAAGAGAGATTAGAGATTATCTAGTTACATTCTTTATTTTACAAATAATATAACTGAGGCCCAGAGTGGGGAAGTAACTTCCTCTCAGTCACTCAGTATGAACAGTTCAGTGTTTGTGGCAGCTAAAGTTCATTCACCCATCAAAGCTGTTTCCCTCTAAAATTTCTCCAGTTTTTCATCAGTAGAAAGATCAATGAAAACATTTACTAGTAGTTTTTTACTAGTAGTAGAAATTGTATTAATTAGGAAATTGTAAGAATTGAAAAACAGGAAGGTTAATTAAAAACTGACATTAATCATGTAAAATTAGAATTTTAGAACAACTGACTTGTTGCTGTTTATTGAACTCCCATTTAGAAAAATACTCTGTATGTAAAATAAGGAGAATGGATACTATACATACTATATGGCTTTGTTAAATAGTGTGACAGGACTGAGTACAGAAAACCAGAACTTCCATTTACACTTAATGATTCCCTCCCTATTTACAGTATGGTGGCACAATTGGAAAGTATACTTCATCTCTGAGAAGCAGGTCCTAGAAAAGCTCATCTGAAGGTTTTTGTGAATTCCTGTCTGACCTCCCTAGAGGAGGATGGTAAGGCAGTGCAGCGCTAGCAGTGGGATCAAGAATTCAGAGAGGACAGTCAAGGCAAAGGGGCTAGAGGAGCGCTAGTTAGCGTGATGTGCCTGACACACGCATTTATATTTATTATTTATATTTGTGATAACGTGGATTTGAATTGATAAAATGTCTGTCTTATAGGTGAAGCTTAAGAAAATAAAAAATGGAAAAAGACGAGATAAAGAAGACACAAGGTGGGAAACTCACAGTTCATGTTCTGGAATCAGATTTCATGTTTTTATTCAATGTGTTTCTATTTAGCATCATTAATTCTCTATAGTTAATTCAGTCAGCAAACATTTATGAAGCTCCTGCAATGGAAAGAATGCTGGATTTGGAATTAGAGAACCTGATTTTAAATTCCTGTTTGCCACTTTTTACCTGTGAAACCTAGGAGCAGTTATAACCTCTGGGCCTATATTTCCTTATCTGTAAAATGAAAGAGTTGGATCAGATGTTCCCTAAGCAGCCCTCTGTCTCCTTCTATACTATTTGGCTCAGTGCTTTTCACCTCTCATGGATTCAGTTATCTGTATGCAGATGATTCTCAAATCTCTATATCTTGCCTTAGCTTCACCCCTGACCTCTGGTCTCCCTCTGTAACTGCCTATCAGATGTCTTAAACTTGATGTCTAAGAGACATCTTAAACTCAGTCTGTCCAATAATGAACTCATCTCAGCCCTGCACTCCACCCTTCCTCTTCTTAGCTCTCCAGTGACTGATCATGTAACTTTCCTGTTACTACCATCCTCTTAGTCACCTACCCTTACAACCTTGGTGTCATCCTCAACTCTCTGAGCTCACTGAACCCATATATTCAATCTTGTCGAGTCTTGGTAGACCTTCATGACATCCTTTGTATATGTCCCTTTCCTCTACTCACATGGCCACCATCCTAATTCAGAAAGCCTCATCACCCCTTGCCTAGACTATTGCAATAGCCAAATTAAAGCTCATCCCATTTCAATCCACTTCCCACTTAACTACCAAATTGATTTTCTTAAAAGTGTAGGACTGATTATAACCACACCACTGGCGTCTGTGTGTGTGTGTGTGTGTCAGTATCTTTATCTCTTCATAAACTCCAGTGACCCCTTGTCACTCCCAGGATCAAAATACAAAACATTCTGTTTATCAGTTGAATCTCTTCACAACCTGGCCCCTCCTAGCTTTCTCATTTTCTTATACTTCCTTCCCTTCCATGAGCTCTATGACCTAGCCACAATGGCCTTTTTGCTCTTCCTGTTGCAGTACACTCTAGCTCTCAGCTCTGTGCCTTTGTGTTGTTACCCCCCCTCCCCCCATTCTCCCTCTTCTTGATCCTACCTTCTGCAGAAGACCTTTCCTGATCTCCCCAGCTGCTAGCCTTCCCCATCTACTCAGTATGGATTTTCTATATCCCTAGTTCTTTTCATGTCTCCTCCATTAAAATGTGAGGTCTTGGAGGACCGGGTTAGTATTTTTGTCTTTCTCTGTGTCCTCAGCATTTGGTGAAATCCACTGATTACTGCCACTTAACAAGATAAAGCACTGGATTTGGAATCAGAATATCTGAGTTTAAATTCTAACTCTATTAATTGCTTTCTGTGTGCTCTTAGGCAAGTAATTTAATATTATTCACAATAGCTCCCTTATTTTTTATTATTCATTACAACAGTACTTTAAGATGTTCAAAACATTTGTCATTCATTTTCTCATGTTAGCTTCATAACAACTGTCTGAAATGAGTATTTCAGGCACAATTATCCTCACTTTAACAGATGAATAGAAAGACTCAGAAATAATTGTTTTTTTCCTATGGTCACATAGGATTTGTCTGAAGCAGGTTTCAAATTCCTGTCTCCTTGACTGCAAAGCCATCACTGTCTAGTACAGCACAATGCTGTTCCACTTTGCAGTCTCAGAAATAGAAGGGGCCTCAGATCATATAATCCAACTCTACCTGACCAGAAACTTCTACAGCAATTTAAAGTTCTAGGTCTTTTGTAAAAAGAGGGCATAGGAACAGATTATCTCTAAAATCCATTCTAACTCTAAACTTAATTATCTTAGAAATGAAACTCCCAATTTATATTACAGAAGTTTACCTTTTTGTGGTTTGTATCATTTTCTTCAAGAATCCAATAAATTAAAAAAAAAAGAATCCAATAAATTTTCTGTTTTCATAGTGAGCTGATTTTGGAAATACTTGTTAATGGGGGTGGCTAGATGGCACAGTGAATAGAGCACTGGGCCTGGAGTCAGGAGGACTTGATTTCAAATCTGGCCTCACACACGTAACAAAAACTAGCCATGTGACCGTGGACAAGTCACTTAGCCCCAATTGCTCTACCTTCCCCTCTCCAAAAAAAAAAAAAAAGAAATACTTGTTAAATATCACCATTATTTGTTTTGAAACTAGCTCTAAAGAACAGACAGATTTCTATAAAAACATAATTACATTAAAATTATATGATTTACACTCCTATAAAAATTTCTAATCTATGATGTAAGTTAGCACCATTTCCTAAATTTATGCCTGAATTAGTTACTGAGGTGGAAGCAGTGATAACCTCCCCCACAGACACTTTGTTAATCTTTTAGGATTAGAAGGATTCACAAGAGCCAATTTATCCAAGAGTTTACAGTTTACAATATTATAGTTATTATAATACAGGGAGGTTATTATTGAAGTACAAACTCAATTACCAATGTTGGTGTTTTTAATTTTCAATGAGATTTTTATTAAAGTAGAAAGTTAGTTTATTTATTACTTTTTTCTTAATTTACATATTCCTACTATTTGAAACAATTCCTATAGTTCCCCCAAATTATAAAAGTGACTATTGCATTTCTTATCAAGGAGTGCCTTGCCTGTTTGCAGCTTTTTAGAAGCAGGAAGCCAAATTGTTAGTTTCTGCTTTTCTTATTTGGTGGAGTCACTTTAGAAAGGGAAATGCCAGCTGGTAGATTAATGGCCCAAAGTAGATAAGGAATCCAGGAAGGTTCCCCTCTTCAAAAATATCTCTGTAATATATTCTACTAATAAGAGATGCTATGGAGATTTTGAGACCTTCTTCCAAAAGCAAATATTTTTTAGAGGATTAAGTCATATGTACTTTACCTTGACAGCTAATGATACTGTTATTTTTTCCTTTACTGATGAAAGTCCTAATCAGGACTGAGGGAAGAGGGATTAATAATTCTGGATTTGGCATATTTTTCATGAAAGGCAGATTGGATAGAATACCACAGAGTGGTACTTTAGATATCTAGAAAGCAGTGTGAGGGCACTGGATACTTGATGGTTGGATGGAACAGAACAATAGAAAGTGAGAGAATGATTAAAGAAGGGAGATTGAGGAAGAAAACTCTACTTTGCAGTGTTAGGATTTTAGCAGAAGTCATCTTTGTCATTTTAAGTTGCATTGTTGGTGGAGTTGTGAACTGATCCAACCATTCTGGAGAATAATTTGGAACTATGCCAAAAGGGCAATCAAACTATGCATACCCTTTGATCCAATAATACCACTACTAGGTCTGTATCCAAAGAGATCCAAAAAAAGGGAAAATCACCCACATGTGCAAAAATGTTTATAGCAGTTCTTTTTGTGGTGGCAAAGAGTTAGAAATTGACGGAATGCCCACCAATTGGGGAATCACCAAACAAGTTGTGGTATATGAATATAATGGAATACTATTGTGTTATAAGAAAGGATAAGCGGGCAGACCTCATAAAAACCTGAAAAGACTTACATGGACTGATGCTGAGTGAAGAGACCAGAACTGGGACAACATTGTACACAGTAATAGCCACAGTGTGTGATGACTAACTTTGGTAAACTTGGCTCTTCTCAGCAATACAATGATCCAAGACAATTAAAAAAGACACATGATGAAAAATGTTCATCCAGAGAAAGAAATGATGGAGTCTGAATGCAGATTGAAGCACACTATTTTCACTTTATTTTTTTTGTGTTTTTTCCCCCTTTTGCAAGCTGTTTCTTCTTTTACAATAAGAATAATATGGAAATATATTTTACATTATTGCACATGTATAACTTATATCAAATTGTTTATGGTTTTATAGGGAGGGGAGGGAGAAAATTTGGAACTCAAAATTTCATAAAAAATAAGAATTGTTTTTACATGTAATTGGAAAAATAAAAAACTATACAAATAAAATAAGTTAAAAAATTATTTATCCCTAGCATGGCTATACCCAAAACAATCTTGTTAATTCTTCCAGACCCATTCAGAAAAGAGGAAAGCAGGATAAATGTGTCATTTTGAATTTTTCATTCTAGAGAAGGGGCTCTGAGCCTTTTTGTATCATGGGCCCTTTTGGCAGTCTGTTAAAGGCTAGACCCTTCACAGTATTCATAAAATAAAATACATAGGGTTTCAAGGGAAACCAATTATATTGAAATATATTTACCAAAATATTTATTAGAAAGAACAAGTTCACAGACATCAGGTTAAGAACTGCTATTCTAGGAAATGAATACCTGATGATACCTTTTGTATTGTCAGATTCTCAGTAGTAAATTTAATTATTTATTCCATGTGTAAATTTATTTCATTATACCAAATTATGAGACTAATTTTTTTTAAGTGGAGGACTAGGCATCCATTGACATCTCATTTTCTTTTAGTGTGCAGTATTGTGACATATCTTTAAAATGTTTTATTGATACCTTTTGTTTTTTACATTGTAATCATTTCCCAAATATACTCCTTCAATTGAACCTTCCTTTATCACAAAGAAAAACAGTTAAGCAAAACCTGTCAACAAACAACCCTGTCTGACAAGAATGCAACATTCTGCCCCTATGGTTTCTTAAACGTTTTTATTGGAAGAAAAGAAGTATGTTTCATCACCTGTTTTCTGGAACCAAGATTGGTCATTGTAAAGAATATGAGCTAAGCTGTTAGTTTCTTAGACATTGAGTATATTCACTTGGTGGTTCTGATTTCTTCACTTTGTGTCAATACTATTGGACCATATCTTTCTGAGAAACCTTAAACGTTATGCAAGATTGGTAGCTTATTTGTAAAAAACCTTGCAAAGCCAATTATTCACAGCATAGTAAAAGTAGCAACCTTGTTTACATAAGGAGCTGTTGTAGAATGTAATGTTAAGTTTTATTTTATTATTTAACCATTCTAGTACTTCTCCATAATGCCAGCAAAATATTTTAAAATTGAATTCCTTTTCTTAGTTTTAACTTCAAGTGAAGGGTGCTAGTTAAATTTTTAAAAAATTTTGTTTATGTTGTTCAGTCATTTCAGTCTTATCCAAATCTTGGTGATCCTATTTGGACTTTTCTTTGAAAAGATACTGGAGTACTTTGTCATTTCCTTCTCCAGCTCATTTTACAGATGAGGAAACTGAGGAAAATAGGATTAATTGACTTGCTGGGGATCACACAGCTAGCAAGTGTTTTAAGCCAGGTGTGAACTTAGGAAGATGAGTCTTCCTGACTCTAGACCTGGCACTCTATCCACTGTGCCACCTAGCAGCTCCTACATGTAAAATACTAAGGGAAAAACTGAATGATATAATGAATACTTGTATAAGAAATAACAGTAAGTTATGTACTTAAATTAAGTACTTATGACTAAGAATAATTTATTGTGGTATTCATAAGATCTTTTGAGTATCCAATTAAGTATCTACTGCTGGGTAGGTTCATAGTAGCTTCTGTTTTCCCTAAAAGGAATGTTTTTTTGTCTTTTTTTTTTTTTTGTCTTCAAAGGATTGTCACATAAGAAAGAAAAATAATTAGTTGAAACTTTTTGGGCCAAAATAATTAGAATCACAAAACATGTGTTTTCTTTTAGAAATGAAGACTGACCTGAATTTATTATTAGAGTGTCTTAAATATCAAATGGACAACCCATCTTCACAAAAGGAGGCTTTGGTTACTATTTATTCAGTCTGTCAGCAAAACAGTAAGAAAATGTGTTAACATTTCATCAGGGATTTTCATTTAATATTGTGCTATTTCAGTGCAAAAATGTGTAATTCTTTATATTCAAATAATATGTTGTCATATTATTATCATTGTAGATTTTTATTTTGTCCTAAGAGAATCACTAGATAAATGTAGTTTCTCTTTTATTTTGTTTGCAATCCTTTAGGTGACGCAAGTATTTATTTTCGGGAAATTGGTGGTTTGATGTTTGTAAAAAACCTTGCAAAGTCAAGTATTCACAGCATGGTAAAAGAAGCAGCCTTATTTACTTTAGGAGCTATTGCAGAATGTAATGGTAAAAAGTTACTTTATTATTTTATTATTATTGAACTATTCTGTTAGATTTCTATAATGCCAGAAAGTGTTTTTAAATTACACTTTTTCCCTTAGTTTTCACACTAAGTAGCTTTCTATGGGTGCTAATTTAGTAAAAAAACAATTTTTTTCAAATATGTAAAACTGCCCAGTAGAGAGGTATTCATACTACACGCATAAACTGCTTTTTGTCGAGCAATTTTTTTATCTGTAGATAACTTAATTTGAAGCTAAACTAGTAGTTTGTCACCTCAACTTTATTTCCCCCACTCATTCCTTTAAAAAGTGTCTTTATTGGGGTGGCTAGGTGGTGCAGTGAATAGAGTACCGGCCCTGGAGTCAGGAGGACCTTAGTTCAAATCCGGCTTCAGACACTTAACACAAAAACTATCCATGTGAAATTGGGCAAGTCACTTAACCCCAATTGCCCTCCAAAAAGCAAAAAAAAAAGTATCTTTATTCTAAAATTAGTTACCATCTACAGAAAATTTTAAATGCATATTTTTTGAAGATCACATATGAAACTTAAAACTTCAAATGTTTGCAGTTTGTTTTTTTTAATAGTACGTGTATTAACTTGTACAAGGTAGTAACAAAAATGTCCCACTTATTTCCATGCCTTCTTAAATCTTTTTCTCTGTTTTCTTAAGATTTTGTTGCTTAGTATTATTTACATCATTAGAATCAGAATACATTCTGAATCTGCTTTCTTAACTTTGCATTGTTTTACATTTTGTTTCCTTTTTCATGTTTGATATTTCTCATGTTTCAACAATATACCATTACATCCAACCAGCTTTAAATTCCTATAATGTTTTGGTGTCTAGTTCTAGAAATTGTGTTGAATTCATTCATTAAACGAACATGTATTAAGTACCTTTTGTTTTCCATTTACTGTGTTAAGCTGAGGAAAAACTAGGTAGATAAGTAAGGCATGTTCTCTTTCCTCTTGGTATTTATTATCTAATAAGGAATGTAGTTGGGTGTATTTTACTCCCCAAGTTGTTGGTTTTTTTTTTTTGCCTTTTTGGAGGGCAATTGGGGTTAAGTAACTTGTAACTTGTCCAAGGTTACACGGCTAGTATTTTTGTGTGGTGTTAGGTGTCTGAGGCTGGAACCGAACTCGGGTCCTCCTGACTCCAGGGCCGGCGCTTTACTCACTGTGCCACCTAGCCACCCCTCCCCAAGTTATTTTTCTTTTTTTTTTTTTAAAGCAATGGGGGTTAAGTAACTTGCTCAAGGTTACACGGCCAGTTATTTCTGGATGTGGTGCTGAGTGTCTGAGCCCGGGATTCGATCTCCAGGTCATCCCAACACTGGAGCCGATGCTCTTACTCGCTGAGCCACCTGGCCGCCCCTTCCCCAAGTTATTTTTAAAAGCCTATTGCATATGTTTGGTGGACCTCTGACTTTGCCAGCATAGGAAGCTCCAGTTAGCAGATCAGCCCCCTACATAGCAGCTTATATAGTCTTAGTCCCCTGAGGTATGAAGAGGTAAATGTCTAGCCCAGGATCACACTGTCTCTCTTACTGCATTATTAAAGGAAGACACCAGAGGATAATCTTTTTTTTTTTTTTTGCTTTTTGGAGAGGTGAAGGCAGGGCAATTGGGGTTAAGTGACTTGTCCAAGGTCACATGGCTAGTAAGTGTTAAGTGTCTGAGGCCAAATTTGAACTCAGGTCCTCCTGACTCCAGGGCTGGTGCTCTATTCACTGTGCCACGTAGCTGCTGGGTGATCATTTTTTAAAAGTGGTAGGGAAATAGTACCAGTGTTGATTGTCTTATTATTTCCTAATGTGAGGTTAAGAGGTTCACTCTTAAACTTCTTGTGTGTGTTTTGTTTCCTAAACATATTAAGAATTTTTTTTTCTGATTTTATTTCGAGTTTTTGTCCAAATTTTTAACAAGATGGATACTTTTTTAGTGCACTGGAACCATTTTTGAGTATCACTCAAATGCACTTGCCTTGGATAGTGATCACTTAGGTCTACCAATTAAATCATTGCTAATCAGTTATAGTAGAAATTATGTTGTATAATCTATACATTCATGAAAGTAAGCATATACTTGGGATTAACCCGTTTAATAACATTCATTTTTAAAATGGTTACTTCTGTGAAGTAATTTAAATTTTGTGTTTTTTATTTCAGTTTATTGTCAGCAAACTTTGTGTACTTCAGAATTTTTTGAAGACGTTATTTGCTTTCTATCTAAGTATAAATCTAGCATAAATTTGAAGAGAATGTCTGTTTATGTGATGTTAGTCCTGGTTTCAAATAACAGTAAGTATCTTTTATTGCTATATTAGAAAAACATTTTAAACATTAATATCTCCTTTTAAAATTAAAATTTAATAGCTTTATTTTTTCTCAACCCTTTAATTATGATTCTTCAGAGTTCTTCTTGTCTCACTAACTTCTGAAAGCTACTAGAAGGAAATTAACAACAAATCTAATTCAGTATTCTTAATATTAAGAAAAGTGAAATGATGTAGGTTCTTTGTACACACATGCATACACACACATGTACACACGTGCCTTGTGCATATGCATCAGTCAATCAGCAATCTATTTTCTCCACAGAAGACTAATAGCTGTTTTAGGAGTAAATGACTGGCACTGATTTTCCCCCTCAATTGATAGGTTGTTTAGACATTTTTGTAGACATAGTCTTAGAGTGTACATTTTCCTAAGGGACTTTACCAAGGTCTGAGTTTGAGGATTGCTATATTTTATTCTTGAAATTTCAGCTCAAGTACTCATAGTTGATAGGCTTCCAGACATTTCTTTCCTAAAATAGAACTTATCCAAAGAAGGGGAAATGTGTGGTATAGTGGATTTTGAACCATGGGGACTTGTGTTGAAATCTTAGCTCTGCTACCTGCCATTTATGCAACCTGACTCTTGAGACCTATTTTCCTCTTTTGTTAAATGAGAAGGTTGGACTGGATTTTCTTTAAAATAATTCTGGCTTTGAATTTTATGATCCTGGCTTCTCCATTTTATAAATAGAAAAATACCAAATTAGTACTGCTCATTTTCTGGGAGATTGAGAGGGTGTTGATATGAACAGTTCTGCTTGAGTTCTGGATTTGGTAGTTGAAGACTGTTAAAGGGTCATCAGACCATTTTATGCTTATTTTTTAGGGACTGGACAGACTCTTGTGAGAGAAACAGGCTGTGTTGGTATCCTGCTACAGTTTTTTAGGTGAGCAGCTATAAGATATTTTTTAATAAGTAACTGATATTTCAATCTGAAATACATTTTAAGTCATTGTATTTGCTTTCCCTAATAGAACAGCTCTTTCCATGTCTGAGATGGATTTGTCCAATGAAACCATTTACCAGAGTTATCAGCTGTGGTCTTCAGTGTGCAGTGCGTTGTGTGCATGTGTAAATAATCCACAAAATGGTAAGGATCTCAAGTGTTTAGTTAGATAATTCCAGATATTATAGCTGAAATATCTTTTCCCTCCTTCTCCACCTACTTAAGGCTTCTTTCTATTTGACTTTTCTAACCTATTCAAGTTGTAAGTTCCTTGAAAGCATATACCATATATCTTCTTTAATCTGTTTTCTTCAGTGTTGAACATAGTATTGTATACAATATATGCTTAAATGTTTGCTGAACTTGAATCTTAGTTATGAAAAAAAAATCTAAAAGCAAAAATGAAAATCTAATTACTAATAATTCACACTTCAGATAGAAAATTTTTAGCCAGGCTAAAATAAATCATCTTTGATTTTAATTTCTTTTAGATGTCAACCAGAAAATTTGCAGCTCAGTTTTTCAACATGCAAATAAATGGCTGCAGAGCTGTATAAAGCCTGAGATAATTCGCCCTATTTGCTCATTTATTTGCCTGACTGTTGCAAATAATAGTAAGTATTTATTTTGTAATTCTTGCACTTTAGAAGAACAGATTTCTTTTAAGAATAAACACTTGCTTTAGTTCACTAATTTAAATAATGTATATTTATCATATTATACTTGGGAAAATACTGAAGCTTCTAATGCTGTTTCTCCCCCACACCACAGCTCATTTTTCTCTTTCTTCTTACCCTGTCTAATCCCTTTATTTTTATCCTTGCTATTGCCTTCCCAGAGCTTGCCTTAGCAGTCATGCTCTGCCTGCCCCCCCCACCCAATCTCCAGCCTCCCTGTACTGTCTTCTTCCAACTACTGCCTGCAGATTCAAACAGGATTTCCCCTTCCTTTAAAAGCCTTTGCTTAATCCTGCCATCCTCTCACATGATCGTCCTATAGCTCTCCTCCCTTTCATTGCCAGACTTCTAAAAAGAGCCATCTGTACTCACTGCCCCTACTTCCACACCTCCTATTCACTTTTCAACTCCTGACTTCTACCTCATTACCTTACTGAAATTGTTCTCAGAAGTTTTGAGCAATCTCTGATCTTCAGCTAGGTAGCACCGTAGTGCATGGAGTGCCTGACCTGAAATCAGAAAGATTCCTCTTCCTAGGTTCACATTTGGCCTAAGATACTTAATAGCAGTGTGACCCTGGGCAAGTCACTTCACCCTGTTTACCTGTTTCCTCATCAGTAAAATGATCTGGAGAAGAAAATGGCAAAGCACTCGAATATCCTTGTTAAAGAGATGACATATGGCCCAAATAGTGTCATGAAGAGTTGGACACAACTGAAAAGATTGCACAAAAAAATCTGCTAAATCTAATGGCCCCTGCAGTCCCTCCCCTCTTTGCATCTTTGATTCTGTGGTCCATTCCTGGAATACAGTTCTCATCTTTGCCTTCCTCAAGGAACATAGCCAGGGTAGAATGGAAAGACCACCGGATTTGGAATCAGAAGGCTTGAGTCCAAATCTAGGCTCTCTAACTCACTGCCCACAAATAATGTTCTGGGACTTTGGGCAAATTCCTTAACTTCTCCTGGCTTCACTTTTCTTCCTCATCATCCTTCCTCCATTTATGTGAGGCTTTATGATCTATGAGATGCCTTACAAAAATTAGATCATTTGATACTTAAAACTGTGGAGTTAGTAGAACAAACATTTTCACTATTTTATCGATGAAGAAATTGGGGCTCAATGATTGGTCCCACATCTTGCAGCTAGTTAAGTCTCTCTGGGTCTGTTTCCTTATCTGTAGAATGAGGTGGGGGGAGGTATAAAGCCAATCACAAGTAGCTCTTCTGAGGACTGATGCTGTGAATAAGTTTAAGGTTCTGATTGCATGGTACAATGAACTCTCTATTTATTCAGCAATAAACTAAAGCAAAACATTCACAACAATATAACATAGCAACTTAGTAATAACCAAGGTGGCCACATAGTCTAAAGTAAAACATATTATTCAGTAAGTCACAATCTCATCAATCAGTATAAAGTACCCAAGTCAAAGTCTTTTTTCATCTTCACTCCAGGCTGGCTTCAAATCATCCTTAAGCTGATCATCCTTAAGGAGTAATCATCCTTAAATCAGTCATCCTTAAGGGGTAGTGGAAAGTACAAAGGCCATCTACCCCTAGGTCACAGTAAAGTACAATCTTATCAGTCAGCACCAAGTACCCAAGTAAAGGTCCTTTCATCTTAACTCTGACTTGACTAACTTCCAAACTCTATAGTTCCTCTTCCATGTTCCTACCTCTTACCCGATTATCGCCCAAATTCACAGGTAGGCAGCTCTCACAGGGACTGCTCCACCCCAAGCTCTTTGCAGTTTGTGTTTCTAGGAAAACAAACCTTAACAGAGCCACAACAATATTTACACACATTAAGTTTAACAGAGTTACAGTGATATTCACACACATTGCCAGCACTATCATCTCAATTCACTTTCTATCTGAGAAATCAACACAAATCAACAGAGTGCTTCTGTCTGACAAAGTAACACCAACACAGAACAACAGACAGAGTGTCAGCTCTGTCACAAACATCCTCTCTCTTAGCTCTGCTTGGTCCTCGCTAGTGATGAGCTTTTATATTCTCTGCTCCTTTCTCTTTTGCCCTTCCTGTTCTGCCCTTTTGGCAAGTTCCTCCCACTGAGGGCTCCACATGATGACATTAGGCCTATTAAGAGCTGGGAAGGACTCCAAACTCCCTTTGGCCTATTAAGGGCAACACAATGTATACTGCTTCCAACAAAGACTTGATATAATCATAGGCAAGGCTCAAAGGCACTTGAATAACTGAAATAAGGAGCCAAGTACTACTTTGCTTACCATTACAGGAGGGGAGGGGATTAGCTTGATTTTTAGGGTTCTTTCTAGTTATGAACTAGAAGTGGGGGAAAAAACTAGACAACTCAATTATATAAGAGTATTCTACCAACTATATCTTGAGAAGACTTATATGCTTAAGTAAAGCATTAATACAGGATCATTAATGACAATTATCCACATTCCAAGGTATAAAAATACTAGTCATGTTTCAAATGCAGAGAAAACATGATCCCCTAAATTGTAATAATAGGATACTACTCTCATGAGATTTTTGCCTTTTCCTTGACCCTTAGAACTTAGCTTAAAGGACATGGGTATAGAATGGCATACTGTCAGCAGATTGGTAAGAAATGGAGAACAGCAGAAATGCTGAATTGTTCATTGTATAATATAACACAGGGTGACCCAGGATGCTTATCACTTTTCAAGTCTATCTTCTTTATTTGAGATATGCTTTAAAAATTGATGAAAACTCATTTTTATGTAGTCATGTAGCCTGACTAGAATTTTTTTTCACAAAAATAGTTTCTAGTGATTTTATCAAAAACTTCTTGGATTCTTGCCTTATCCTGGAAATTTTTCTTATAGCTTCATTTCTAAATGTAGAAAATTTTGGTAAGATTCTTTTCCCCTACTGAGAATTAAATCTTTATATTCCTTAAGAATGCTAGGGTAAAAATAGCCCTGTTTCCTTAATTGTTCTTGCATTTAATTCATGGAACTAGAGTTGTGCTGGGGAAAAGGAAGTGATGGCAGAATAATAATTAGTGACCATACATGTAACTGAGTCTATAATTAGACCCTCAGTTTTATGCCTAGGAAGCTTTCCATTAGAAAGATCTCCAGAGAAGACCAGCAAGGGAAGGAAGAACATTTGGGCAGGGATAGACAAGTAAGCCAGATTCTGGACCAGCAAAAAAATAAAAAGGTATCTTCCCTGCTAGCAAACCGATTATTTGTTGGGTCATGGTGGCTGTTATTTGCAGTGAGTATTAGGAAAACAAACGTATGTTACAAGGTTACTAAGAAAAAAATGCTATTTACCTGCATTCCTTAGTGTAGTAATTTATATATTCTGAGAAGTATTAAGAGCATACTAGAATAGGTAGAATGAAAGAAATGTTCTTGAACAAAAATTATATTACTTTGTCCTGTGTTTGGACTTGAGGGAATCATTGTTGTTGTTGTTTAGTCATTTCAATTCACGTTCAACTCTTCGTGACCCCATTTGCGATTTGCTTAGCAAAGATTCTGGAATGGTTTGCCATTTCCTTCTCCAGCTCATTTTACAGATGAGGAAACTGAGGTAAACAGGGTGAAGTGACTTGCTCAGAGTTATATAACTAGTTAAAGGTGTGAAGCAGATTTGAACTCAGATGAGTCTTCCTGACTCCAGGTCCAGCACTCTATCCACTGTGCCACCTCTCTGCCCTCGTATTGAGTAAATTAAGAACAGACAAAACTGGTAGCTTGATGATTACAATAGCAAACTAAATAAGTAAATCTGAATGGTTCCATCAGGCCCTTTAAATTTAGGGCTTCAAAGATTACCAGGGGTGGCGAGGTGGTGCAGTGAATAGAGTGCCTCCCCTGGAGTCAGCTGGACTTGAGTTCAAATCCGGCCTCAGACACTTAAAACTTACTAGCTGTGTGGCCTTGGGCAAGTCACTTAACCCCAATTGCCCTGCCTTCCCCCTCCAAAAAAAAAAAGGCTTACCAAATTATTCTCCTTGGAGAAATACAGAGAAGATATTTCTGTACAGTAAAAGAAAGAATGATCTATGTAACATGCTTATAGAAAAACATAGGTATATTGAGGTAAATAAATTTTAAGAATTGGTTTATAATTGATATGTGCATAAATGCTGACCAAGGATTTTCTTCTACATTCCAATTCAAGTTCAACAAACATTTATTAAACCCCTATCATGTGCAAGATACTATAGTTGGGGCCAGATAAAAATAGAACAGTCCTTACCTCCAAATATATTATTTTTTACTGAGGGGCTAAACAGGCACACATGAATAAAAGATAATTTGAGGAGGGAAAAAGCACTGACACTTGGGAAGTCAGCAAGGATTTTATGTAGGAGGTGACAATCTTCAGAATGGATCTTGAAGAAAGTGAACAGTTCTAATAGAGTCTAAGAAGCCATACATTCCAGGCAGAGGAGATCACCTGTACAAAACCACAGAGGTGGGCAGTGGGATACTAAGTCCACATTCTAATGAGTAGGTTGGTTTGACTGGAATGTAGAGTGAAAAGGAGAAATAGAAAAAGTGAGTGGAACCAGATTGTGGAGGGATTTAATTGACAGAGTCAGGAATAGTACATTATCCCCAATGCAATAAAAAGACACTGAAGATTTTTGGGTCAGGGAGTAATGTAGTCAAATTTTGCCTTAGGAAGATTTGGCGGGGGGATATCTGTGTTAGGGATGGATCAGAGAGACTGGAGGTAAGGAGATTAATGAGAATACTATTGCATTTGTCCAAGGCTTAATGCAACCAGAATAATGTCACCTACAAAGAGAAACATCTGGAGAATCTCACCATCAAGATACCATAGGGTATCTCTCTTCAGTCTGGACCCCACATTAGGCATCTTTCCTGACAATGGTAAACAACTTGGCAGAGTACATAGCTAGCTCCTTGCCTTATACCTTGGTTGATATTAATAAATAAAATAAAATTACTTCTTTGTGTCTTTCAAAGACTTGTATAGTTTTAATATATGCATGGGAAATATCTTGTTGGAGAGAGCTTTGAAAGTGACATTTTCCTATTCCCATTCAGATCCTTTTTTGTAGTTAGTAAGTACAGTGAGATTTGGATTTGCTGTCCCTTTCAGGCAATTGTGTCAGTAAAGATATGATCAGCTATTGGATTTCATTTGTAAAAAGTCTGCCTGTTTCTTTCTTATATTTATATCGAGAATGCCCTTGATATCAGTATTGACTAAGCTTGACTAAATGGACATATTTTTGCTTCATAATATTAACAGAGCAGTATCAATGACCACATTACATTTGAACAAATAGATGAGCCAAAGAAATTATTCTTTTTTTTTTTTTGCCTTTTGGAGGGCAATTGGGGTTAAGTAACTTGCCCAAGGTTACATGGCTGGGTTGTGTGTGTGTGTGTGTGTGTGTGTGTGTGTGTGTGTGTTAAGTGTCTGAGGCCGAATCCAAACCCTGCTCCTCCTGACTCTGGGGCCAGCACTTTACTCACTGTGCCACCTAGCCGCACCTCAAAGAAATTATTCTTATAAAACTTTCTAATCATGAGGAAGCAGGTATATTTATGGACCTGAATTTCTGGCTGTTTTTGTGATCACACTTTTGATTGCAATAATGCCTGTAATTTTTTCCAAGTCATTTTATATCTTCCCTACTTTTAGATATCTTGAAAATTCTTCAGTGCCCTTGAAACTGTCTCATCTATATAGCATGGACTTCCTCTCTATATACACAGGCAACTCTAGCTGCACTTCCCACTTTTGTTTTCTTAAGTGCCATTTCTGTTTTTTCATATAACACACAAATCTGGTGACTCTGTATTTTTTTTAATTTCTTATTTTTATTGCTGTCTTTTTTTTTCATTTTCATTTCTGAATATATTCCTAACCAATTAGTTATCCCTTGTAACAAAAATTTTTTAAAAAGAGGAAAAAAGCAATTCATCAAAACCAACACCTCAATCATGTCTGAAAATGGTGTTGGGAGGGGGAGGGGAGTTGTCTCAGCCAAACTTGACTCTGAATCCTGGGAGTTGGTGGGCCTTTACTCCCCAGAGAATAGGCAAAATGCTCGTTGATTTAAGCTCCTGCCCTCCAGGTCTTTTGTTTATTGGGGATATGCTTATTCTCTTTAGCCATCTGGGTTGTTAAATTCTTAGTGATCAGGACCTGATCTGGTCAGGTTTGAAGCCATATTCAGCACCCTCTGCATGAAATATACCCTTGGAGCCATGGGAGGATTGGCTCCTGAGGTGACTGGCTTAGATGGAATCTTGGTGGCAAATAGGCTGAAATATTTAATTTTTTAGGATTTAGTGGAGTAGGGCAGAATAGACAGGGCCTCTGTGTGGTATAAGAAGTTCTGAGGAGAGGAGGCCTGTGAATCTGGTTCCTTGGGGGAGGGGAGGCGAGGGGAAAATTACATTTGAAGGCCAGACATGACAAAAGGAGAAATGGGTGCAGGAGCAGGAGTGTCCACATCAGCAACTGCTGCAACCTACCTGGGAGCTTGGTGATAATGGAGGTCTGAGGTGCTCTTGTCTCACCAGTTTAAGGGCACAGGGCAATGAAGATTCCATTTGCATGCCTAAGGACCTGCTGTCTCCTGTCTGCCTTCTTCTGCCTTCCAGGGCACTGGTGGTAGCAGAGGGCTCAGACTGTTCAGTGACCCAGCACAAAGTAGTACTGGCCTCCCAGATGGAAAGGGAGCCTTTGGAGAGGAGGACCTACCAGGCGCTGGGAGATGCTGGCATAAGGAGGAATAGGTGCTGGGCTAAGAGACCTAGG
The DNA here is from genome assembly GCF_028583685.1 of Petaurus breviceps papuanus. Lineage (NCBI taxonomy): Eukaryota > Metazoa > Chordata > Mammalia > Diprotodontia > Petauridae > Petaurus > Petaurus breviceps. The sequence continues at coordinate 18,151,471 of NW_027185771.1, forward strand.
GGCAGTGGTGGCCCCCACCTACCTGGGTGCTTGGTAGTCATAAGGCATGCTGGTTTTTTCTAATATAGTTAGCATTTTTATAGTACCTAGAGGTGTACTAAACACTTGAATATGATATCCCATTTTATCCTCACAACAATCCAGTGAGGTAAGCATTATTATTATCCTCATTTTATAGATGAGGAAACTGAGGCTGAGAGAGGTTAAATAACTTAGCCAGAGTCACACAACTAAGTACATGCCTGAGGCAGGATTTGAACTCAGGTCTTTCTTACTTCAAATCTAGCACTTTATTCCCTATGCCATTTGTAAATTGGTGCAAGGTAGTGGGTTTCAGGGCATGGAAGTCTCTAAAATCTAAGAGGGTAGAGCTCTTCTGTAGAGCCCCACCCCTCAGCTCCCAGTCCAGACAGGTAGCTGTATTTAACTATCATCATTCATATGTAACACTTCCTTGTTAACTTTTAAACCAAACGTGTGAAAAAGGTAAGTGTAGCTACCATTGCCTTTAGTATATAAATAAGATAAAATCATAATGAATTCTCTTTGGTTGATACTAAGGTGCTAAGATCTTACTACTTTATTTCCCGAGCTCATGTACAGGAATATTTTATATCTATTGGTGGATTGGCCGTACTATCTGAAGTTCTGATAAAGCTGGAACAAGATTCCCATGGGAACCTGCCCAGTGCTAAGCTGGCAGTGGTGGTGACCAAGACCCTGGACGCCTGCATTGCTGACAATCGTGAGTGACAGAATTCCAACATCTGCATATGTCACACTTACAGAATGACAACTGAGAGCTGAACTTTATGTTTGGCATCAACCAGAGTGTTGGCGATGGTGGAGAAATTATTCACACTGCTTGTGTTTACCCAATAGTAGATGTGAAATAAAGGTTTCACATTAGTAACTAAGTGCTCATATTGAAGGAACAGATGAGAGGGGGCCAAGCCCAATTTATATATTCCATACTTATTTGGAGTGAATTTAAGTGGAGTGCTTTCCAATAATTGTGATTAGTCAGCACATAATTTCACTAAATTAATAAGTCTTTTTAAGCATCTGTTCTGAATAAGGCACTGCTAGCCCTGGGGCTACAACAATAGAAATGAGACAATTCCTCCCCTGGTAGAGCACACATTCTACTGGGGATTCAACATCAATGAAATAGCAGATTTGTATTGATTATGCCCTGTGTGCCAGGCACTGTGCTGGCCCCCAGCATTAAAGGACAAAGATGAAGCAATCTTTGCCTCCATGGAGGAGAGGGAAATAGGTATGTACATAGCTAAGTAATATGAAGCGTATGTGTTGTCAATTCAAAGGAATCAGGGTGGGAGAGAGCACAACTAACTGAAGATGAGCAGGGGTCAGATTGCAGGTAGCATCAGAGCTAAGCTCTGAAGGGACTGGAGATTCCTAGAGGCAGAGAAGAGGAAGGACAAGATTCCAGGAACAGGCCTGCACATGGGCCGGGGAATGTCTTGTGTGGAGAATGGCAAGGAGGCCAGTTTGGCTGGAACATATAGCAGAGGAAGGGAATGATTGTGAAGTGAGGCTGGAAAAATGATACTGCAAAGGGCTTTAGGTTTCAAACAAAGGGCTTTATTCCTTATCCTAGAAGAAAGAAGGAAGGCCATTATTAGACTTGTGCTTTATATGATCACTTTGGTAGCAGTGTGGAGGATGGGTTGGCAAGGGGAGAGATTGAATACAGAAAGATTAATGAGAGCACTATTTTAGTAGTCCAGGCAGGAAGTGATAAGGATCTGAATTAGGGTGATGACCATGCAATTAGAGAGAAGGGTACAGCTACAAGAAGCAGAACTGAAATGGACAAAGCTTGCCTAAAGTGACGTATTATTGTTCATTTTCTAATTTTTAGCATTAACAGAACATTGTTATTGTTTTTGTTGTTTTGCTGTTCTTCTCAAAGAGGACCAATGACATCAGGAAGGTGATATCATGACTTGCAAATGAATTGGATTTAAGTGGGACAGGACTATGCAAAGTTACCAGCCTCACTTTCTCCTCCAGAGCCATCTGAGTTCAGTGGCAAGATATAGGTCAGGATGACTGGAGATGGCCTGGTTACAGTGCCTTGCCAATAACTATATTACATCTGAAAATATAGGTGGTAATTTTTATTTGGGTTATATGTCAGGCAGTAACAGGCATTAATTCCTGTCCTATTGAAATTTCATATATTTTGGCTGGAGTTAAGGAGTAAGAAAAATCAATAGAAGTTCCCTGCTTCAGGAATTCAGGTGATAGGAAAAAAGTTCACATTAATTCAATTGTACCTCACAGTCATCTGAATTGGGCATCAACAAAAGGGACAGATAGCTTACAATTTGCTACAAAGTCTATGGTGTGTTCAACATGGTTCAGTCTTTAAAAATCTTGTTTACAGAAACAAAGCAGTGTGATTTTGTGTGTGTGTTTGTGTGTTTGTGTCCATACTGGGCTTTCTTCACTTCTCTCTTTACATGTTCTTGCCAACATCATTAGCCCCTATAGGTTTAATGATCATATCTATGCAGATGACCCCCAGACCTTGATATCCAGGCAGTCTCTCCCCTAAACTTTGATTCCTACATCATCAGTTGCCTGTTGGGGCAGGCTGGAGTTCCAGAAAAAATCTCAAAGTCCACAGGGCCAAAACAGAGCCCATTATCTTTTCCCTAAACCCACTCCCTCTTCCAGGCTTCACTATTTCTGTCAAAATCCCCAGCATTCTTTCATTTTCCTAAGTTTACCACCTCAGTGTTATCAACATCTCAGTCTCCCTTACACCTCCATATCCAATCAACTGCTAAATCTCGCCCATTCTACCTTAGTGCCATCCCTCACTTTTTGCATCCACAGACCATCACTCTAGTTCAGGCCCTCATCGTTGTTCACTTAGATTATCATAGTGGCCTCCTAATGAGTCTCCCTGCCTCAGTCTTTCTGAAATCCATTCCATTGTCCACGGAAAATCCATGATTTTACCTGAAGTCAAATTGACCATTTTACTTCCTTATTCATTAATAGACAGTCTCCCTAGTGCCTCTAGGATAAAATATAAACTCCTCTGGTTTTTAAATGCCTTCACAACTTGACCCCATTCTATTTATCTAGCCTTATTATACGTTATGCGCTCCCCAGTTCAGCCATACTGGCCTTCTTTATGTTCTTCTGTCCCTCAGAACCCTATATCTCCTATTCTGTGCCTTTGTATTGGCTGACCCAGTACCTGTAATATATCCCTCTCCTCTGTTTCATAGGATCTTTCTCTTCCTTCAGGACTGAGCTCAAGTATCACTTTCTACATGGAACTATACCTGAACCCCTGACTACTAGTCCCCTCCCTCCTTAGTTTCCTTGCATTTATTTGTTTTATTCTGTATGTGTTTTTTTCTGTACTTATTCTCTCTCCCAGTAAAATGTAAACTCCATTAGGAGGGATCATCTCATTCTTTGTATTTTTATCCCCAATGCCTAGTGGTACACTAGTAGGTATTTAATAAATATTGATCAGGTCCTTTATCAACTCTATGGGGTAGATAGAGAGTCTTTTATAGATAGAGAAACTGAGATTCAGAGAAGCTAAGTCATTCAACCAATGTTACTCAGCTCATAAAAGGCAGAGCCAGGACTCTTAGAATGTTAGAATTGGAAAGGTTGATGAAAAGAATCTCATTGATCTCCCTATGCTTCCAGATGAGGGAAGGTGAATTGCCCAAGGTCATGTCACTACTGAAGGAGAGACCAAGGACTTGAAACCAGGATGTTGTGACTGTCAGGCCAGTGTTCTCTCTACCCTATTGCTTCTGGGCCTACTAATGGTTAAGGAGAGATCGAAGAGTTGAGAGGAATTACTCTTAGAGAGCATCCTTGCATTATTAATAGTAGTGAGATCACGACCTGGTAACACATTTCTGTTCAGAGGCCAAGCCAGATAAGAAAAGTATGTTACCATGTAATCAGCATGACATTTGTCATGCAACAGGATTCCCAGCAACCACAGGATACTGTATTCAGATGAGACTGAGAGGGAATGGCTTCCTTGTTCAGAGTGTGTTGGTGGAGTGAGATTTCATGCAGTCAGATATGATTCCCCACAAACTCCCAGTGTCTATGTATCTCCCTAAAAGGACTTAGAGAAGGCTCTGTAAAATAGACAATAGACATATATTTGAAGTTTTCTGATACTTGTTATTCCTTTTTTGATCTTTTGCACTTTCAGCTGCTGTTGGGGTAGTACTAGCCAAATATCACATTGTATCAAAGCTTCTGACACTGCTACTTCATGAAAGTCTGGACTCAGGAGAAAAATTTAGCATTATCCTTACCCTTGGGCATTGTACAGAAGCTTGTGGTAAGTATGGGCTACATTGAATGGACTTCATACCACAGATGACCAGGAAGATACTTATATGTTTTGTTCCCTAGTAAATCTGAGCTGGCAGGCAATATTGGAAAGAACCCTAGACTTGGAGTCAGGTGGCCTGATTCAAATCCTGGTTCTTCTACCAATACTTCACTCAAGTCATTCAACTTCTCTAAGGCTCAGTTTCCTTGTCTATAGTAGGATATGATCCCTAGGGTCCCTTCTAGCTCCAGAAGGTCCCCTGAACTGGATTCTCCTGAGAATTACCATAGATCTTCCCAAGACATAACTTCCTGGTCTTTAACAGATTCAGATTCTGTCAATTTCTTTTTCTTTGTTTTGATTCCTTTTTTAGATTTGAGCTGGATATTCCACTGGAATATTGTCATTAGAAAGTAAAATTTATATGACATGTTAGCATGTTTCCTATCTGCTTAGCCAACTGTAAATCAGTTAGGTTGTGCGGTGGATAGAAGCTGGACCTGAAGTCAAGAAGACCTGATTTCAAATCCCATCTCAGAAATTTATTATCTGTGTGACCCTGGGCAAGTTATGTAAACCTCTGCCTCATTTTCCTCATCTGTAAAATGGGAGTAACAATAGCATCTTCTTCACAAGATTGTTGTGAGGATCAAGCAAGATATTTGCAAAGTTCTTTGTAAACCTTAAAGCACAATGCAAATTATAGCTATTATTTTTTTAAGGTAGAACCTACAATAGGTTTCATGAACTTCAAATTACAGTGATGATTACTTACAGGCCTCTAAAATTCTTATCTTTTCAAATGGTAATAACCATTTGAAATTTGGGAATATACTGAAAACAAAAACCATGAATCTCAAATATAATTAAGTGGAAAACTTGAAATTGTGGGGAAAACACAGTACAAGGAAAAAGTAAAGAATTAAGAAAAAAGGTTATTTTCATCAGATGATATTTGTTGGGTACTTGGTGAATATGTTTTAAGAATTTTATTTATAAAAATCTAGCTTCCTCACAAAGTGTTTTATTTTAAGCCACATTATTTTAACAAATATTTACTTACTGTATGTCCAGCATTGTGCTAAAAGCTGTGGGATGTAAGAATAATGGAAGCTTATAATCTAATGAGGCAGAAAGGACTTGTATAAGCAAAAAACATTTAGAGTAATGTAATCAAGAAAGCATAATAAAGTTTGAAGTTAAGTTTGATTCTAAGTATTATTGGAATTCAGAGGACAGGTGGGTACAGCCTTGCAGAGGAAAGGCGGCTCAAAGTGGGTATCAATTAAATTGACAAATTAAAACTTGAATAATCATTTTTTTCAAAGTGACTTACCCAAATTTAGAACTTTCCTGAGAACAAAAGCAAATAGATCTTGGGTAAATACCTTTCACAGCCTCAGTTCTGTCATTCATAAAATTGGGGTGGGGGTTAAATAAAATAGTCTCTAAAGCCCTTTCAGCTCCTGGGCTTCCCTTCCCAATGATTATATGATCTCTAAGTTCTATTCTAATCCTAACAGTCTATCATCCTGTGATTGTTATAAAATTCTAAAATAAATTCTTGTGAAATGTTGCTTAAAAATAAGAAAAAATGTCATTTTGATTCCATAATACTCTACACTGAGATTATTAAAACAGCTGCTTTTTAATACCTTCCCGAGCAGCAAATCATGCAGATTATCCAGTGTGCCATTTCTATAACACTAAAGAATTTACAAAGCATTTTACATATACTGCTTTATTGGACCGTTACAGCAGCTGTGACATAGAAAGGACAAGCATTATTTGTATTTTAATATCTTCTCAACTGAGTTCTCACTGTGAGTTTATGGTAGAATTGGGGTCAGAACGCAAGTCTTCCAATTCCCAGCCTCAGCCTATTTACATAATGTCACAATGACTGAGGACGCTTTTAAGATTCTCCATGTCTTTTATTTCCACCTTCTGGTGGTGATACTAATTAAGAAATGTGTAAAGAAATGCAGACATGAAGAAACAGTGGGACTTAAAAAAGAGACAGATTGAATTGTATTAGCCTAATTGAATTGATTTTGCATGTTTAGGTCAAAATTTGGATAGTTTAGGAGTATTTTTCTCTAATAAGGGTTGATTTCCATCATGGGATGACTCCTTATTAATCCTTCATTGAAAGATGGAGAGAGTACCTTAGACTCTCAAAAACTGTGCCAATGAAACACAGGCTCTCTCTAGGCCAGTCAGTCTGGAAAAGCTTAGGATACAGAGGTACTGGGTGATGTTTTTTTTCACTCACAGCAAATGTTGAAGACCATTTGTTCAATTGCAGAGGGGCTGTGACCTGCATTAATAGAAAAAAATCTTTGAAGCAAGTATAGCAATCTGTTTAACTATATGTATATTACATATATGTAGGCATGTTTGGGTATACATATATATCTAAATAACTATACATACACATATATTCAAGTTCAAAAGTAAAATGTTTATCACTTGATAAGATGACATATTTTTAGAGGAAAGATTATTGCTGGGTTGAAAATGCCTTACAACTTTCTCTCTCTATTTATTTTTTTTCCTTTAATTTTTATTAACTTAATGAACAACATTTTTTTTTTGGAGGAGGGAAGGCAAGGCAGTTGGAGTTAAGTGACTTGCCCAAGGTCACACAGCTAGTAAATGTGTCAAGTGTCTGAGGCTGGATTTGAACTCAGGTCCTCTTGACTCTAGGGCCAGTGCTTTATTCATTGCACCACCTAGCTGCCCCTATGAACAACATTTTTAATCAGGAAAAATCAACTGTGTGATCTTTTGGGACTTCTTGGAACTGCTTAAAATTTCTGTAAGAAATAATTAAAGTGTGGAGGGACTCCAGATCTCCAGCAGCTGTGGCCTTTTCCAGATTTATCAACACATAGATGTGAAGGACAAAGTGAGAGGTCAGTGCAGTGTGGACTTTGGGACCAGTAGTTGGGAATGCATTGGCTTTTGCCTCCCAGGCGAGAAGCCACTGAGGAGACGTGGCATGCAGCCACCCCCACGTGGCAATTTCAGCTCCTGGCCTGCAGAGTGTAGAGGGACCAAGCGACCAGTCTAAGAGGTAATCGCTCTTGCTTTAACCTGCTTGGATCTGGATTGCAGTCTAGGGTGGAGGTCCTGGGGTGTGTGACCAGCTTGCTAGAGTGTGTAGAGGCTTTAGCAAGGGCACCCAACTAATACCTCCGGTATCTGAGAAAACCCCAGCTTTTGGAACGAAAGCTCCCCTGTCTGGTGGCAGAGTCCTACTGTGGCAAAAAGCCCAGGGGTAAAGTGACTGAGGGGCTACATGACCAGGCAAAGGAAACAAAGCAAACAGAAGAATCCAACATTAGACTAGTATTTGGGGGACAAAAAGGATCAAAGCATGGAACAGGAGGAAGACAGTGAAGTCAGAACTCCTGCACCAAAAGCCTCAAAGGAAAACACGAGCTGGTTGCAGGCCATAGAGGACCTTGAGTGGCAGATAAGAGAAGTGGAGGAAAAATTGGGAAGAGAAATGAGAACAATGCAAGAAAATTACGAACTGAGAGTCAACAGCCTAAATGAGGAAAATAACACCTTAAAAATAGACTAACTCAAATGGCAAAAGAGGCTGAAAAAGGCAATGAGGAGAAAACTGACTTAAAAAGCTGAATTTGCCAGATGGAAAAAGAAACTCAAAAGCTCACTGAGGAGAATCATTCCTTCAGAATTAGATTGGAACAAATGGAAGCTAATGACTTTATGAGAAATCAAGATGCTGTTAAACAGATCCAAACAAATGAAAGAATAGAAGGCAATGTGAAATATCTCATGGGAAAAACCACTGACCTGGAAAATAGATCCAGGAGAGATAATTTAAAAATTATTGGACTACCTGAAAGCCATGATCAAAGAAAGAACCTAGAAATCATCCTCCAAGAAATTCTCAAGGAAAATTGCCCTGATGTTTTAGAACAAGAAGGAAAAATACAGATTGAAAGAATCCACTGATCACCTCCTGAAAAAGATCCCAAAAAGAAAACTCCTAAGAATATTATAGTCAGGTTCTGGAATTCCCAGATCAAGGAGAGAATATTAGGAGCAGCCAGGAAGAAACAATTTGAATACTGTGGAAACACAATCAGGATAATCCAGGATCTGGCAGCTTCTACACTGAGGGATCGAAGGGCCTGGAATATGATATTCCAGAGGGCAAAGGAGCTGAGATTAAAACCAAGAATCACCTACCCAGCAAAACTGAGCATCATGTTTGAGGGGAAAATATGGTCATTCAGTGGAATAGAGGACTTTCAAGCGTTCTTGATGAAAAAAACCAGAGTTGAATAGAAAATTTGACATTCAGATACAAGAAGCAAGAGAAGCTTGAGAAGGTAAACAGGGAAAAGAAATCATAGGGAATTTATCAAAGTTGGACGATTAACATTCCTACATGGAAAAATTATAATTGTAACTGATGAAACTTTTCTCATTATGAAAATAGCTGAAGGCAATAGAAATATATGTGTCTATATTGGAGGGTATACAGGCATATGAATACATATGTGAATGAGGGTATATATGCTTACAGGTATACATAGATAGAGGGCACAGGACCAATTTAATAGGAAGGGATGATACTTTAAAAGTGAAATTAAGAGGTGAGAGGAATATAATGAGAGGAGATGGAGAGAGACAGAATGGGGTAAACTATCTCATATAGAAGAGGCAAAGGAAAATGGTTACAATGGAGGGGAAGAATAGAAAGGCAAAAGGGAATGGGCCAAACTTATTCTCACTGAATTTGGCTTGGGGAGGGGATGAAATACACACTAAATAGGGTATCTCACCCTACAGGAGAGTAGGGGGGAAGGGGATAAGAAGGGGGATGATGGAAGGGAGGGCATGCTGGGGGGGAGGGAAGTTGGAAGCACTCACTTTTGAAAAGGGATGGGATCAAAATAGAAAATAGAACAAGTGGGTGGTGGGATAGGAGGGAGGGAAATATAGTCAGTCTTTTACAGTATATCTACTATGTTAATGTTTTGCATTAGCTACACATGTACAACCATATTGAACTGCTTATCTTCCCAGTAATGGTGGGTGACAAGGGAGGAAGGGAATGGATCTAGAATTCAAAGTTTTAAAATCAAATATTTAAAATTATATAATTATTATTATTATTGATACTATTTTTATATGTAATTGGGAAATAAGATATACAGGCACTGGGGCATAGAGATCCACCCTGCCCTATTGGAAAAGTCGAAGGGGGTATGGTACAAGATATGGGAGAGAGCAGATTGGAGGAGGGGATGTCCTATGGGATTGCTGTTTTGGGGTGGTGAGTAGGGAAAAATCGGGGAGAAAATTTATAACTCAAAATCTGCTGGAAATTAATGATGTAAATCAGAAGTTAATAAAGCATTTGAAAAAAAATTAAAAAACAGAAAATAAAAACAACTACAAAAAAAGAAATAATTAAAGTGTGGCTTAGATTGTTTAATGATGAAATAATTTGTTGTCACAATTTTATATATCATATGTTATATTTTATAGAAGAGAATCAGCTTCATCTGTTTAACAACAATGGTCTTCCATTAATGATCCAAGTCTTAACTGAATCACAGAATGAGGAACTAAACAAAGCTGCTACCTTTGTGCTGCACAACTGCAAAAAAATTAGTAAGTTCAATTTAAAAAATAAAAATAAAACAAAAAAACCCAATTCTTCCCAGTTTTATATAGATTTATTTACATTTATGTTGGTTGTAAAGAAGAAAACCCTCAGTAACCTTAGAGCCTTATATAAATCTAAGCATGATGTGATAGAAAGAATATTTACTTTGGAGTCAGAGGACCTGAGTATGAATCAGGGCTGTACTACTTAATAGTGTACCTTAGTCAGATCACTTACCCTTTGAGACTCAATTTGCTGAAATAGAAAATGAAGGTATTGAATTAAGATTCCTTCTAATTCTATAGCTATGATGACATGAAGGAATTGGGAATGTTTATCCCTGAGAGGAGAAAATTTATGAAGAGTCGGAGTAACTGTAACGTAAAAAAGGGATTAAGTTTGTTCTCCTTGGCCCCCCAGGACCTCCAGGACCCCAGGACCTGGATGCATAAGTGAAGGTGCAGAGAGGCAGATTTAGGCTATCTTTAAAGGAAAACTTCCTAATTATTAGAGCTACTCGCTTGCAAGTAGAATGAGCTTTCTTGGGACGTAGCAGACCTCCCTCTCACTAAACTTCTTCAGATAATAAAATCTGAATGATCACTCATTCAGTATGTTGTAGAAAACATTCTTGCACTTGCACCAGAGAAAGTGCATTTCCCTCCATTCTTGGTGGATTGTGGAACATTACTCATACAGTCAGACTAAATTAATTTCTTGTTTAGTTTTGCTAATATGCTTTTTCTCCTTTATTCTTCTGTTACAAAGTTCTCCAGGATATGGGAAGGAGAGATAATTATATTTGGAAATGAAGATGATATAAAAATAAAAAATAGCTATTTCTTTTAAAAGAAGATACTCATGTTAACTTTGGGGTTGGATTAGATGACTTTGAAGTTCTGCCCAGCTCTAAGGTTCTTTGATCCTGTGAAATGCCTCCTCCATGAAGTCTTTCTTGGTACTTGCTATTGATTTGCCCTTCAGACTTCATATAACCATTTTTATAGTATATTTATCATGTATTATTGTATCTTTTCAAAAATTAATTTTATTTTTTATAAGAACTTAATGAACATCAACAAGCAAGATCATTTTAACATGTAAAGAATAAGAAAAAAGAAATTGTATATGAAATTGAATTATTATATACAGGTTCTTTTTTTGCCCACTACAAACATCTTTTTTGTATAATTTAAATTTAACATGGTAGTTCCAACACTTCCCTGTTTTTATTTCATTCTGAACTTCCTTTTGTGCTCTTTCTTTTTTTTCTTCCTTTTAGAAATATTACTATCATTACCCTATGCTTATTTCCAAGTTTCCCCAAGAAAAAAAATAAAACATTCCCTGGTAACAAATAAATATGGCCAGTCAAATATGATTTGGTCTCGTGACTATTCATATATATATAATTTTCCTATTGAATTTTATCTCATCAAAAGTTTATCTCCTTCTCCCAGTACTTAGCATAGTATTCTGTGCACAGTAGCCATATATTAAATATTTATCAAGATCTTTTCTGAAGATAAGCTAGAAAGGTGGTAGATGAGTAGATGAGCAACTTTTTTTCTGTTTTATTACCTAGTTAAATCACTAAAATGACAAAGCTTTGTAGTAAATGATAAATTATCCACTTTTGTCTGTTTAATAAAAGCAGAGAAATTATCACTAAACCTAGAAGAATTTTCTTCTGATATGAAAAAAGCACAAGAGTTGAAAGAATTGAAGGTGAGAGAGAGGAATATTGAAGACTTCTGGAAGAAAGCAAAAGAAATTCTTCACAGAATAAAACAGCTGGAAAATAAAGAAGATGAGGTCAGCCTGCTTATTTTCAGGAATATAAAGACTCTTGCAAAGATTTTTGTTAAGGTTGGAGGCAAAAATCTTTTCTAGATGGCTCCATCACAAGTGGGAGAAATATAAGCACCTAAAATATGTAATCAAAACTTTTCATTTGAAAATATAGACCATGATAAAAAGAAGCTTTCAGAAGAAAAGACTTTCTAGCAATGACAGTGGAACAGATCGTTTCAATTCTTCACTGTGTGTATGTAGGTGTGCACATGGGTGTGCATGAGTGCATGAATACATAAGGGTGTGTCTGTGTAAATACATATGGTAGGATCATACCTTTAGCGTCACTAGGAACCTTAGTGATCATCTGCTCAGGCTCCTGCATTCTAAACTGCTAAAGGTTATACTGTTCATGGGTAAAAGTGACCGAATTTGAACTTAGATCCTCAGTCTTCATAGCTAGTTCTCTCCACCCCATCTCATGAGGCTAACTTATATATATATATATATGTGTGTGTGTGTGTGTGTGTGTGTGTGTGTGTGTGTATATGTATATATATATATATATATATATATATATATAGAGAGAGAGAGAGAGAGAGAGAGAGAGAGAATAGAGTAAGTATAGAGAAAAAGAGAGCAGATATACATACATATGTAATGTGAATATTTTCTCTATAATAGGGATTTCTCCTTCCTTTTCTTTGGTATTAGTGTTCCCAGAATCTCTTTTTATAAATGTTTTTATTCTTGCTTTTGGCCAGTTTGAAGAGGATTTGATTTAATATTCATTAAAGGGCAGACATATTCTCAGTGACTGTTCTCTGCTGGTTCCTGGGGAGGCACAAAAATAAATAAGACAGTAAACCCTTGAGGAGTTTATAGTCTGCTAGATATGAGGGTCCAGACCTCTCATTTTATAGAAGTTGAGTCACTATTTAGAACAGCAAATAAACCTCTGCCCCAATTCCTGAAAGTGTTGAAAGTATATAAAAGGTATTTTTGAATGTCAAGGTCTTGGACTCAGTCCTGGCAGGAGACCGTTCTGTAGAAGTTGTGTGGAGCTGGATGTGCATCCATCTACCTTCCAGATCAGTACCTTGTGTTCCCCCAGAGTGTTGGTGGACATGTCTAATGAGCTCTGAGAAGAAGCTCCTTCTTAGACTTAGCAAACATCAGTTTCCCCCTTGTAATGCAGAGTAGCTCCCATTCCTTCTGGATTTTACACTTTATCAAATATACCCCATAACAGTCTGTGAAATAAGGAAGGTGATCATGGTCATCGCCCTGATGTAAGTTAGGAAACAGTTTCAGAGAAGTGAGTCAGCTCACCCTTGGTCACATAGCTAACAAAGTTTGGAACCAGGATTGAGACAAGATGTGGTCTCAAAGCTCCATGTATGGGGCCCTTTTCAACATACTGCCGTGGGGTTTTGCCCATGATGCTAGCTAATCTTTATACTTGCATCAAGACCTGTATAGAAGACAACACAAAGAAATTTCCTATAAAATTTTTGCCTATTTTTCCCTCTTCCTATCCAAAACAGATGTTTCTCATTACTTATAAAAATGTGTTTCTGTTATACATTGCCGAATTCACCTATTTCTTGTATAGAGAATGTTAAGGAAAAGCAAAAAGTAGATACGTCTTCTTGGAGTTATTTCTTGACATTTTTCTGTTACAGGAAAAAATAGAAAGAAGAGAATTGGTTCGTAATTCTTTGCCAAGGAGCTTAAACACCCCAGATGCATCCAAACACTCTAGAGTGGATAGCATTGCTAGAGGTACTAATGCAGAAAGAAATGGTCCCAGAAAGCAGGGTCAACATCAGAACTATGAACCAAATGCTGCAGAGCGGTGCAATGCCTCTGCAGGGCATGAGCCCCAGGACCTGTCTTTGAGTGACAGAGCAAATCCAGTCAGTGCCTGTTATAAGGAGTGTGGGCCTGCCAACGTTCTGAGCACCACAAGTGCACCATCCACTGCCAGTGCCCCCAGAAGTCACAGCTCATACAAAAGAGCAACTTGTGAGAAAAGGTACAGTATGTAAAAGGTAAACCTAAGCAAAAAGCAATGAAGCAGGAATGTTGAATATTAATGTAAAACACCCCACATTCATACTGCTTCAATGAATCTGTGATATCATTGATGTTGGTATTGCCTGCACCTGTGCAGATCCCAACCCACTCACCTCTTCTCATTCTGTGACCCCTTGTCAGTGTTCTGTCAGTTCTCTACTGCAAGTCCCTTCAACATGCTGGGGGCTTTCCTTTAGATCTTTTGACATTACTTGGGTACTGTGCAGTCTGTGGGCTCTCCATTTGTAATCTGCTCATCTTACCGTATGATAGATTCAACCCCTTTTCTGGCTGTATAACTCTTTGATTATGTATTTCAAGTAGCTTTGGTTATTTAGTTAGTATATTTGGTTATTTGGTTTATTGGTAATATCCTAGAGGGGAAACTAGGTGGCACAGTGGATGGAGTGCTGGGCTTGGAGTCAGAAGACTCATCTTCCTGAGTTCAAATATGGCTTCAGACACTTACTAGCTGTGTGACCCTAGGCAAGGTACTTAACCCTATTTGCCCCAGTTTCCCATATGTAAAATGAGGTAGAGAAGGAAATGGCAAACCACTCCAGTATCTTTGCCAAGAAAACCCCAAATGGGGTCTTGAAGAGTCACACGACTGAAAAATGATTGAGCAAAAAATATGCTGCAGCCTATTTATATCCATTAGCTACCTCTCCTTTGCCCTTTGGGTGACCAGTAATTTTGATTCTTCAGAGACTGTAGTATTGCATAATTTATAGCCCTGTAGCTTCATTGGAATACTGTTGGCATTACAAAGATCAGCTTTTATTTCAAGAAGAAGCCTGGGGTTTTTGAAAGCACTGCACAATTTCCCAGATTTAATCCTGCCCACTCTGTTTCTCTTATTAAATTCTGGACCAGCTCATTATCCATCTTCAGTGTTTGTCCTCGATCTGTTGGCTGACTTTCCCACTATATATCTGTCTCCAACAACAGAGAGTCTTTATCTACTTGGTTTTTCCTTTCTGGATAATTAGGTAGAACCCTTAAATACTTCTGGAGGCTCCTAATCAGACCATTTGATTTTACCTGTTGACTATTCTCTGTTTGGCCCTGTGCTTTTTGTTTGTTTGTTTATTTTTCTAGCCACTGTCTACAGTTTCTAATCAAGAGCCAGGAAGACCTCCTTGTTGCTGGTGGCTGGGCAAAGTCAGGGATGGGGAAGTGGTTTTGTCAACTGATGCTAAAGAATTGTTTGTGGATTTAGAGTCAGAAGGGAGGTTAGAGATCAGGGTCACATAAGTTTTAAGCTGAAGGGCTGGCGTTGGTCCTGACTGTCTGCCTCAGAATCCAGCACTGTACTAACTTCATGCTCCTTACATGGTCTTGGGGCTGAATCCAGAACACTCACTACCAATGCCCCGGCAAGGTGCATGGGAGTATCCTAGCTTGAACTTTCTCTGATCATTTCTTTCCCTTCTTTTTTCTCATTTTAACTTGGTTATACCTCTATGAAAATGTTGAGGGTAGAGAGGAAAACACTATTTGATTTCTTCTAGACTCCACACTTCTCATGGTGGCCAGAGTCTTCAAATCTATCTCCTCCCCCTTCTGTTTCAGCCTTAGTTCAATCATGATGCCTTCTGATTCCCACCTTTAATAGCTTCCCTTGCAGTGGAGGTGGCTCACCTAGATAATATCATGTTTAGATTCACCTATGTTTGGGGGAGAGAGATTTTCTTTCCATAAAGGTAGGCAATTTCTGACAGTTTCTTTTGAGTAGCACCTAAAATACTTGATGATTGGAAGCGACTGTCATGTAGGCCTTTTGGTCCTACATATGCCATTTATTAGGTCAACACTGAGCTGAGAGTAAGAGCAATTATGCCTGAGGGAAGAAGAAGCAGTATACAGATTGGGAGCTGAGCCCAGGTAAATCTAAAGGCCAGGCCGTGCTGGCACTGAGGTTCCTTTGGACTACCAAAATCCACATATGCTGCGATGAACAGGAAAATCAGTTGTAGATGTGGCAATTCACAGTGAAAGGAGGCAAGACAGGGGATGCTCAAGGACTTGACTTTGGTGTGACTTGACCTGCCTTACCAAAGTTTTGGTCTTTTTGTGACAGCTGCTTTTGTTTTTCACCTCCATCCTCCATTAACCTACAGATGTCATCCTGAGCTAGGTCATCCAGGCCCTCCTCTGCCCTGGGAAACCTTTTCCTATCTTTGAGCTTCAGTTTCCTCACCTGGGGCTGAGCTAGTTGGTCTCCTCTGTTTCCTGTTACCTTGCCATAACAGCCTCTTCCCTAACTACTCCTTACTGATGCCATGTCCAGATTCTTCTAAAAATAAAGGCAGGGGCTAAAAGTAGAGAGTTATACTCCGTGTACTTCTTTTCTCTTGTTCTTTTCCTCCCTTTATTCTCTTTCCTTCTTTCTTAACATCCCCTTAATCTCTAATTTTGTTCTTTCTACCTTCAGAAAATCTTAGGTCTGCCAGTGACTCAAAAAATTATATTCAGGGCCACTGAATTTATAAAATGTTCTAGTCCTATGTAGTCAGCCCCTGCCCCACCTATTGTTCCTCTTCTGCTTGCTAAACACTGAACATTATTACTCCACTCTGTTCATAACAAGTGCTTTGCTTTCATTGCTAATGTTATGTTTTATTTTTAATACCCTAATCTCTACCTTCTTTTAGTGAACAAGCCTATAAATGTCCAGCTCCAGCTGTCAGAAATAGAAAACATCACTTACCAGTAACAGGTACAATGACAAATTTTTCATTTCTTTTTTAAAGTCAAAACACTTAATTGGGTATTACAGCAATGAGAATAGCAATGCATCTCTGTTCCCCTACCTCAATGATAGCCTAACACCACTGATTTGATCCTTGTCTGGTAGGAGCATTCTCTTTCTAAAACTTTGTCTCTATTGGAGCAGTGGGGTGTCTGCATTAGGAGAACCCCAGTAAAATATAGAGGGTGGAGCATGTCAGTACACCCATGATGGGGGAAGAAAAGCCCTTTACAAATGCTAAGCCCTTTTTGTTAGCGTGAATGTAGATAAATCTTGTATTCTGTAATATTTCTTTTCAGATCCACTTGCATTGTGTTCAGATATAATCAGCAAAGAAGCTTCTAATTTTCAAGGAAGTGACAGTTATAAAACACTGAATTTCAGGTGTTCAGGTAATTTTTTTCCAACGATTAGAGCTGCTTCATAATTAAAACAGTTCTAGATTATGTAAGAGAGTTATTTAGTTTTTTCTTTGCAGAGCTACTAAATTTCACTTTTCTTCTTCAACATATGAAATGTCTTTTCCTAGTATCAAATTAATTTTTTTATAGGCTATTAGCCCCAGATTGCATTCTTTGTTCTAAACTTACTTCTCTTACCAATCCAAACTGATGTCCTCTTTATCTCTGAGCATCACTGTTCACTTACAAAACACTTTTAAAAATCCAGTGTAATATGATAGGAGCATGAATTTCTCAACAACTCCCCTTTCCTCTGATGTAAACCCACAGAGGACTGATCATTGGTTTTTCTGAGCTGATGAATTAAAGAACAGAGCTTGTTTTAATTCTTTTTTTGGAATAATTGTCTTCTTCCTGATGTGTACATAGTAATTTTATTAGATAACAACTTTTTTTGTCATATTTTTGAGACCTAATATAAAACAGTGTGTTCTGTTCTGAATTGTTCTGTAAAAACACTTTAGGCATACAAATATAAATTTTTTTTTCACTATTTCTAGCAAATAGTATAACAATGTATAGTAAACATTTTAAATTATTATTTCTTCTTTCTTCTGGACATTTCAGCATACTTCCTAGTTTTTAGTCTATGGTCTCTCTCTTAAAACTATAGCTCCTCCCCCAAACTCATATTCTCTCAGCAGATGTCCTTGCCCTTTGTTTCTAGAGAAGATCAGTACCATCTAGCGTGAGTTCCTCTGCCCACCTCGATCCTATCATAATATCTCATTATCAGTGTATTCACATATTCATCCCTCCAGTCAGTCTTAAGAAGAATTTCCTTTTTTGTTGTATAAACATGCTTTTACCTGTGTTCTAGACCCCATCCTTTCCCTCATTTTCCAGGAGCCCACTCACAATTAGTGAAACAGTGTAATGAGGTGGAGAGAGCACTTCCTTTGAGTTGGTAGATCAGAGTTGTAATCCTATTTCCTCTCTTTGACTGTGTGTGACTTTGGAATGTCACATATTTTCTTTAAGCCTTTTCCTTATCTTTAAAATGAAGGAATTGGATTCAGTAATCTCTGAGGTCCCTTTCAGCTCTACTTTATAGTTCAGATCATTTCTTCCTTCTAGCATCTTCACTCTTTTTTTATAGAATGTAAATTCCTTGAGGATGGAGACTTATATTTTATCTTTGTATTCTTGTTACCTAGTTACGTTGTTTAGTTTATAGTCAATATTTCATAAGTGGTGGAATAGATTGGATTGGATTGTCCTCAGATTTAATCCCTTCCACTTTCAAATATGTACAGGTCTGTGCAATCTTTAGGGTATGAAGGAAGGAAGAAAGAGATATTTATTGAATCTGGTTACCCTTTACTGCTTCCATTCAATCTCACACTTTCACTATAAAATTCCTCAAATTTGTGGGCTCTGCCAGTTGTCTTTTCTTCCCACTTACTCAGTCCCTAGCTAACCCTCCAAAATCTATCTTCCTTCCCTACTCTTGTCTTAAAGGCTATGCCTGATATTCTTGCCAAAACCAGTGGCCTTTTCCTAGACGTTATCTTCCTCAGCTTCTCTATAATGGAATCATTATTATGGTATCATTCCCTCCTGCTTGAAATTCAGAATCACAGAATTGGAAGAGATCTCAACATTCATCAAATCCAGGAGTGGGGACCTTGCAGTCTCAAGGCCACATGTGGCCCTCTAGGTCCTCAAGTGTAGTCCTTTGGCCAGATCCAAATTTTGTATTGTCCATTTGGATTCAGTCAAAGGGCCACACTTGAGGACTTAGAGGGTCACATGTGGCCTCGAGCCAGTCCTTAGTGGGACTCTTTCCTTCCTTGACTTTAGTGACATACTGGCTATTCCATTGGTCTCTTTTATTATAGTTCTTTATCATGTCTCTAAATAGTCACTGGTTGAACTCACTCATTTTCACCATTTCAACTCTAGAGAGCCAGCATGCTGTCAGCTCTCAAATCCATAACCTTGATCATTTCACTCTAGGCCTTCTTTTTTCTATATAAATAATTTTTGTCATAAAATTGACAATCCTCAACAGGTACAAACCTTCAAAAAAATCAAGACAACAATAAGAGCAAAATGTAGGTGTATAGGGGGCAGCTAGGTGGCATAACCTTGGGCAAGTTACTTAACCCCAATTGCCCTCCAAAAGGAAAAAAAAAACAACCAAGGTGTACATAAAATGTTTCTAGCATTTATGTTTTATCAGATTATGTAAATTTACTTTAAAAGAGTAGCAATTAGCCTTTTTGTTTACATGCCCCTTTTCCCTTCTTTTTAAATATATTTTCAGATTTTGTTCTGTTTTTTACTTAGTTGCAATCAGTATATATTATCATTTTATTCTCCTTTTAACTCAGCATTACTTTACATGTTTTCCGTATTTATATTTTTCATAATTTTTATTTCTTATTGTGCAATATTATTTCATTCTATTCTTGCAAGAAAGAAAAAAGGAAACAAACAATATTAAGTCACTACTATCTGCTAGGTACAGTGCTAAGCACTTTAAAAATAATGTCTCATTTGATATATCACAGTTTTTAAAAATATTCCCCAGCTGTTGTACTGAATCTGGCTCATTTCCAGCTTTTTTTGATAGTACCAATATTACTTCTACAAATGTTTCTGTACATATAGTTCTATTTTCCCCTCTTATGAATAGCACCTCTAGTGTAGATCTCTAATGCAATTACTAAATCAGATGGTATGAACAGCTTTATAAATCTCACCATATAATTCCAAGTAAATTTTGTAAAAAGTTTGTATCAATTCACAACTCCAGCAGCATACACTTATTTTCCTACAGCATTACCAACATTGGATTTGAACTTGGGATAGTTTTATCCAAATCCATTGCCCTTCTTTCAGTGTACCATTGTCATAAAAAGCATTGAATTTTATTATTTTTAAGAATTTTTACTATCTTAATGGATATAAAGTAGTATCTCAGCATTTTTCATTTCTGTAATTATTATATAGCTTAAATACTTTCTCAGGTAGTTATTGATAATGTCTTTTTTTCTTTTGAAAACTGCTTGTAAACTTAGGCAAGTTATTTTCCTTTTTCAGTCCTCAGCTTCTTTATCTGTAAAATGAGAGGGCTGCACTAGATGATCTCTGCAGTCTCTTTCAGCTCAGATTTTTATCATCTTATTGTAACTACTGGTCTTCCCACTTCTTCCCCAATTAATCAATACCACATAACCAATTCTAAACTATTTTTCTAAAATACCACTTTCATCATGCTACTTGATGCTTAAGAATATATAATTTCCCATTGCCTCCTGCATCAGAATTAAACTCCTCTGACTTTCAAGATCCCTTTCTTATTTTTTCCTATCCCCAACCCCATTGTAATAATTTCCTACCACTCTCGATATGACTTCCATTACAACAAGGTCATACCTAATATGTATTCAGCTAATTCCTATCTCTATGGTACTCTAGTACTTATGGTCACTGTCAGAATTTAGCACTCATTTGGATTCTGACTGTTTGATATCTATTTGTTTTATCTTCCCAACTAGATTCTAGATGGCTAAAATTATTTTATATTTATTATGCATCTCCCCATAGCATTAGGCATGTAGTAAGTGTTCAGCAAATATTGGTTAATTATCTACAAACATAATATGTGATCATATTCGCCTTATAATAAACATAATTAAGTACCTGATTGGGCTATAGTTACCATCCTAAAGATAATATTTTGCATTCATAGATTTGTAATTAGTTATTTTATAACATCTGTATATCATCTTAATGTGCTTTTTTTTTAGGTTGCGTAGAAGTAGGAAAAACCCTGAATAGCAGAAATTTTAGCAGGCTCTTGCACTCTTGCCCATTCCAATGTGATCGCCACAAAGTCATTCTGGAAGCTGAAGATAGATATAAAAGTGACCTAAGGAAATCACTTATCTTTAACAAAAGTAATTCAGCAGCTTTTAACTGTGTTTATGATAAAATATCTGAACTAGACTTAGCTTCTAAACAATGAAATACATTAAAGCTATGGGGGGAAAGTTTATTGAAAAGAAAACCTGTTTCTGAGCAGTCGGAGATTTTTTTAAAAGTCCTGGGAATAATTTTAGTCTTTCTGGATAATTTTAAAAGTTCTTAACAACTTGCCTAAAGTTTTCAATGTAAAGTATAGGTCTACATTAAATATGTATTTTACATGTTTTACTATATAGATTTGACAAGTGATTACTCATATGAATACTCTAAAGATTCTCTAAATAATTCTTATATTTTACAGAAATACTCTTGACCCCACATAAGAAAAGAAGATATGATAGTGAATCTTCTACACATGAAGAAAGAAATAATTTTCAAAACAATTTCCAAAGTGAGTTCTGAATTTTTAAAAATAAAATCAAGGTTTTCTGCTTGAGTTATTTCTCTTGGGAAAGAAGAGAGCAGATGACTGATGTGGAAATGTTTTCATGTGATTAAAGTCCCAATTTCCTCGTCTATAAAATATGAAAAGTGTAGTAGATAATCTCTAAGATTCCTTCTGGCTGTGAACCTATGAATGATTAATAATAATAATGTCTTACATTTACAAAACAACAATTGAAGCCAGGTTTTTCTGACTGTAAATCCAATGTTCTAACATTCATCAACCCTGATCTCTTCCTGTAAGCATCTTCATTCTCTTTTTATCTACGGGCTCCTTCTCTTCCACTTTAAAATAAGCACTACCCATCATAGCAATTAGAAAAATACTATGCAGTGAAGCATTTGTTGGTTCACTGTTTTCCAGATCCAGAATTATTTAATTCTTTAATTAATTAATTAATTAATTTAATTCTTTAATTAATTTAATATATTCCATGATAATGAAAAAGTGCTAATTATAATAGCTGACTTTCATATAATGCTCTATAGCTTCCAGTGTACATTATAAATGCAATGTACTTTCCTCATAATAATCCTCTGATGTAGGTAGTGCAAATATTATTATTATCCCCATGTTGCAGATAAGGAAATTAAGGCTCAGAGAAATTGTGCCTTGCTCTCAATAACACAGCTAGAAAGTGGCAAGCTGGGACTAGTATCCATATCTCCTTGCACCAATTCCAGGGATCTTTGTTCTGTAGCATACTGGTGCTCTTTTCCCCTAGTCCTTAAATTACTTTAAAATTCAATTAATGTGTTTACATTTGAATAAAATAATGAATTACTGTTGTATATTACATTATATTCTTTTTTTTTTTTTTTTTAAGCAATCGGGGTTAAGTAACTTGCTCAAGGTTACACGGCCAGTTATTTCTGGGTGTGGTGCTGAGTGTCTGAGCCCGGGATTTGATCTCCAGGTCGTCCCAACACTGGAGCCGGTACTCTTACTCGCTGAGCCACCTGGCCGCCCCTATTACATTATATTCTTATCATTAGTAGACCTAAATTTTAACTCTGGTGAAAAACATACTATAAAGAAAACCTTTACACATACGTTTTCCCCTTTTTTCCACTCCACTTAGGCTGTTTCTTTCTCCGTCACTCTCTAGTTTATATCTATTTAATTTATTAGTAGCTTGTATTTGAGATTACTTAGAAAATGTGTTAAGAAAAAAAGAAAACTGCGTTAAAAAATCAAAACAATCATATTTTACATTGCTTAAAAAAATTTTTTTATTATGAACCTGACATCAACAAATGTAAACATTTCCCTATTCAAAGAAGAAAGAAAAGAGTGTCATTGTATGTGACTTTTACTATCCCATAGCAATCCTCTCATCCCCCAAATAATTAATTCCCTTGTAACAAATAAATATAGTCCAGCAAAACTAATTTCCATATTTCTCATGTCTGAAAACGTAGGTCTCATTCTGTACCTCTAATTCATCACCTCTCTTCTAAGATGTGGGAAGCATGGTTCATTAGTCATTCTTCTGGAATAGTGATTAGTAATTTCATTTATCATTGTTCTTAAATAATTCTCATGTGTTTTCCTTTGCAATACAGTAGTCATTTTATAATTTATTCTCCTGGTTCTATTCACTTATTTTTGCATCAAGATCATATAAGTCTTCCTCCCAATTTTTCCCAAACTTACCTCTTTCCTCATTTTTATGACTTTATAATATTTTGTTACATTCATATGCCATGATTTATTCATCCATTTACCAGTTGATGGACACAGGTTCATTGTCCTTTGCCACAACAAAAAGTGCTGCCATAAATATTTTTGTACATGTGGATCCTTTCCCTCTTCCTTTGATCCCTGGGTTATTTGCCTCAGAGCTTTATTGCTGGGTCAAAGGGTAGGTCCAATTTAGTAAATTTTAGGGTTTAGTTCCTAATTGTTTTCTGGAGTGATTATATCAGTTTGCAGTTCCATTAACAGTGCATTAGTGTACCTTTTCTCCAACTATTGCTATTTTCCTCCAATCTATCTCAATCTGATGAGTGTGAGATTGAACTTTAGAGTTGTTTTAATTTGTATATCTTTGTAAGTGATTTGGAGCATTGTTTCATTCTGTTATTGTCTTGAATTTCTTCTTTTGATAGCTACCACTTCCTATCTTTTGACCTTTTGTTAGCGAATGCTTCTGTTTCTTAAATATTTGTATACATTTCCTGCATGTCTAGGATATCAGATCTTTATCAGAGATAATTACAAATATTGTTTCCTGATTCACACTGCATTGATTTTATTTGTGCAATAACTTTTCAAATTTACATAATCAAAATTGTTCATTTTATTTCCTGTAATCCTGTCTACCTTTTGTTTAGCCAAGAACCCTTCCTGTATTGTGACTGTGAAAGGTCTCTGCTCCTCTTATTTGTTTATGATATACACTTTTATCACTAGGTCATGTATCTATTTGAAATTTATTGTGGTATGTGGTACATAATATTCATCTTAACTATTTTCTTCAAGACTGCTTTCCAGTATGCCCAGTAGTTTGAAATCAGGAATCCTTATTCCAGGTGTTGTTGTCTTTGGGTTCATCAAATACTATGTTGCTATGTTTGATTCCTTCTGGGTCTTGTCTATCCAATTTGTCTAAGAAAGGCCTCTTTCAGAGGGTGGGGGAAAAAGTAAAGCTAGGTCCTGATTAGTACAATTTAATGAATCACATGAAATGGTCATTGAACTAGAACTAATTATCCATATTTTATATAATTATAACTTCAACTAGTTTGAATTCAAATACAAATAACCACTTCACAGGATTCATTATTTGTACTAATTGGGATCTAGCTGTGTAAGTGGATGCATGTTCTTGGTTATGGTTGTGGATTGTATTTGGGATGAACTTGTCCATAAAATAGAGAAAAATGGTAGAATAGATTGGAAAGCAGATTCCAACAAGGTGTTGTTTACATAAGGATTGAACCATAAGGATTTATATAGAATTATGTGAGGATCTGGAGCAGAATTTATTATGATTCAAGTGAACTTCTAAAAAGCAGAAATAACAAAGTAAGGCAAAGTAAAAATAGATGTAATTAAAAGAAACAAACCAGAAAACCACATGATACTTAAGGCCATGTGTAAGGAGGCAGCTAGGTGGTTTAGTGGATAGAGCTTTTATTGATTATGTACTTTGCAGCCAAAGGTGGAGAAGCTCTATACATTCAATAAAACAAGACCTGGAACTGACTGTGGCTCAAATCATGAGTTTCTTATTGCAAAATTTAGACTTAAATTAAAGAAAGTAGGGAAAATCATCAAACTGTGTAGGTATGACCAAAATAACATTCCTTATGAATATAAAGATGAATAGAGTTAAGGATTTAGATCTGGTAGACAGAGTACCTGAAGAACCAAGGAAAGAGGTCACCATATTGTACAGGAGGCAGCAATAAAAAAAAATCAGAAAGAAAAAAAAAGCAAAAAAACAAATGGTTGTTTGGTGAGAACAAATAGCTGAGGAAAGAAGTCTGGAGAAAGGGAAGGATATACTTAAATAATGCAGAATTCCAGAGGATAGCAAGGAGAGATAAGAAGGTTTTCTTAAATGAGCAATGCAAAAAAATAGAAGAAAACAATAGAATGGGAAAAGAAAGGAAATTAGAGATAATCTCTTCCAGGAAATGAGAGATAACCAGGGAATGTTTCATGCAAAAAAAGGGGTGTGACAAAAGACAAAAGTTGTAGTGGCAGGAATATACTGAAGAACTATAAGAAAAATCTTAACATTGATAACCACAATGGTGTGGTTACTGGTCTAGCGCCCTGAATCTATCACCTCTCTGTCAAGAAGCATATAATAATGTAGTATGCTTCATCATCAGCCCTCTGGAATCTTGGTTCATCACCACATCAGAGTTGTCTTTAAAATGTTGTTATTGTAGTATAAATTGTTCTCCTGGTTCTGCTCACTTCACTTTACATCACTCCAAACAGGATTTCCCAAAACACCATTCCTTTTAGCATTTCTTATGACACCATAGTATTCCATTACAGTCATATACCGTAATTTGTTCAATTATTCCCCAATCAATAGGCTCCCACTTAGTTTATAATTCTTTGCCACCGTAGAAAGAGCTGCTATAAATATTCTTGTACGTAGGGGTCCTTTTTAATTTTCTTTTGTCTTTTTGTCATATAGGCCTAGTAGCAATATTGCTGGGTTAAAGGGTATGAGCAGATCAGTTATATTTAGGATATAGTTCCAAATTATTTTCCAGATAAACTAGACCAATTAACAGCTCCACAGCAGTGCTCTAATGTGCCTTTTTCCCCAAAACCACAAGGACAGTTTTAGATGTACAAAAATGTTGGTAATTAGAGACTAAAATTCATATGAGAGATTCAGACTTAATATATAGATCAGGAAACCACCTGTAGAGAGATTATTGAATCTTGAGCTTGTTTCAAGGTTCTCTGCACAGTGGCCATTTCCTACACCGAACTTTTGTGATGCTCTTTATTTTTAGTCCTCTCTCCTCAATTTAAAAAAAAATTTAGTTTCTTTCTACATGCTTTATCCCTCCAAGTTAAACCCTCCTTGAGGGTTGGGGTTCCTTTGTTTTTGTCTTTATGTCCCCAGGAATTAGTACAGTGCTTTGTACATGGTGGACAGTTTAATAAATGTTTATTGAATTGAATGTCTTTCACACCACTTCTTGCAAGCAAGTCATCGTTGTCAATGTGCTATAGCCTCCTGTTCATTTCTCTGTTGCATTTTGGGTCACCTGCAATTTTGGCTTTTCTGAAGATCATCATGTTCCATGACTCATTCCATATACATCATTACTGGTAGAATATTGCTATTAAAAAGGTGAATTTTTGTGTTATTGAAAGTTCTGCACAGTTTTTCAAATACAACCCATTGTGCTCTCTTTTTCCTTTCAATTCTTGACCCAACTCATTGTTCAATATGTAAATACCACTGGCCCATCTGACTGCCTCTCACAGTCTGAGCAGTATGCATTCTTAATCTATATAGTTTTTCTTATGAGAATTTCCTGGCTGATCTCTTTTGAGTGTCAATTCATTTCATTGAGAGGGTCTGGTAGTAGTATTCCAAGGTCAAAATGGAGCACTTGGAGCAACTCCTCCTCTTTTGGGAATTATTCTTCCATTCGGATTCTGCCCAGGACATACTTCATAACATTGGTGAACCTTTGGTGAACACATATGTTTTTGTTTTATGACTTGATTTTTACTAATAATCTTAAAGGCATGAAAATCAGAATAGCTGAAGCAAGGCATTCTGAGACAGCATGTGCATGGTAAGTCAGAATACCATTACCTTGATCTCTATCACTCCTCTCAGACCCTGATAGAGACAGCCCAGGACCCTGATCCCAAGGCCCTAATAGCAGTACTTCTGGCCTAGTGTGCCCAGCCATCATCCTGGGAAGCCACCCCCATGGAGACACAGCTTGACATCTGTTCCTGCGGATGCTGCAGTCGTAGCTCCTGAAGACCCAGAAAGGAAGGCTCTTGCCAGCAAAATCTTTGACTCTGTCAAGTGATTCAACATTGGGAACTAATGCCATTTTTATTAGTGAAAATGACATTAGAGAAGATGCATTTGCCCCTATACCTACAAACATTGAGACTTTTCTATCTGACTTGTCCTGAAACCTTCCCTATGGATTGTCTTCTCTATTTGAATGTAAGCTCATTAAGACCAGGGACTATCTCACTTTTCTGTTTATATTCCTACTACTTAGTATTCTGCTTTGCACATTATAAGTGGTTAATAAATGATTCTCTTCATTCATTCAGGGAATCTTTATAGCTCTGGGGATTTTTTTTTTTGTTGGTTTGTGTTTTGGTTTAGATCTGTGATTTCTTTAAGGGAATTCCTGATGAGGAAATCTCTGCCAACTTTTCTTCAACTCATTTTCTTAGAGAGTTTCCTGGGGCACTAAAGAATTAAGTGATTTAGGGGCCGCCAGGTGGCTCAGAGAGTAAGAGCACCGACGACCTGGAGATCGAATCCCGGGCTCAGACACTCAGCACCACACCCAGAAATAATAACTGGCCGTGTAACCTTGAGCAAGTTACTTAACCCCGATTGCTTAAAAAAAAAAAAAGAATTAAGTGATTTGCCCAGGGTCACAGCTTAACATATGACTTTAACATATGCTTGGGAGACACCTTTTTGTAAAAAAAATTTATTTTTAGTTTTCAACACTCATTTCTACAAGATTTTGAGTTACAAATTTTCTCTCCATCTCTTCCCTACTCCCCCCAAAGATGGCAAGCATACTAAATACCTCTTCCCCAATCTGCCCTCTCTTATATCCTCTCTCCATCCCATCCCTTCCCCCTTTCTTGTAGGGCAAGATGTATTTCTATACCCCATTGTCTGTATATCTTATTTCCCGGTTGCATGTAAAAACAATTTTTAACATTTGTTTTTAAAACTTCGAGTTCTAGATTCTCTCCCTTCTTCCCTCCTCACCCACCCCCACTGAGAAGACAAGCAATTCAACATAGGTTATACATGTGAGACACCTTTTTGAAGAAGGGTCTCTAAGACTAAATTTCGTTCTAGTGAGTCAGTTACTTTTTTATAATCAACAGACAGCCCAGTGTGATTTTGTAATCTTTATTTCATTCATCTTTAACCAAATTGTTAATTTAGTTGTCTGATTTTGAATATATAGTGTGCTATAGGAAATCATCTTCCAAAAACCAGTCTTTTAACCTTTTTTTAAACCAATTGATGGTCTAAAAATACAGACAACTATTTCTGAGACAAGTTTCATCATCTTTTTCCAATCAGTTAAGATATAGTCAGTTTCTCTTTTTTGTGTATTTATGTTATTTGGTGCTTGGCCTGTGATCATATTCAGGAATGAGACTTTCAAACAAATTATGAACTTTTGACCTCTTTTATTAACCCTGAATCAGATTTTCCAACATATTTCTTGACATCCTCCCTGATGCCCACTGGCATATTTTAGTTCAGAATTATTCATTTTACTTCCCACAATGCTCTATTTCTTGTTTTGTCATAAATTCTTCCCTTATTCATAGAGTTTACAGGTAAGATATTCCATGTTCCTCTAATTTGCCTATGATATTACCCTTTATGTCTAAATCATGTTCCCATTTTGACTTTATCTTGGTATATGGTGTAAGATGTTGGTCTCTAACTGCTTTCCAGTTTTATGGACAATTTTTGTCATATAGTGAGTTCTTGTCTCAAAGCTTGGATCTTTGCCCAATTCTAATTTTTAAGGAATTATTTTCTTCATTGAACCTTTGTACTTCTTTTTCTATTTGGCCAATTCTGCTTTATCAGGAGTTCTTTTCTTAAGTGAATTTTTGTGCCTCGTTTACCATTAGGCCAATTCTGGCTTTTAGGGCATTATTTCCTTCAATATTTTTTGTGCCTCTTTAACCAAATTGTTAATTCTCTTTTTGCTTTTTTTTTCTTTTTTGGAGGGGGGAAGGCAGGGCAATTGGGGATAAGTGACTTGCCCAAGGTCACACAACTAGTAAGTGTTAAGTGTCTCTGGCTGGATTTTAACTCAGGTCCTCCTGATTCCAAGGCCAGTACTCTATTTGCTGTGCTGCCTAGCCTCCCCTGTTAATTCTCTTTTCATAATTTTCTTGCATCATTCATTTCTCCTCCCCCTCCCCCAATTTTTCCTGTACCACTCATTACTTTCTTTAACTCTTCTAGGAATTCTTGTTGGGCTTGGGTCCAATTGGCATTTTCCCTTGAGGCTTTGTTTGTAGCTATTCTCATGTTATTGTCTTCTTCTGAGTTTATGTCTTGATCGCTGCCACCATGGTAGCTTTTTATAGTCAAATTTTTTTTGTTGTTATCTGCTCATTTTTTCACCATAGTTCTTGACTTTGAAGTTTATGTTAAGGTTGGGCTCTACTTACCTGTGGATATGGAGGAACTATCTCAAACTTTAAGACTTTTTTGTACTGCTGTTTTGAGAGCTAGTTCTAGGGGTCTGCAAGTTTTTGGTGCTTCCAAGGTGAAGAGATCCAGGGAGAGGTATGATCACTCCTCTTCTGGTTTGTACTCTGGTCTTTGCCTAGGAAGGGCCCCTGGTCCCCTGCAGTCACAAGTTCTTCTGCCTTGGAACTATGACCAGGGTCCCTGCTTCCTTGTGAAAGACCATAGGTGGTGTTCCTCTCCTCCATGGAATTGTGACCTAGAACCACATATGGGCAAGAGAGTTACTAGTCAGTGCCAGCAAAGGATCCCCTGTAATCAGACCAGTTGTCTGATTCCCTTACTGTCTCTGGCCTGAGAGCTCCTGAAACTGCTGTTGCTGTCACAGCCACCTCCAAGGCCCACTGCTGGGATTACTGTTGTGCTCCAGGCTAACCCCCACCCTGGTGCCACAGACCTCTCTCACAGACCTCCTAAATTGTCTTAGGCTAAAGAAATGTTTCACCCTGACCTTTTGTTGGTCCTGCCACTCCAAAATTCAGTTTGAAGTGTTATTTTAAAGTTGTTTGGAGGAGCACGTTGGGGTAGTTCAGCTGAGTAGCTGCCTCTCCTTTGCCATCTTTAATTTATTTCCTTAATATTGGTTATTTTGGCTTTTTCTTAGTTGCCTGTGTGGTCACAATGAAACCATGTAGAACTAGCTCTTTTACCTACATTTTATTTTTTTTGTTTGTTTGTTTTAAATTAAATTGGTTTGTTTATTTACTTTTAGTTTACAACATTCAGTTCCACAGTCCCTTGAGGTTCAAATTTTCTCCCCGTCCTTTTCCTCCCCCCCCCCCCATCATGGCAGCATGCACTCGAATATAGGATCTATAAATATCTTCACATTAATCATTAGTCAGGTTGTGAAGAGAGGAGCCCAGTCTATTGAAGTTAGTCATCACACATATATTCTGTATGTGATTGTGTACAGATTTCTCCTGGTTCTGCTCTTCTCACTCAGCATTAGTTTATATAAGTCTCTCCAGGTTATCATGAAGTACATCTGCTCCTCATTTCTTATAGCACAGTAGTGTTCCATTACATTCATATACCACAACTAGTTCAGCCATTCCCCAATTGATGGGCATTCCCTTCATTTCCAATTCTTTGCCACCACAAAAAGAGCTGCTATAAATATTTTTGTACATACAGGTCCTCTTCCCATTTCTCTGATCTCTTTGGGATATAACCCTAGAAGTGGTATTGCTGGGTCAAAGGGTATGCACTTATTTATAGCCCTTTGGGCATAATGGTTCCAGATTGCTGTACAGAATGGCTGGATCAGTTCACAACTCCACCAACAATGCATTAGTGTTCCAATTTTTCCACATCCTCTCCAGCATTTGTCATTTTCCTATTTTGTCATCTTAGCCAATCTGGCCAGGGAGATGTAGTACCTCAGAGTTGTTTTGATTTGCATTTCTCTAATCACTACTGATTTAGAACATTTTTTCATATGCTTATAGATAGCTTTAATTTCATCCTCTGAGAACTGCCTGTTCATATCCTTTGACCGTTTATTAATTGGGGAGTGGCTTATATTCTTATAGCTTTGACTTAATTCTTTGTGTATTTTAGAAATGAGGCCTTTATCAGAGACATTGGTTATAAAAATTCTTCCCCAATTTTCTACTTCCCTCTTAATCTTGTTAACATTGGCTTTATTTGTACAGAAGGTTTTCAACTTAATGCAATCAAAATTATCCATTTTGCATTTTATAATGCTCTTTAATTCTTGTTTTGTCATGAAGTCTTTCCCTTTCCATAGATCTGACAGGTAAACTATCCCTTGCTCTCCCAGATTGCTTACAGTATCAGCTTTTACCGACATTTTAAAGGAGAACTTGTGAGCCACCCTTCCTTGTGCCTAGAACTTCTTTGTGTCTTTTAGTAATGTTTATAGTAAAAATGTAGTCTGGCAACTCTTCCATCATTGGGTAAACATCTCATTTGTAAAGCCAAAGGTGAATCAGTTAATATTTGTAATACTTCTTCTTATTGTTAACAATCATCTTACTTCTTTTTTTCTCATTTCTGTCCTTAACAAAGCAAAAAAGTAATGGAAACTGAAAGCCACTTAACATTTTTTGCATGTTTCATGGATAATCAGCTTGTCACTGATGCCACAGTCAAATCTTTCTAATTTGGTAGGACTTGTCAGAATTTGCTGTCAGCTAGTATAGCCTTCTGTAGCCTAGCATGATTTCTGTGTGAAAGAAAAACACTATAGGGTAGTGAAAAGGATAAATAATGATGCAGCCAATGGCAAGTTGTTTAACCTCTACGAGTCTGTTTTCTCATCTATAAAATGGGGATGGTATTACCTGTAGTATCTACCTCACATTGTTCACTTGAGCTGAGCAGGATTTTAAAAACAATTTAACATTTGAATGACATATTTTTACATGGTGATCAGCATGGCCACTTTCAGCCATTTCAGTTTATATTGAGTGCCTGTGATGTTCCTGGTGCTCTGCTGGGTGTTATGGATTTTTCTGGTTTCCAAGTCTGAGTATGTTAGAGTAATAATTGTTTCAGAGCGCAAGGTACCAAAAGTACCAGGTTTCTTTTCAGGAAGTGACTTCCTATGTTGGGGTGAATCTTGCTCATTAAGTGTTAGTCGTAAATTCTATAAGTTGTATAAAAGACTGAAAATATAATTTCAATTGATTACAGAGAAATGAAGATTCTGTAGAATTTTGTTTGAAGAACGGATATCTTTTGTGTGGAATAAAGAAGATGAGTAATCACTGAAATACAATTTTGTGGTCTTACTCAGTTTCTAAAGGTTGGATAGCTGTAGATATTGTTTGTGCCTACACTGTTTATATTCTGGCCCTGTTAGTAGAATTTAAACACTTTTTAGTCCCAAATAAATGAAATTAAAATTTGAAAAGTCTTAAGTGCTTATTTTTTGTTTAAAATGTTTATACCTCTGCCTAAATATGTAGCTAGTCTAAGTTTCTAGTTTCTTTAATCATTTCCAGTTCTCTCAGTCTCAATTTGTATCTGCTATTTCATTCTTCAAAACAGTACATTTATTTTGTTTAACCCCAGATGGAGAACTTGTACCATCGGGCAGAAATTTTGTAGATACAGAATGGAGGCAGCTAAAAGGCTCAGTGGATAGAATGCTGGACCTGGAGTCAGGAAGAGCTGAGTTCAAATCCAGCCTCAGACATTTACAAGCACTGTGACCCTGGGCAAGTCATTTAACTTCTATTTGCCTTAATCCATTAGAGAAGGAAATGGCAAACCATTTCAATATCTTTGCTAAGAAAACTCCATGGACGGTATGGTTCACAGAGTCACAGAGTTGGACACAATTGAATGACTGAACAACAACATATTTCAGAATGCTCTCTAAAGTGTCAGATTTGTTGGACTTTTTGCCTGGTTTTGCTGAGCTAAAAGAAATGAATAGATTCTATTCTAGAAAAAAATATTCTTGATAAAGTAGATACCAGGTAGAGACAACTTAAATATTAAATTATTTTCTCTACTACAAAAGAAATGCTTAAAACACAAAAGAATCATAAATGCACATTAACAGATACTTAAAATTTATATCCCAATAACCTATAGCCTCTGTCATATTCTCCTAGAAGGTAAAGATTCCCAGGAAACTTATGGAACTGAATAGTCATTTCACAATCACTTCTGATATGTCCCAACAAAGCAACTTTCAAGGTCTTGGTTTTCTGGCCAGCCAGCTGTGGCTTGGGATGTCTTAAACATTACAGCTGGAGTATTCTCTTAGAATTGGTCATTGCTCCCAAGAATCTGTAGCAAAAAAATAACTGCTTGGTAATCAGCTCCCAACATATCAAAATTGTGGCATGGCTGTGAATGACCACCCTTGGGATCACTGTATGATCACTAGTGCTCAGGAAAAGAAACACAGACTAGAAGAGATAGCCAAGGGCTTGAAGTCAAGTCTTAGGATGGCTCCCAGAATGCCAGAGTGAAAATAATATCCAAGAAGGCTAGAAAAATAAAATGAAGCCAACTTGTATATGGCTTTACAAGCTAAACAAAGCAGTTTATTTTTTCTTCCCTAGAGGCAAGAGGAAACCATTAGAGTTGATTGAATGGAGGAGTCACATGGTTGTATCCGCACTTAAAGAAAATTGCTTCTGTTGGTGTCAGGCTGGGCTTCTTAAACTTTTTTCTGCCAGAGACCTCTTTTTCCGTTTTGGCAGTGTTTGTACAAAATGCCCATGCTTTCTGTTCAGAACCAACGCTGCAGTGAAGTTGTTCTATGTAACATGGGCAAATGCTGCCAGAAACACCTCAGATTCATTACTCATTTGATTTTTAATTAATTTTTGGTCTTTGCGCATTCTTTTACTGTTGCCAAAATTTTCACATCCCTATATGGGGTCACGACTCAGTTTAAGAAGGACTGGAAGAGGATAGACTGCATTGGGGAGACTTGAGGCAGGGAGACCATTCATGCAAGGGTTGCAATGACCTAGGCAAGGGGTGAGCAAAGACTGGACTAAGATAGTTGTGTGAGTGGAGAGAAAGGCTCAGATGTGAAAGATGCTGAAGGTAAAAATGGTAAGATTTGGTAGGGTAAGGGAGAATAAAGAAGCAAGGATAATGTCAAAGTTATGAACCTGAGAGATGGGAAGGGTGGTGGAAATTCTGAAGACTTTGAGAACCCAAGGTCATCTGCATACCACCATGAGGGGGACACCCAGCCCTCAAGACTATTTTTGAAGTGTGTTTGCCTAATGCAGTCCCCCTTGTGAATATTTGATAAGCCTGCCTCCAGGAATGTGTAATGGAGAACCCTGTTTTAGACTTTGGAGCACATGGAGCTATCCCATGACCATTTTTTGTTCACTTACTATGTGTCGAAGAGGGGGACATTTTTGACTGGCTGCTGAACTGGAACTGATTTTTTGTACAAAAGACTCCCATAGGAGCAGTTCACTCTTCTTTCTTCTCTCATCGTATACAAGAAAGAAAAATAAACTGTTAGAGACTTCCAGCTGTTGGCCAGAGGAGCAGGGCCCTCCATTAGGCATGCTCAGAGACAAGCTTATCAGAGATCTACATCAGGAACTGGTCTGTCCTTGGCCAGTCTCCCATTACACAGTCATCAATTCACAGCTGAGGGAAAAATGAGCTTTTACTCTCAGCTCACTAACATAGATAATCAAGAGTTGACAGCATTAAAAAAAATTTTTAGAAGTCTGTTGTATATTCATACTTATTTTCTTGAATATGAGAAATATTAGAGTGTGTGTGCATGTGTGTGTATGTAGATATTTTGCTATATATCTCTTGATGCAGATATAGGTATAAATAGAGATGTGGTTTAAGACATAAACAATAGTAATGAAACAAGTATTTTCCTTTTTTAAGGAAGACATATTAAGTTATAATTGTTTTTTGGTTGTTTAAATCAGGGTGAACGGAGAAAATGTTCCTACCTGAAAACACACCAGGAATGTGAATTCCTCAGCTTATGTAAGCAGCCTTTTGCGTCCTTGATCAACACCACATCTAAAACCAGTTTGTTTTGTCTCCTGTGACCTTCAATTAGAGGAGTAATTCTTGACTAAGTAGCTATTAGCAAGTGAAGAGGTGGCATTTTGGCCTGGACTTTGAAGGATGGATAGGATTTCAATATAATAATCTTATACTCACATAGAGCAAGTTAAAATTTTAGAGCACCTGATGCCCAGCGATGCCAGTGAAGCATAGGTGGAAAACGGAAAATGAAGGCATTTCAGATGGAAAAAATACTGGTTGAATTTAAAACCCAGGGTTTCCTTTCACAAAGTCCAGAAAAATCTAGGTATGTTTAGATAACAGGGTAATCTGATTCTCTGGATTGTGAAATATATATAGAAGTAAAGTATAGGATAAAGGGAGAAACATCATTTCAGACCAAGTCTTGCAATGCCTTGGAGGCAAGGCTGAGAGTTTTGACTTTGTCATGTAAGCAGTGGGGAGCCACTAAAGAACTGGTTTTTAACCAGGTCGTGTTATGATTGAAGCTTACTAAAAGAGGGGTCATAGTTATAAGAGGAATTATATTTTATACCTCAGTATCTCCCATGGCACCAACCAAATATAGAGCTCTGGTTCACAGGTGAGATAGGGTAAATGGTTGGGTTTTTTTTTTTAATAAAGGAATGGAATGATGGCTCCTTCCCTAGAAATCATTACTAGGAAAGCTACTAGCTGGGATGATAGATGCATTATCTGCCTGAATATAGGAGGATGTCCTTGAAGAAGAAGCCTGGGATGTTGGAAAGAGCATAAGCCCAGGAGCCAGGAAAACAGGGTTCTGACCTTATATCATCTCTGCTAGGTGTGCAGTAATAAATGTCATATTGTTTAGTCATTTTCAGTTGTGTCTGACTCTTTGTGACCCCGCTTGGGGGTTTTCTTGGGAAAGACACTGGAGTGCTATTTTTTTCTCCAGCTATTTTACAGATGAGGAAACTGAGGCAAATAAGGTTAAGTGACTTGCCCAGGCTCACACGACTAGTAAGTGTCTAAGACCAGATTTGAATTCAGGAAAATGACCTTTGGCCTACTAAGTCACCCTACTCATTCCAACCCCATCATTATTGGTGTCCTTCCCTGCCACCTGAGAACTGCCTAATGAACATATCAGGCTCTGAGCCCTGTACTCCCTTATTTCTCTCCCATATCAACTAAAGATTCTGCCTCAAGATGGGAGCCACCCATGCACTGGTACGGTTGACATGTGTGATGGGAACTATATCCTGACTACAGACTGGGAAAAGAAGCAACCACCCTGACCCCATTTCATCTCCTATAAAAGTTCTCCCATCTGTCTAAATCTCTGGTATTCCTCTCCATTTGAGGACCACTCACCCCAGTTGTCTTGAGTTCTTCCTGATCACAAGTATATGTTGAATAAGCCTTCCTTACCTACTTCCTGTTTCTGTGGTCCTGGCAACATTGGCCTGGAGCTACCTTCTAGGTATCTTGTGGGATGTATGTACTTAAATGTACTTAACCTCTGGTGCTACATCAGGACAAACCCTTGTCTAGCTTCCTGGCTGCCACACCTACCCCCCCTAAGTTTCATTTTAGTGATCATAGAAAGCAATGACTGCCATTTTTCAATTGATGTGAAGAGGCAATTTTCAGAGTAATTAAAGCTGTCTATAGTCATATGAAAAAAAAATACTCTAAATCACTATTGATTAGAGAAATGCAAATTAAAACAACTCTGAGGTACCACCCCCACCTATCAGCTTGGCTAACATGGCAAAACAGGAAAATAAATGTTGGAAGAGATGTGGGACAATTGAGACACTGGTGTTGTGAGCTGATTTACCCATTCTGTAGTACAATTTGGAATTGTGCCCGAAGGGCTATAAAACCATGCATACCCCTTGACCCAGCAATACCACTACTAGGTCTGTGTCCCAAAGAGATAAAAACAAAAAGGAAAAGGACCTATACATATGAAAATATATAACAACTCTTTTAGTCACCAAGAATTGGAAATTGAAGGAATGCCTATCAGTTGGGAAATGACTGAACAAGTGGTATGTGATTGTGATAGAATACTATTGTACTATAAGAAATGGCAAACAGGATGCTTTCAGAAAAATCTGGAAAGACTTACATGAACTGATGCAAACTGAAATGAACAGAACCAGGAGAACAATTTATACGTTAACAGCAAAATTGTACAATTCAGCTATTCTCAGCAATGCAATGATCTGATACAGTTCTGAAGGACTTGTGATGAAAAACACTATCCATTTCCAGAGAAAG
Organism: Petaurus breviceps papuanus; assembly: GCF_028583685.1. Classification (NCBI taxonomy): domain Eukaryota; kingdom Metazoa; phylum Chordata; class Mammalia; order Diprotodontia; family Petauridae; genus Petaurus; species Petaurus breviceps. The sequence continues at coordinate 18,188,711 of NW_027185771.1, forward strand.
AACTGATGGAGTCTGAATGCAGATGGAAGCAGACTTTTTTAAAAACTTTTTTTCTTTTTTGGTCTGTAATTACTTTCACAACATGACTAATATGGAAATATGTTTTGCAGGACTGCACATGTATAACCTATATCAAATTGCTTGCCTTTTCAATGAGGGGGAAAGGAGGGAGAGAATTTGGAATTCAAAAACTTTTTAATATGAATGTTAAAATAGTTTTTATGTGTAATCAGAGGAAAAAAATGACATTAAACAGAAAGCAATGGCTTTCCATTCCCAAATATGAATCCCATGTCCCAGGGGGGAGGGAATCCACATTTCTCTAACCAATAACTGGATGGGGAGTAGGGGTAACTTGCCCTGAACTCTCACATCCTTTAGTTCCTCTTCTCTCTTACTTCATAAGCAGAACCAGCAGGAGCAGGACCACAAGCAAGTGACAACTGCTCTGGGTCTCCATTTGTTTCACTATCTAGCAAATGAAGAACTGGAAATGAATTTTTTTTTCAGCTTTGAAAGCTTCATGCTGAACTTGGAGTCGAAAAGGCCTGAAATCCTATCTCTGGCACTGCATGACTATGAGCAAGTCAAGACCTTGTTTGAGGTTTTCTTCTAAAAGATAGTGGAGTGGTTTGCCATTTTCTTCTCCAGCCCATTTTGTAGATGAGGAAACTTAGGTAAACAGGGTTAAGTGACTTGCCCAGGGTCACACATCTAGTATGTATGTGTATATGTGTGTTGGTGTGTGTGTGTATGTGTGTGAGAGTGAGTGTGTGTGTGTGAGAGAGAGAGAGAGAGAGAGAGAGAGAGAGAGAGAGAGAGAGAGAGAGAGAGAGAGAGAGAGAGAGAGAGAGAGAGATCAGATTAGAACTCAGGAAGATGAGTCTTCCTGACTCCAGACCTGGTACTCTATGCACTATACCACCTAACTGCCCTAAATAAACATAAACTTAATATGTTCCAGACACTGTGCTAAATGCTGAGAATACAAAGAAAGATAAAAGTCTCTGCTCCTGTGGAACCCAGAATCTAATATTGTGACAATATGCAAATAACTGTTCAAACAAGCAGTACATTGTATAAACTGGAAATAATCAGACAAAAGGCACTAGAATTAAGGGGAATCAAGGAAGCCTTCCTATAGAAAGTGGGACTTTGACTGGGACTTAAAGGAAGCTAGAGAAGCCAGGGGAAAGAGATGAGGAAGGTAAGCATTCCAGGCATGAGAGAGAGCCAGAGAAAATGCTCAGAGTCAGGAGATGGAATGTCTTGTTTTAGGAACAGCAAGGAGGCCAGTGTTACTGGAGTGAAGACTACTGGGTGGGGAGGCACTGTAAGGTTTAAAGAGACTGGAAAGGTAGGGGTGGGACAAACAAAGGATTTTATATTTGATCCTGGTGGTGATAGAGGCTATTGGAGTTTGTTGAGGGGTGCTGGTGGTGGTGTGTGACATGATCAAACCTGGACTTGGTGAAGATCACTAGGACAGCTGAGTTGAGGAGGGATGAAAATGGGGAGATACCATGGCAGACAGACCAACCATCAGGCTAGTCTAATAGTCCAGGTGTGAGGTGATGAGGACCCACATCAGACATCAGTGGCAGAGGAGAGAAGGGGGTATATGCAAGAGAAGTTAAAGAGGGAAAATCGACAGGTCTTCAAAACAGATGGTACATGGGGTTTTGGGAGGAGGTGAGAGTGAAAAGTTGGGTAGCCAAGGATGACATCCAGGATTAGACAAGTCAATCTGAGAATCATTAACATAAAGATGACAATTGAATCCATGGGAACTGACAAGATCACCAAGTAAAATCACAGAGAGGAAAAGGAGAAAAGAGCACAGGATGGAGCCTTGTGAGACACCAACAGCAAGCAAGTGAATAGAGCACCAGCCCTGAAGTCAGGAGGACCTGAGTTCAAATCTGACCTCAGACACTTGCCACTTAACTAGCTGTGTGATCTCAGGCAAGTCACTTAACCCCAATTGCCTTGTCTTCCCACCTCCGAAAAGAGAGAGAGAGAGAGAAGGTCATCAGATCTGGCAATCAAGAGATTGTTAGCAAACTTGGAGAGAGTCATCTTGGCCAAATGTGAGTCAGAAGCCAGACTACAGAAAATTAAGAAGAAAGTAAGAAAAATGTGGAGACACTATTGCAGACAAACCTCTCCAGAAGTGCAGCCACAATGGTCAGGAGAGACAGGATGTGACAGCCAGCAGGGATAGAAGGATCCAGTGAGGGTCCCCTGATAATGGGGGAGACATGGGTATGCCTGGCAGATTGTAGACAGGGAGTGACTGCAGAGAAATTAGAGGGTAGGGATGACAGGAAGCAGTCTCCTGGAATGGAATAGGAAGTCAATCCAGATCTGTAAAATAGAAATAACTTGACACCCACAATAGCCACAACACAGGGCTGCTGTGAGACTCTCATAAGATAATGTAAAAGTACTTTGCAAAATAAAATTTTTTAAAGCCCTCTATAAATGCCAGTAGTGGGCTGACTGAAGAATTCATCCAGTTAATCAGGGGCCCCAATTATCTTCATCCCCGTATAGAAAGAGCCTTGGGTTGAGTCAGACGATGTGAACAAAACTATTCTTAGCTTTCTCACTGGCCGCTGGTGATACTGGATAAGTCCCTTCCCCACTCCTAGGCTTCAGTTTCCCCATTTGTAAAAATGAAGGAGACCTCGAAGATTCCGTTGAGCTCTGAATCCTGGGAACAATATATTATCCAAAGTCCCTGTGACTGACAAGCCCTGGCACCCTGTGACTGACCTTCTGCGGTCACGGAGTGCCCTGGGATTGAATGAAGCTCTCCCAGGATGGAGGAGCCTGGGTACCAGACTGGAACTCAGGAGGTCGTGGCAGCCGTCCTCCTTCGGGCCAGGAGGGGGCGCTGCCGAGCTCCTCAGACTCAGGGCGGCTCCTCGCGGTGTCACAGAGCCAAGCCTTCGGCTTCTTAGCTGTCTTCGTCACTGCCTGACCTTAAGCCGTGCACTCCGCTGCCCTCGTTCGTCTGACCCAGCTGTTCAGGGAGGCAGACGTCTAGGCCGATGGGTGATTTGGCGTGGGGCGGCGGCCACGGCTGCCGCAGAGGGGTGAGGTAATTCGGTGCCGGGAGCCGGCGTCGCTTCGGCCACCCTGCCGGCGCGGGGTCCTCGGTGGGCCCGGGGGAAGGCCCTCTTTGTGGCTGCAGTTGGCAAGATGGCGCCGGTGGGGGTGGAGAAGAAGCTGCTGCTGGGGCCTGAGGGCACCGGGGCCCCGGGCGCCGGGGACCTGCCCAGCGAAGAGGACGAGGGGCAGAACCTGTGGTGAGTGGAGGACCGACGGGCTGAGTGAGGAGGGGCCGAGCGCGACTCCGGCTCCGGGGCCAGGGCCGGGCCGGGCGGGGCGGGGCCGCAGGACCGGGCGGGACGGCCGGGATGGTGGGGTAGCCTCCGCCCTCCTCTCCCCTCCTTTCCCACGGCTCAACACTGAGGGGCCCCCTTCTCATCTCCTTCTTTGTCTCCTTCTCCTCCCTCATCTCTACGAGTCAGGAAGAGCGGAGGACAGATCCAACCTGACACTAGTTGTGTGACCCTGGGCAAGTCACTTCACCTCTGCCTGCCTCATTTTTCCTCCTCTGTAAAATGGGGATGATACCACCATCTCCCTCCCGGAGCTGTCGTTGTGCGGACCAAAGCATCATGTTCGTAAAGAGTTATGCAAAGTGTTATATAAACGGCAGACGTCGTTGTCTTTCTCTTTTCCACCTGTGTTCACCCCTTTCTCGGGGGTCCCAAGGCCAGCATCTCACCCCCCCCCCCCCCCAGGTCCTCTGCAGCTGGCATCAGCCATTCGTGATGATTCACAGAACCGGGAGAGTGTTGGGATGGGAGATGGGCTTCCCTCCCTCCGTCCCCATTAGGGAGAGCACGGGGACGTTGTGAGCACAGCTGGAGCTCGCAGAGCGAACCTGGGCTGTGCCGCATTCTCACTCGCCCCCACGCCCAGCGTCAGGGCGCCGGCTAACAGCTGTGCTGTGTGCCCCGCAGGTCTTCCATCCTCAGTGAAGTTTCCACCCGGTCCCGATCTAAGTTACCAGCGGGCAAAAACATCCTCGTCTTTGGTAAGTGGTGTCTGGAGCGGGCGGGAAGGCGGGCACCTGTTACTGTGACACCCGACCGCGGGGTGGGGGCCAGGAATCGGTGTTCCTAAGCCATTGTTGGGAGTTGGGGAAGATCTTGGGACTTGGGTGTTGCAGATAAGGAAGTGCTGAGTTCCCCTTGGGCTTTTGTGATGTTTCCCCATGTGGTTATTAGCCTTTGACACTTCCTTGTTTCAACTGATGTAATGTGGATAGATTTTAAACTAACCATATTTTTTCCCCTGATTCTTCCAGGTTATGCAGTTCTTTTTTTTTTGTTTGTTTTAAATATTCTCTGACCTTCTGGTTGTATGGAATTATTCCATTATATTGGCAAAGGTCGCTAAAGTGAGTGGAGAGGAATAATAACAAACTATGTCATCTTCATTCATCAAGCATTTGTTAAGTACCTGCTGTGTTCCAGGCACTGGGAATACCAAGGAAGGCAAAAAACATCTCCTAGCCTTAAGGAGTTCATTCTTAATGGGGGAGACAGCATGCAAACAACTATGTACAAACCAGATATATACAGGATAAATTAGAGATAATTATAGAGTCTGCTTGAGACATGTAGTTTTGCTTAGCTCTGTAATTATTTTCATTAGTTTCCCAGCCTTCAGAGTGCTGGTGAAGAAGATACATTGAAGTTGGAAGCAAACGTTGGGTTCTGTCTTGCCATCAACTGAATTTTCTCTTGATGGTCATTGGCTGTCACACTCAGATATTACTGTTTAAATTCTGAAAATTTAAGGTTGTCATTTTAGACTTAACTGTGTCTTACTGCTTTCTTTGTAATAGTCTTATCTTAACATATTTGCTATAAGTGACTTATCCCAACTTATTCTTTGACTTTTTCATTTACCTTTTTTTGTAAATTGTAGGTAGTCAAATTCATTTATTTTTCACATGAAAATTTATTATAACTTGAGTTTTCATTACAGAGAACTTGGATAGGTGAGGGCAGTGTGAAGTAAAGAAAAGAGCATTGAACTGGAATTCAGAAAGCCTAGATTTTAAACCCATTTCTGCCATTCTGGCTAGGTAGTGTGTAACTTTATATTATAAGTCACGTTGTCTGGGCCTTGGTTTTCTTATCTGCAAAAGTAAGGGGCTGGATCTGGTGATCTTTGATATTCTAGGTTTAAATTTCTCAAGTCTAGAATACTTAAATAGATTTGTGATCTCAGATGTTCCTTTCAACAGAACAGATTGTAGCCCATCTATGTATGCCCATTCTGTGAAACAGTTTTGTTCATGTCTTCCCATAAGTTCACCATGGGGTGAGGGAGTTTATCCATTATGCTGAGGGGCCTTGTTCACTCTTTCTTGACATGAAGATGTCATGGGAATACATGAACTGTCCACTAGGTCATGCCTCTTGCCAGATGACCTGCTCTTTTATGATGATACAGTTCTTTGATGATAGTCTTTACTCTGGTTGGTTTTTTTTATAGTTCCTTTTCATGTTTCGGCCTGCCTAAATAATGTCCTGCCAAAACATAACTATTACAGTTTAACATAAGTTTGAGTTCTGTCTTATGCTGTAAAATCACCTTCTTAAAGGGTTCTATTATATCAAGATATGTGTGTAAGTATGAAAGCTATTCCTTTTTCTTTTAGAATATCAACATAGTTTCTGTGGACTGAGTAATTACATTTTTTATGTTTTTCTTCTAAATATTATTTATAGGTGAAGATGGTTCAGGTAAAACAACACTCTTGGCTAAATTACAAGGAGCAGAGCACAGCAAAAAAGGAAGAGGTTTAGAATATCTGTACCTTAACATTCATGATGAAGATAGAGATGGTAAGTTGCTCCAACCCATCATGAATAAAGCATTTTTTAGTCTCTTAGTATGTGCCAATGCAAGCATTGTTCTAAGTGCTAGGAATGCAAATAGAAAAGGCAAGAGAGTCTCTGTTTTCGAGGAGCTCACACTCTAATTGTGGAAAAATAGGCTAGGGACTGGGCCAACCATTGCATTGCTATAGGAAACATCCCCATGAGGAAACTTACTTTCCCAATACAGATTGGATTGTTTTAGAGCGTTCCTTAGAACAGAGGTATCAAACATATAGCCTACAGCATTCCTGAGTGCAGCCTGAACCAGATTAAAATGTAATTGGAAAATATTTAACAAAATAAAATGAAACATAGATCGTGTTAATATATGGTTTTCTAAGTCTGTATGCATCCCACAGGAATCCTTATTATAGTTTAGTGGCCCCTGTTTCTATTTGAGAACACTCCTGGCCTAGACCACTGACAGGTTAAGTCAGGATCCTTGCCCAGGATCACATGGTCACTATATGTTGAGGCAGGGCTTGAACAAAAGTCTTCCACCCAACACTGGTTTATCACACAGCACCTTTAGGGAAAGAGGAGTTCAGGTGCAGAGAGAGTGAGTGTCCTAAGGGTTTAAGAGTGAGTTGGATGGTAAGGCCCAGAGGTCCTTAGGGTGTATCAGTAGATCAGATGATAGCGCCTAGGAGGGCATAGAAGAGGGGAAAAATGGTAAGACCTGGCGGTCCCCTTTCTCACCAGAAAGATTAGAATTGGTGACTCCCAACTTATCTAAACAATGTGAACAGTCACCCCTTTGAGGTCTGGATCCTATATTGCTGTAGGAGCATATGAAAAACAGATCACTTCTACTTTAAGGAACCATGAAAAGATTCCCAGATAATGTAGCATTTCAGCTGGGCCTTGAATGCTAGGTAGAAATTCAACAGGCAAAATTTGGGGAATGAGGGGCTTTTCCAGTGTGGGGAATAATATGAGCAAATTATAAAGGTGGGAAAGTATGAGATGTTTTGGTTGCAATACAGAACGTGTGAGGGAGAGAATTCACACATGAAAATGTGTTTGTTTGTTTTTTTTTTTTTCAAATAGTGCCCCCTTTATCCTTTGAAAAAATATTATAGAAAACAGAAAATACATCTACTCCTGTGTTTGCAGACTTTTATTTAATAGTAAAAATTAAGACTTAAAATATGGATAGGATCTTTTCAGGAGTCTGCCTTGATATCTTGATCTGGTAGCCTGTTATTTTCCTGAAGTGATATATTAGAAGTTCGGATTTTTTAATGCTCCTTTCAGCATTAATTTGTTAGATTGCTGGTAGGAAAAGGTATATATGTGCTGCTGTTACACCACTTTAAATTCTGTAATTCTAGGATTAACTAAAGTTTACTCACAAACTCCCTTCACTGCTTTTGTGTCTATTATGATTTAGCTTGGAGTTTTGGCTTTTAAATAAAGAAATGTTATCATCTCCAATTTTTTGTAAGAAGGTTCATTGGAATGTAGAAGCCACAATAAAAATGAAATACTTTTCTTTGTTGTTTACATTGACAAAAAAATAATAAAATCTTGCTCGGGACCTCTTAAAATTCTAGGAAGGTTGATGTAAAGTGAGATAGAACACATGTTGGCACACCAGTTTACATCCTTAAACCTCAGTTCCCTCATTTGTAAAATGAAGATTATCCTCAGTGGTCTTTTAGGTTAGTTAAGTGATTAGTCCAAGGTTAAATAGCCACTAGGTGGCGCCATAGTGCACAGAGCACCAAGCATGTTTTCATCTTCCTGAGTTCAAATCCAGCCTGAGACACTTAATGGCTGGGGAACCTTGGGCAAGTTACTTCACCCTGTTTACCTCAGTTTCCTCATCTGCCAAATGAGCTGGAGGAGGAAATGGCAAAGCACTCCAGTGTCCTTTCTAAGAAAACCCCAAAGGGGTCACAGTCAGACACAACTGAACAACAACTGACAACCAATACCTCAGAGACTGGACTTGAATCCAGGTTTTCTTGGTTCCCAGTTCTCCTTTCACTATACCACACTCTTTACTTTTTAATCTGCTTTTTAAAATCAGTGTTTAAGCTTGTAACTCTCACCTTCTGAATTTTTTAGCTTCCTTCAGCATACTTTAAATTTCCCCTTTAAGAACATAAATGGGAATGTTGGGGGTAGTTACATTGGCGTTAGTGCCAAAGTCCTTTCAAACCCTCCTTTCCTGCAAGAATCAAGATCAGATTTGTTTGCCCACTTTTAGAGGTCCTTCATGTAACATGAAGAACAGCTACATTTCAGCCATAGATGAGATAGGGCAACCTTTGAACAAACAAAAACTCTGTCCTTTGCTTTTCATTTCTTAACCTTTTTCTTATTTTTCAAATACATAGTGTGGATACAATTTTCCTTGTGGAGTAGTCAAAGTTCATTTCATGCCAAAGCATTTTCATGTTCTTATTACATTAATAACGTTTATGCTTAGGACTTTATGACTGCAAAGTCGTTTTACATGGGTTACCTCATTTGATCCTCACTACATTTCTATGAGAGAGATTTTGTTTCCATTTTACAGAGATGTTAGGTGACCTACCCTGGAGCATACAGCAGGTTAATGGGGACTGGAATATAGTCCGTTTACCAGTGTCTTTTCTCTGTACCCCACTTCCTCTAAGTAGAAGTAGTGTTATAATACCTCATTCAGATTTCTTTGAGATTACCAGAATAGTTAATTTTATAGGTAGTCTGGTGTTTTTTGGATAGATAGATAGATAGAGAGAGAGAGAGAGATAGTGATAATCTATGTCTGTCTGTCTATCTATCTATCTGTGTGTGGTAGACTTACTAGCTGTTTGACTTAGGGAAAATGTTTTTCCTTGAGTTTGTTCTACTCTTCTGTAAAATGAGGATAATACTTTCACTACCTACCATATAGGTTGTTGTGAAAAAAGACCTTTTTTTTTTTTAAAGCATTAGCCATTGTAAATGTGAGTTACAATAAATGTTTAATATAGATTTTTAGAGGTATATAATTAGATGTCAGTTTGTCTTAATTTGAAGCACTATTTGATTAGAAGCAAATAAATCTCATTTCTCCTTAACTCTAACCTTTTTTACTTTAATGATGTAGGCTTCTAATGAAATGGTTTTTATGTAAAATGTATGTATTTGAAGGTGATTGTGACATGACAAGAATTGTGAGTCTCCAGCACCCCTCTCCCACCCCCCAAAACCTGACAGATTTGGAAAGATTGGCTCTAGTTCTCACCGGAGGCATTTCTTGGGCTACTCATTTGGGGATGTGTGGACTAAGAGCTGACTGTTTAATTTAATTTACAGAACATTTGATAAATGCCTTCTCTCTGCCTGGCACTGTGCCAGTCACGGGGCTTATAGAGGCAAAAATGAAATGGTCCCTTTTCCCAAAGAATTTATGTTTTACTGAAGGTAAACAACATGTCCAGCAAAAAGTAAATAACAGATAAATACAGAATAATCTGAGGTGAAGAAAGGTATGGAGACCACAATAATATCAGAAGAGAAGGGGGACATTAGGAGAGACCTTAGACAGACACAAAGGTGATGTTTGAGCTGAATCTTGAAGGGACCTGAGGTGAAGAGGAGGGAAAAACAAGGCCACAGTGACTGATTGAATGGAACATACAAGAAACAAGCCATGAATCTGTCCACTGGGCCTGATACTTCCATTAATAATAATAGTAGTTATAATCATGACTGGCATTTATAAAGCTGTAAGATTTGCAAACTGGAAATGCTAGATCAGGGGTGGGGAGGATGGGGGCAAAGCACTGGGAGGGGGCAAGGGTGGAACAAGGGTGCCACTTTCCATTCAGAAAACATTAAGTGCCCCCTTTGTGCAAAACACTGAAGCTATAATGACAAAAAGAGGTTCCTGTCCTTAAGAAGCTTCTGTTTCAGTGGAGGAGGATGCGCTCTGCATCCTGATGCTTCATGCCAAGGAATTCTCTGCCTCCTTAGCTACTTCATCCAAAAATGGGATAAGGAAGTCCCAGAATTGAGGTGAGGGTCAAATAAAATGTTATGTGAAAGCACTTTCTAAAATACTCCATAATTATAAGGTTTTTTAAAAAAAGTTGATGCAGGAGTCTTAAACTTCAATTTTATCTTACCAAAATGGCACTATTGGCAAATACACATTGATTTCTTACTTTGCTGCTTACTGGCAATGAAAGACTGTAAGCTTCAGTTTCCTCATCTGTAAAAATGGGCCTACCTCCAGGGGTAGGACTTACATGACAGGACTTTACGAAGATCAAATAAGATAATGTATGAAATTGTACTACCTTAATATGTCAGCATTTGTCATCTCATTCCTCAGATTCTACCTTTTAGATTTGAAAGAGGGAATGTGCCCTTCATTTTTTTTTATATCTTTTGTTTTTACATCACATTTATTTCCAAATATAGTCTTCCCATGTAACAAAACCTTAATTTCCAATAAAAGTAGCAAAGGGCTTAGTATTTTTTTGTTGTTGCTAAGTTATACACACTTCAAGGTTGCTTTGAGAATATTTAAAGATAATATTCTCTTATCCCTTCTTTTAAGGGATGAAGCAGTTTATATACACATGATTCTTGGTTGCATTTTCCTTTGTAAATGAAGCATTTCTAGTTAAATTGTCTTTTAATTTTGACTTTGGCATTAAGGACCTATTGATACTTTTCTAGAATGCAGTTACAGTGGCAGCAAATTTGAGTGTTGAATTGTTAAATTTTTTTCTCTTCTCCACAGATCACACACGTTGCAATGTGTGGATCCTGGATGGAGATTTGTACCATAAAGGCCTGTTGAAGTTTGCTGTTTCTGCAGAAACCCTGCAAGAGACTTTAGTTATCTTTGTAGCAGATATGTCTAGGCCTTGGACTGTTATGGAATCATTACAGAAATGGGCCAGTGTTTTGCGGGAACACATTGATAAAATGAAAATCCCACCAGAAGAAATGAGAGACATGGAGCAAAAGTGTAAGTACAATGCATTTTTCTGCAGTAGAATGTAATTATGGGCCTGTTTTCATGGTAGATCCTTTGAATGGTCCTCATTTGAATAGGTGGATAATATTTTGGACGTTCAAGATCCTCTCTTTGAAGAAATAAGCACATAGAAGGTGCTTAATAAATGTTTATTGAACGAATGCTTGCATTATCTTCCTTGAAGATGCCCTTTGAAAGTTCAGCCCTTTTCAGCTTAGGGTCTCAGAACATTGTCAAGGCTCTCCTCATATCCCCAGGTGGTCTTTCTGTATGAAGTGAGTTTGATTGGTATTCTTTACTTTCCACATTGATCTGAAGATTAAAGTCATTTTTTTGTGGTTTTCAAAGGGAAGGATGTACAATAAGGCTTTCCTTATTTAAACATGTTCTGATCTGTGGATCTTTTTGTTGTTAACATGTGTGGCCTTAGAACTCTTTAGCAGGCCGCAGTTTGTTGTGGGAATAGCTCTGGTTTTGCATTTAGAAAACCTGGGTCCAAGTCTCAACTCTAACACATAATAGCTTTATGGCATAGTCATTTCCCCTTGAGGAGCTTTTTTTTCCTCTCCTGTAAAGTAAGGATTATCTGTAGGCCAGGTGATTGCTAACGTCACATATAGTTCTGACAGTCTTTGATTCTGTGGTTCAAATGTGGTCTGTATAACCTGAAGCTTCCTCTAAGAATTACATTGTTTGGCAGGAGAAAATAGTTTCTTTCATTAACCTGAAGGAGAACAAATAGAAATTAAAAGCATAATTCTGTCAGAGAATTCAGACATAAGCCAGCGCTAGAGCGATCTGTTGCAGAATGCAAGTGCTTAAATGAAAATTAAGAGCATTTAAAGGTTCATTTTCTTTTGTTAAATGGTAGGCTGTATTGTGATTATTAAAATAAGAGTTCTTTTAAAGTAAAGGACTTGATTTTCAAATTTGAAGGAAGTTTGGGAGGGGAGGGGGATTGTTTTTTGTTTTAAAATATATGTGGTTCAGAAGATTGTTTTTCCTCTTCCTTACTTCTGTGCAGTTACATGAGCATCTGACCACTTGCCAGAAGAGTAGGAGTGGCCGCGGCAGCAGCAACAGTCTTTGACAAGGGTTGGCTCTGCTCAAACTGGCTTATTTCCACAGTATGACATCACTCCAATGAATTAATGAGGGCCCTTTTGGGCATGGTATACAGTATCCTCACATTGCTAACTCGTGCATTAGAACGACACTCAGAATGATGGTTCCCGAATATTAGGTTTGCTTTTCAAATCAAATTCCACATTCCATGTCTTCTTGTCACACTCTCCATTTTGCCTGCGCCTTCTGTCACATGTCAGTTCGAGTATCCCACAGACACTGGGAGCTTTATAGTTGAGCCTTTCAACCTGTCTTTTGTAAGTTTTCTCAGTTGTATTTGCTGCATTGATTGCTATGCAGTCCAGCTAGCCAGTGTCAAACAACTGACCTTTACAGATAATGAGGGTTTTTTCCTCAGAATTAGACACACTTAAAGCAAACTACTTCTGAACATGGGGGAGTTTTGTAGCCGAAACACATATAATATGGTACAGAGAGAAGTAAGTTGATTTATTGTGATAAATCGATTATTTTAGCTCATTTTTATAGTGTAACGACATTTCAAAGATGTTTCATTTTGGGGTTTGTTTTGTTTGTTAAAACAATTTAAATCAAACTTGGAGACAGCGAGATCCCCAGAGTAAGAATTAGGAGACCTAGGTCTGCCCTGCTACTTATTAGCCATATGACCTTGGGCATGCTACTCTCCCACCCCACCCTCCTGGGCCTCAGTCTCTTTCTCTGCAAAATAATGGGATCAGACTAGGTGATTTTAAGGTCCTTTCCAGCTCTGACATGCTATATCTATGTGCAGATGTTTATAATGTTGGGAGGGTTTGGGGTTCTCTCCAGGGCTCTAAATTTATTCTAATTCGGGTTAATCTTTGTTCGCATCCCTACCCCCAATGTATCAAACATTTGGGATGACAGCTTTTTTGCTTTGTGTGCTAAAGTGTCTGTTAGTTTTAAGTTACTTGTTAATGTGGTTATTTCAGGCTAGAGAAGACTTGAGAATCACCAGTATAGTCTTGAACAAATTACTTAACCTCTCTGAGTCTCAGTTCCTCAACTCTAAAATGAAGGGTTATCAGCTGACTATTTCATCTCAATAGTGAGATTCTTCCAGATGTTGAATTATCCTGTAATATCTTTGTTATTTTTCCTTGTGCTTTTCTATTTTAAAGCAAAAGTGATTGAAAGATAGTATTTACATTAAAGATCCCTTTCCTTCTCAGTTGTATTTTTGAGTGGTCCCTTGTTTAATTAAACCAGAGCAGGAAGACCTGTTTTGGTATGTTTACCTATTGACCCTACTTGAAACCCAGAAGTTACCTGAAGTCATAATACATGGCAGTGGCATAGAGGGCGTAACTTGGAACCTCTGAGATTTGCTGTGTAACCATGTCCCTTAACCTCTCTTTGTCAGTTGACATACCTTTAAAATGAAGGTGATGATAATATGAGGATGTATAAGAAAGGATTTCTATTCCTCCAAAGAGCAAGATTATATGGAGACAATAGGGGGCAATACATAAGTGTATAAAAATACTATTTTATATGTTATAGACTACAGGTACTTTTAAGAGTAGTGAAAAAAAGATCAGCAGAAGCTTTGTGGAGAAAGTGGAATTCAAGCTAGGCCTTAAAGGTTAGAGACATTTTGAATAGTTGTCAGCAGCATTTATTAAATGCCTGCAGTGTACCAGGCACTCTGCTAAGTGCTGGGGATACAAACAACAGAAGTAGATCCTCTTCTCAGAGAGCTCATAGTTTAAGGAAGGAGACAACATGTAAACAACTGCGTGAAAATGAGATATGTAGAGGATTAACTGGAGAGAATAAGCACAGGGAAGGCACTAGCATTAAGGAGGTGGGGGTAGGCTTGTAAAGAGGTGGGCTTTTAGTAGGACTTGAAGCCACAGAAGCCAGGAGGGGTAGATGAGGAGCCAGAAATTTCTAGGCATTAAGAACATTTAGTGAAAATGCCCAAAGTTGGGAGATGTGGTTTCTTTGAGAAATAACAAGGAGGCTAGTGGCACTAGGTCAGAGTACCTGGGGCTTTGTAATGTATAAGAAAACTGGAAAGGTTATGAAAGGCTTCATACATCAAACAAGATTTTATATTTGATCACACAGATGGTAAGGAGCCACAGGAATTTATTGGGGGGAGGGGACATGGTCAAACTGCACTTTAGGAAGATAAGATTGGTGGAGGGTGGTATGTACCAGAGATGTCACAATGGTGACTTCAATAAGATTTGGCAACCTGTCAAATATGGGGGATGGAAGGGAGTGAGAAAGCAAAGATGACCCCCAGGTTTTGAGCCCGAGTAGAAGTTAGGTGAGACCCTCCAACAGTAATAAGGAAGTTAGAAAGATAGGAGGGCTCAAGGAGAAAGTTTGAATTCAGTTTTAGACATGTTGAGTTTAAGGAGATCCAGTTCAGGATGTCCAGTATATAACTAAAGATTCCAGGCTGGAGGTCAGGAGTGAGGTTAAGACTGGGTATATAGATCTGAGAATCATTAGCATAGACATGATAGTTGAATCTATGGGAGATGATGAAATGACCGAGTGAAATAGTATAGAAGGAGCTGAGGACATGGCTCTGAGGGACACTGTCTGTAGGCAGATGTCACTTAGACCAGGATCTAGCAAAGGAGACTCAAGGAGCAGTCCAAGATAGGTAGAAAGAAGGAAGGAAACAAGCGTTTATTAAGTGCCCACTGTGTGCCAGCACTATGGTAAGTGCTTTACAAATATCTCATTTGATCCTTACAACCACCCTGGGAGGTAGGTGCTATTATTATCATCCCTATGGCAGATATATTAAGTGACTTGTCCAGGGTTACACAACTAGCGTGAAGCCAGCTTTGAACTCAGGTCTTCCTGATTCCAGACCCAACTGCACTGTGCTTCTTAGTTGCTAAGAGAGTGATTGATAATGTTAAAGGCTGCAGAGAGGTCGGGGAGAATGAGGATTGAGAAAAGGCTATTGGATTTGGCAGCTCAGAGGTTTTTGGTAACTTTGGAGAGAGCAGTTTCAGTTGGATGATGAGGTCAGAAGCCAGAGTATAGAGAATTAAGAGAGTAGATGAGAGGAAGCAAAGACCTGGGTTGTAGGTGCAGTGTGGGTAGCCTTCTCAAGGAGTTTAACCACAAAAGACAGGAGAGATGAATGATAGGTAGTGGGACTGAATGGATCAAGTAAGGTTTTTTTTAGGGTGGGGTAAACGTAGACTTGTTTGGAAGCAAGTTACCAAGCAATTAAGTGCTTTTTATGTTGGCCACGCACAGTGCTAAGCACTAGAGATACAAAAAAGGGCAAAAATAGAGCTTCTCTCAAGGAGTTCACAGTCTAATGGCAGAGACAATGTGCCAGCAACTATGTATAAGTAAGATGTATTTAGGATACATTTGAGATAATAAACAGGGAAGCCACTAGCATTGAGTGGCATGGATCAGGAAAGCCTCCTTTAGAACATGGGATTTTAGCTGGGACTTGAAGCCAGGGAAGCTAGAAGGTGGGGATGAGGGAGAGAACTACAGGCATGGGGGGCAGCCACTGAAAAGTCCAGAGTTGGGAGATGGAGTATCTTGTGGGAAGAACAGCAAGGTGGCCAGTATCACTGGAATCAGAGAATCTATGAAGTGAGTAGGGTGTAAGAAAACTAGAAAAGTAGGAAGAGACCAGGTTATGAAAGGCTTTAAAAAATCAAACAGAAGATTTTATATCTTATTCTGGAGATAACCCTCGGTGTTGATATGATATAGGGCTGACATAGGCTTTGTGCTTTATAAATTAGCCAGTAGACGAAGAAATTGAATAGGCAGAAAGAAGAGAAAAATATTCATAAAATCTTAGAATTTCAGAGCTAGAAAGGACTTCAAGAGGTCACGGTCCAAGCCCAAATTTTATGGATGAAAAATTTGAGACCCAGCATAGATATTTGGTCCAGTTCATAGAGTAGCACAGTAGAAGAGCCATGTTATACGAAAATGTAATCTGCCAAAGTGCTTTTGTGAGGAGTTTTATGATCAGTGGATTTTAGTAATTTAGCATTTGGGGGTGCTTGGTGAGTTATATGTGTAAAACACTTTGCCACAATTAAATTATTTATTATTTTCAGCCACATCTGTGTCTGTAGCTCACCTCAGGGTTTAAAGTACAGGCAGTAATTTGAAATTTCAGAATCCCCCCAAAAATAAGTCATTTAGTCACTGGAGAAGTGTCAGAGAAGTTACCAGTTTTCCTGTATTCCCTGTAGCGACTAGGTGTAAGGCTGTGGTGCCCAGATTACTAAATGACATTTAATTTCATGTGTGCTTCATTGGCAGGATGCAGAATGGGAAGGGTTTCATTTAGATAGAACATGAGTTTAAAAGGTTCTTCATGTGAAAAAAAAAGTTGTAAGTGGAATTTCTAGTGTTTGTTGTTAATTAAACATAGTTCTCTGAAATATATAGACTTGTAAAACTGGAATATAGCTGAAATTTTTCTCATTTAAACTGCTAACTGGCCAGATAACAGTGGAAACATTCTGAGGATCAGAGAGTCAAGCTTGATTAAAGCTCATAAAACGTTCAGGCTTGCTGCTGCTTCACCAAGTTACCACAAAATTATTTAATTAAAATTTCTTCCAACATAGAATTCCAAAACACTGTCCAAAGTACTTCAGGAGTTTTGCTTACTCAGGTATAAACAGTGGTTTGGTGTTACTTGAATAGAACTGAAGTTAGTTATTCTGACTTCTGATTAATATGAACCAGGAGATAATGGAAACATTTTCAGTTATACTCTTAAGCGGCCTCATTTTTGGAAGCATGGATGCTTCTCATCTTATCTCGTTCTAGAAATGGTCCATCAAAGCTGTAGTTGCACTGAACTGTTGTCTAAACCTAGATTGTATAGGCCATGACAAGTGGAGTGGGCTGACCGGCTGTTGGTGTACATCCTTAAGTTTATCCCTACTCTTATTTGGAGGTAGTGCTGATTCTGATTTCTTTCTTAATAGGAACTTAAAATGATACTGTTACACATTTTTAGACCTTGCCCAAGCTCTGAGAAACTAGTCATAAAATGTTTAAAGGTAATCTGATGTTTTTGAAATGTTCCGCAAAGCTCGTCCATTTCCCATGATGGTAGTAACTTCAGTGATTGTAACCTGCCAGGGTCTGTTTCTGTTGAGTTATCTTTAATACATTACACAAAAACTAGAGTAAGTGGTATTTGTTTCACCGGTTTGATTAATGAAACTGCTTCACTTAAGCATAGTGATAACCTATGGCAGAAGAAAGAGGAAGCCTTACTCCAGTGAGAGGCATTGTGGTGTGAGGGCAAGAGGACAAGATTAGGGGTCAAGACCTCAGTTCTAGTGTAGGCTTCCTCTACCAATACTAGTTGACATCTTTTCTGAAACTTATTGCCTTAAGTGCTTCACACCCTGGGAAGTTAAGTGATTGGCCCAGGGTTACATAGCCAGTATGTGTCAGAGGGAGGGCTTGAGTTCAGGACTTCCGAGCTCTGCCCTGATAGTATCTTTCTATCCACTCTGCCATGCTGCCTCTCCATAAGACAGGATAATAATGCTTTTCTTTGGTTACTTTCATGGAGGAAGGAAAAAATATATATGACTGCGCTTTGAAAATGCTAAACAAACAAACGACCATGGTGTAATATCATCACTACCACCTTACATTTAACACTACATGCAACTTATTGTTATAACAAATGGAATTTTCTTCAAGGTTGAAGTTTCCTTCATTTCATTTTTTCATCATGAAATCAACCATAAGGTTGCTTGTTCAGTATGCTCAGGGACAATTTTTTTAAAATACTGTCTGTTGTAGTTACAGTTTTATTATATTTTTAGAAGGAACAAAAAGACCAGTTCCTTGGTGCTCATTAATAATCCTAATGGACACATTAGAATCCTTTGTGTTTCAGTTTTGGGTCAGACCAATGTTTTTCAGGTCACAGTGCAACCATGAATATTTCTTGGGTCATTTATATTAGAAGTTTAAATCACTGAATGAAGTTCATTATAAATTAGGTATAAAAACAAAACACCATTTGCAGTGCTTTCCAGAGAACTTCTTCACTTTGGAAACAGTCTATATTTGATCAGTCCCCTAATTTCACATGTACAACAGTGTTCTGCAAATTAAGTTATCCAAAGCTGATACTCTATAATAATGGTTGAAAACTGTTTGTCAGATTAGCATTTTTGTCTTAAAAAGTCTGTCCCATGAATAAGAAGGAGTAATATCAACTCTTTTGGGGTCCTTTTGAAATTAATTGTTTGATTTTATTTTCTCACTTTGTCTCTTCCTGTGAAAAATGAAGAGATTGGACTAGATTATCTTTAATACCCCTTCTAGTTCTGGATACTATGACATTTATCAAGGTAAAAGATTAGAGGCATCTGTAGAGCCAGATCCCTTTTTCAGTTGGGCATGGAAAGAAAGAGTGATTTGGCGGCATGAGGGGGAAGGTGTGGTGTAGTAGAAAAAGCACAGGATTGGTGGTTGAGAGCTAGAT
This sequence comes from Petaurus breviceps papuanus, assembly GCF_028583685.1. Lineage (NCBI taxonomy): Eukaryota > Metazoa > Chordata > Mammalia > Diprotodontia > Petauridae > Petaurus > Petaurus breviceps. The sequence continues at coordinate 18,207,255 of NW_027185771.1, forward strand.
TAGTTCTAGTTTGTGTCACTTTGGCTAGGTCATTTGCCCTCTTCCAACTTTAATTCTTCTGTACTTTGGGAGCTTTGGGCTGGATGATCACTAATGTTCCTTCTGAGGCTAAAGTTTTATGATGTTGTGTGTATCTTTTTCCCTCCTTCCTTTGTTCCATATTTAGATCAAGGCACTGAGCCTAAATAATGATGCTATTTCCTGTCTGTGGCTGGTTAGTTCTTTTGGTTAAAGCACTGTGCTAATGAGGCTGAGATCATAGGTTTGATTTCCTACAACAGCTATTTCAGAAAATTCTACCCTTATTTAATAAGCTGTAGTGGAAGAGAGAGTGGAGAATTCTACATAGCACTCTCTCGCTTTAGTTAAATTACTCTAAGGAAATGCTATGTTTATGACAGGACAGCTTATTATGGTTACTGCAAATTACAAAGAACAGTACTTTAAATAATAGACCTCAGTAGATCATAGACTCAGGGGCAGAAGGAGTCATTGTCCAGCCTTCTCAGGCAACAGGTGAGGAAGCTGAGTATTCTAGGCTAAGAGTTTTCCATCTCATTATTTACGTACAACAGGGATGATATATAGGCCCATTCAGCTCTGTTCTGCAGTATGTATATACCATAGAAGTTTAGCAGTGGTTTATTCTGTTTCCCTGTATAGCAAACTTCATGTAGAACTTCTCACTGATATTGTTTAAATGAGTTTCAGGTGTTTTAGTCATTTTAAAGATTCAGATACTCTATAAACAGTTTAATTATCCACAGTATTTTAGAAGTCTGAACTATTTAAATTTATCTTGAGATGAGTTGGCTTTTTAAATATACATTATGGGAAAACACTGGGTGGTGTATTTTTAAGTATTTGAGAGAGTTGCAGTGAGGATGTCTGGAAAAATGCCTGTGCTGATCCAAAATGATAGAGTTCTAACTAGATTATTTAAAATTTACAGTCTTCATTGACATCCTTTAATCTCTTTGATTTTCTTGGGAGGTGGGAAGGAATGGAGGGGTGGTTTAGTTTTCCAGGGCTTGCTGCTTAAAAGGCATCTAATATATTGTTAGAAATGTGTTGTCTTTTATAGTTGTGAAGGATTTTCAAGAGTATGTGGAACCTGAGGAAGGCTATCAAGGCTCACCACAGAGGAGAGGACCTCTAGCTTCAGCACAAGATGGTGAAAATGTTACCTTACCACTTGGAGACAACATGCTCACACATAATCTTGGGATCCCAGTCTTGGTAGTTTGCACAAAGGTGAGTACAACTAGATTGAAGTGTTACTTGCTTTTTTGGTTTTCCAATGAAAACATGCTACCTGACAGTGGGTCCATTTTAATATGGGCTTTGTATATAAGTAGATGAATTACTGTAAATGGAAAAAGTATTGAAGACAGAGCTAGGACCAGTGACTAGAAGTTACAGAATAATGATTTTTTGTTTAATATAACAAAGAATTTCTTGACAGTTAAAGCTGTGCCAAACTAGAATGGACTGCTTCAATTAGTAGCCGGTGAGTTCGTTGTCATAGGAAGTGTGCAAATTACAGTTGAGTAACCATTTGGGGTTGGACTAAATGACCTGGGAGTTCTTTGCTTCTGTGGTCTAACTTTGGGTCCTCACTTTGCCACTGACTACCTCTGTGATCTTAGTAATCCAGCTAACTTCTCTGAACTTTAGTCTTTATCTTTAAAATAATGCAGGCCCTTCCACTTTCACAGTAGAGTTGTTCTAAAGAGCAGACGAGAGAATTCGTTTAAAAGCCCTTTGTAAAATGCTACTCTATAAATGCAACTATAAACTACTTCTGTTCAGCTTGATGTTACTAATGGAATAGAGCCCGGGAGTATTTTCTTTTTATTATAATTAATTTTTATTTTGCTTTTTGGAGGGCAGTTGGGGTTAAGTGACTTGCCCAAGGTCACATGGCTAGTTTTTGTGTTAAGTGTCTGAGGCCAGATTTGAACTCAGGTCCTCCTGACTCCAGGGCCTGTCCTCTATCACTGTGCCACCTAGCCGCACCCTTCCCCCCCCCCCCCCCGCAGTATTTTCACATATCTTTAGCTTAGTCCACCTGGTAGAAGGTAAACTCCTTAAGGGCAGAAACCACTTCTTTCCCCCCCCCTCTATTTTTCTCTTTTCCTCCTAAGCATAGTATTTGCAGGTGCTTAAGTGTCAGGTTCTTAAGGAATAATTGTTGAGTGAATGGATGAAATGTTCGTTTTCATTCAGTGACTCATACAATAACCTTGAACTAAAAAACAGATTATTTGTACTTTAAAGGGACTTTTCAATAAGGCATTTATTAAGTACCTTCAATGTCAGGCATTGTATTAGGGATACAAAGACAAAATTAAATTCCTTCCCTCAAGGAGCTTACTTTCTATCATGGGACACACCATGTACACAAATGAATATATACAAAATATTTTACAAGGTTATTTTAAGAGAGAGAACACAGGGAACTGGTGGGATCAGGAAAGCTTAAGCTTAAGGTAGAAGGTGGTGCTTGAACTGAGTCTTGAGGAAACAAGAAATTCTAAGGAATGGAGTTGAGAGTGGACATTCCAGGGATGGAGGCCATTGAGTGCAGAGGCACAGAGATGAGATTCAGTGCTGTGGGGGGGGGGGATGCTAAGTCTAGTTAAGCAGAACTGTCACATGCAGAAAAAAAAGAAATGTATGACAGGCCAGTTGGGGCCAGGTTGTAAAGGGCTTTAAGTGCCAGAAGGAGGAGTTTTTACTTGATCCCACAATTACGAAGTAGCCATTGGGGTTTGACTAAAGAGGCAGTCAGGCCTGTGCTTTAGAATCAGTGCTCTGAAAGCCACATGAAGGATGGAATGTACAGGAAGGAGATTTGAGGCAAGGAATGGATTAGGAGGCTATTGGAGTAGTCCAGAGGCAATAGTGACCTGGTGTAGGATGTGGCTGTGCAAGTAGAAAACTGGTCAATTGCAGGAGATGTGGAGGTGAAAATCATCAGATTTAGTAACTCAACAGCTCTGTGACATGTGGAAGACAGGATTTTAGGAAGTTCAAGGCAGTGAACCTTTAAGACTTGAAGCAGACATAGTGGTGCCTTTAACAGAAATAATAGAAGTTTGGTAGAAGGCAGAGTTTTATGGGAAAGATAATGAGTTAAACTCATTGAGTTTGAGAAATTTATGGGACTTCTAGTTGGCCACGTCCAATAGGTAGTTAATGATGTAGGTTTGAAGTTTAGGAGAGACTCTGAAGCTGGCTATAAAGATCCAGGAGTTTTCTGCATAAAAATGATGATTAAACCCATAAGAGTTGATGAGGTCACCAGTGACAGAGCACAGAGAAAGAAGGAGGAATCAGGACTGAGCCTTGGAAGATACCCATGGTTAGGGGCCATGATAATGAGTGAAGACCCATGGAAGGAGGCTGAGGAATGGTCAGGTACGTAGGAAGAACACCAAAGCAGAAAAGAGTTACAGGAGGTCAGGATTGTCCAGTGTCATATGCTGCTCCAGAGAGGTCAGGAATAATGAGGGACTAAGAACAGATCTTCCAACAATTAGGGGATCATTAGTAATTTTGGAGAGAGCTGTTACCTTTGAGTATTGAGTTTGGGAGCTAAATTGCAAAGGATTGAGAAGTGACTGAGAGGAGAGGAAGTGGAAGCAGATAGCCATTTAGCAATACAGTCAAAGTGTTGGGGAATAGGGCCAATTCATTCTTTGACTTCAATTCTTTGCTATCTTTTCAGGTAGCAAACTATTGGATTTTAGTTTTGTGTGAGCAGTAGGAAGAGCCATGGCGTCAGGAGGCTTATTTACAAGACCTAGCTTTAGATACATGTGTGTGATTGTGAACAAATCACTTCATTTCTCTGATTCTCAGTTTCCCCATCTGTAAAATGGAGTTAATATTTGCACCATGAAACTTCACAGGATTTTTTGTAAATAAAATATTTTGCAAACCTTAAAGTGCTTGAAAATGTGAGCCATAATCATATTAGTAATAATACTCAAGAATATTTTAAGTTTTCAGTATGTTTGTATTTGCAGCTGAGAAAATAGGTCAGTTATAGTCAGAATTCCAGTTTAATTTGACATAGGTGGATGGAACCTCAGTCTGACCCCTATTCAAATTATGAATCAGATTTTACCATACCCCTGACAAATGGTCATTGAGTCTCCATTTAAATACCTATAGAATTTGTAATCTTTGCTTGGAGTATTCCGTTCTACAGTTCTACAGTTGGACAGTTCTGTTATTAGATGTCTACATAACTCCAACAGGAGTTGATTTAACTATTAAAAACTGTTCTTGTTTCTTTGCATGCAATGGTTTATGCTACTAGCTTAATTACTTATGAGTCCTGGCCGATTTCATTTTATTTAGTAGATATTTTTCTAAAACTTAATGTAAATCAGATTTTGTTTTAAATGTCTTAAATTCACCAAGACAACTCCCCATTAGAGAATCCCCATTTCAAATGAAGAATGCTTTTGTAATATGAAGTCCCGTGTTAATTTAACTGTTTAGTGTTAATATTCTTTTTCACTTCAGCCTGTCTGTACCCACTCCCTCCTTGAGGCTTCACTGTGGAATGATGGGGATCCTAAGGGCTTTGTTAAGAGTTCAAATTTTGGTGAACCCTGCCATGAAGGGAGGGCCTCCAGTGCAGGCCTCTGATGGACATGTGTCCTATACGACACATTATTTAAAAATCAACCTTGCTAAGATTAGAGATTTTTATCACTGGGGTTGCCACAGAAGTTGTCTTTGACAGTTTTCAAAGAATATCTAAGCCAAGGGGCTTTACTTTCACTACGACAAATCATCGATCTCTGAAGTATTATAAGTAATTTCATGTTCATGTGACAGCCAAGATAAATGTTTTTAGCATCAACTTGATGTAAGCCTTGTACCTATACTTAAAAAGCTTAAAGTAGATATAGCAGGAACACCAGTAACGTAATTGACAGAGAGAAACAAGATGCTATGAAAGGTCCAAGAAGGGCAGAGTGTCCCTGCCTGGGAAAGAATCTTAGAACTTCAGTTCTGTCTTGCCTCCGTCATCTAAAAGCAGAGTATAGGAAGCAGTTTTGCCTCCTTGAAGGTTCCAATTCAGCAAGTTTAAGCTTGAGCACATTGGTCATCACTGAAACTCATGTGAAGTTGAGTAAGTATCTGTGTATATTTTAAAGTGGTAGAATATTTCTTATCTGCTTCCCTTACTACTTTCTGTCTGACCTTGTAGCCCCCAGAAAACTTATGAATGAAACAAAAACCCTGCTAGCAATAGTATATTACAAATTAAATAGAAATCAAACATAGAAGATACTCACCTTAAGGAAAAGAACACACATTTTCAAACAAAATGAAATTATAATAGTTTGTGCTTATGTGATACTTCAAGGTTTAAAATGAAAATTGAAATATTTATGAGACTGAAATCCTCATGTATGAAATACTTAAGTGGGTTATTGATCTTATGGGTAGAAGTTTTCTTTTAGACACAGCTCAGACCAGGACTTTTAGAACCACTGCTGATGGCCTGTAGCTGAGATCAAACCACATGGCTAAATTCTGACCCTATCATGGTGAGATAGGAGTCCATAGGCAGTGTGTTTGAGTAGCTGGGCATCGGCTTGCATATTTGATAATAGACATTTCTTTCCAGAGAGAAGGAAGCTAAAACTTCAGGGGAGGACGCAGCTGTTTCTTTTCTTCAGAATAATGATGTAGATACGTAGTTTCTATCATGTAAAAGATCATATCATAATAGTGTAATAATATAATAACATGTATAGCACTTTAAGATTTGAAGAGTGCTTTAGAAATATCTGATCCTCACAACAACCCTTGGAGTAGGAACTTTTATTATTTACATTTTACAGACAGGTGAGGAAACTGAGGCAGATGGAGGGTAAGTGACATGTCAGAGTCACACAACTAGTGTCTGTGGCTGGAATGAGCTCAGGTCTTCTGACTCCAAGGCCAGTGGTCTCTCTAACGTGCCACCAGCTGCCCCCAAGGAAAGAGGCCAAAGCAAAAAGAGTAGTGGTGATTGGCACTTCCCTGCTGAGAAGCCCAGAGGCGACTCCATTGTATCTAGAAACAACAACAGTGTAATGTAGAATGTGATTAACTAGTCCAACTAATATTAGAGTGCTTCTCACTTCTGGTCATTTAAATGGTCATAAGTAATACTACCAGAATGGATCTGGAAAACATTGTTAAAAGTTATGATGTCTTCAGTAAGAGACTGAAGGTCTTAGTCTAGTTGAAATTTTCATTACTGATGTTGATGAAAAAGTAATCACTTTGGAGAAGAGAAACAGATATGGGAAACTGCTGGTTAATAACTGGGTGCCTTATTATTTTAAGGGGGAAAACAGGATTAAAATAGATGAACCATGGTTAAAAACGCAGGAATTGTAGACTTTTGGGTAGGGATGGATTGTACAAAGAGTGGTGAAAATATATTTTCCTGGAGAAATTTGCAAAACTAATTCCATGAACTTTTTAAATCAAAAAGAAAGGACCAGGGAGAAAACTGCCTTCATATCTCTACCAAATTAAATGTCAGTGAGAATAGCTGAGATATGAGAAGAACAGCAGTAGAGAACCCCCAAAGTTCCCAGGAAATAATCCAAGAAAAGGAGTCTGTACTAAATTGTGGCTTCTGATGTCCATCTGCAAATGCACTATGTGAGTAACAAGCAGGATGAGGTAGAAAACTAATACACGAAGGCAAATTTTTACCTCATAGGTGTTCTTGAAACTAGGTTAGAGGGCACTGTAGTAGAGGTATGGCTCTGAAAAACTCAACCTCATTCAAAGTTAATGGGTAAAGAATGGTGGAATAACCTTATATGTTAAGAAAAATCCAGAGGAGCATGGTGGAAGGGATTTGGATTAAGATTAAGGAGGCAGTTACATCTGTAGACAATAAACCAATCATCATGCGTTTATTTAAGTGCCTACCATGTATCAAGCATGGTGCTAAAGTACTGAGGATGCAAAGACAAAAAACAAAGTTGCTACCCTCAAAAATTGACATTCTACTTGGGGGAAATAGCATGTATATATAAATAAATATAAAATATATCTGAAGTAAGTACAAGACAGTGCTAATAGATGGGAGAGTTCAAGAAAGACCCATGTAAGGAATGGCACTTTAGCTGAATTTTGAAGGAAAGTAAGGCTTTTTAAGAAATATTTTTGGGGCAACTAGGTGGTGAAGTGGATAGAACACTGGTCCTGGAGTCGGGAGGACCTGAGTTCAAATCCAGCTTCAGACACTTAACACTTACTAGCCATGTGACCTTGGGCAAGTCACTTAACCCCAATTGCCTTGCCTTCCCCCCTGCAAAAAAAAAAAATAAAGAAATACTTTTACTGATTCTTTTTTGTTTTTACATTGCATTCTTTCCCAAATATATCCATCTTCTTCCCTACTCAGCAAAACACTCATTGTAACAAAGATTAAAAAAGGAAGGTAAAAGATGGCTCATCAAAACCAAGGGGCACATCTACTATGACTGATGATAGATGAAATGTTCCCCACATCTTCTGCAAAGAAGGTGCATTTTCTCAACTGCATTCTGAGTATGGTGGGGAATAGAGGAGAGAGATAGCATCTGCAAAGACTCAGAGATGGGAAGAAGAATGCCATATGTGAGGGGCACCCAAGTAGGTCAGTTTGTCTAGAAAGATGTCAAAGTCTTGGCCCCCAGGCTACAAACCTCCTACAGAACTCCTGAGTGCCCCAGAACCAGATTCAGTTGTCATTGGAAAATGTTGAACAAAAGTTATTCAAATACAGTACAATGTAGATAATGTTAATTTGTGGTTTTCTAAGTCATTATGCAACTGCAGATATCCAGAATGTTTCTGTTTTAATTTTATACTGCAGGTCTAGAGCATGGAGTGCACAACATGGAGTAATGTTCGTTATGTGGGAAGGTTGGCTAGAACCTGTTTGTGAAGGGCTTTAGATGCCTGAAAAGTTTATAGTTTATTCTAATGGCAAAATAGCCAGCCGAGCTTTTGAATTAGGCGAGTGACCTAATCAGACCTGTGCTTTAGAAATATCACTTTAGCAACTGTGTGGAGGATATATTGAAGAAGGAAAGAGACTGGAGGCTGGGAGAACGATTAAGGGAGGCTTTGGCAAGAAATAGTCGAGGGGAAAGGTGATGAAAGACTCAACTGTAATGGTGCCTGTGTGAGTCGAGATCTAGTTAGAAATGTCAGGCAGCTAGTTGATGATACAGGCATGACACTCAAAGAGAGACATTTAGGGCTTACCTAAATGTTATCTGAGAATAATCTGCACAGAGATGATAACTTAGTTCATGAAAGCAGGTAAATTTCTCAAGAGAGCACTTTTAGAAAGAAGAAAACCCACAATGGAGCCTTGGAGTATTCACAGGGTTAAGGCACAGGACATAGATAATGATCGAGCAGAGGAGACTGAGAAGAAGCAGTAAGCAATCAGGTTGTCAGCTGACAGAACAGTGTCATGAAAACCTAGATAGAAAAGTATATCTGAGAGGAAAGGGTGTTCAGTGGTGTCGAATCCTGCAGATAGTTCAAGGAAGATCATTGAAAAAAAGAACAGTGGCTTTGGCAGTAGTCAGATACTTGGGAATCTTGGAGAAAGTTGAAGATGAATAAAGTATTTAGAAGCCAGATTATAAGAACAGCTAGACAGAGGAAATAGATAAAGAGTTGGAAAACACATGATCACCCTGGTACAAAGAGGTGTGATATAGTAGTGATAGGAGACTTCTGTTGTCTGCACATCTGTTCAAATATCCTCTCTGCCAAAAAGCACAGTAGCTCACTTGCTGTAATAATTTCTTACTCCTAAAAGGGTAGGAAACAACTAAAGGAACTGTTATATTAGACCTGATTTGTATCAGTAAAGAAAAGCTGGTTATTGAAATAGAAATCATGGAAAGCTTGGAAGTAAGTGATCACTCCATAGCAGAATTTGTATCAGGATTGGAAGATAGAGTATAGATTTTGGGAAAGCAAATTTCAGATATTTCAGAGAGAATAGGTAGGAGTCATTGGACTAAAATTTCGTGGGGAAAGTAATCCCAGGAACTCCAATGTAAAGGGATGTTGCTAAGGAAACTGATGTAGATGTACTCTGAAGTCATTAGAATTTTTAAAGACTGGAGAAGTTGGAAGCAAGGGTAGATAATAGGATTTGTGCCAAAGTAGGGTAGAGTATCATAGTGTTAAGTGTGCAGAAACTCAGGTGGGACAATGTTAACAGATGATGGAGATGAGGCCCAGGTGATTTACCCTTAATTTACTGCTGTCTTCTCTGCCAAGGACCATGATCTTTGCTCTGGAAAGGCTAGAACAAAAATGGTAGGTAAGAAGGATAGATCTCAAAGTGTCTGAGGAATTTCATGGCCTGAAATTCTACAGCCCAGGAAGGATGAAAATTGCTTAAGAATTACATTCTGAAGATCCAAAAAAAAAAATTACTCTGATTAAGAAGAAAAGGACACCTTGTCTAAAGATGTTAATATGAATGTATAGGGAACTCCTTGACCAACTTGGGTTTTTAAAAAGCATAAACAGAAAATGGAGGCAAGGGCAAAAGATGAATATAAAATCACATAATACTCCTGTGAGAATAGGGTCAAAAATAGCCTGGTGTGGTGGAATATATTATAGTCCCTGCTGCTGAAAATCTGAGACTAGTGGATTTCTTGAACTTTGTAGTTCTGACCTGCAGTGCAGATCCAAGCTAAGTTCATCATTCATGTGTCGAGCCTCCAGGAACAGCTAAGCCATTGGATGGCCTAAGGAGAGACAAAGTGGAGTAGGTGATAGTAGGGTTGGATATTTGAGTCCCTTGCTGTACTTCTGGCCTAGGAAGGACTTCCTAACAGAATGGTACCCAAGTAGAATGATTTCCTCGATTACCTTGGGTCTCCTTTCACTAGAGGTCTGTAAGCAAAACCTGATTGACTTTGTACAATGAATTCTTTTCAGATACGAATTGAATGGCCCTCAAAGCCAAAGTTAAGTAAAATTAGAAATACTATTGTAGTGCTTTATACAAATTCATGCTTTTGTCCTCGTAACTTTCCACTACTGTAGTTTATAATTTCTGCCATGCATTGGACAATTGTACAAGTTCCAGCAGTCAGAAAATTCATTCTTTAGTGAGGAGTATTTCCACACCCAATGTGACTGGCACCCAGACAGAAAATACAAAGTCTGTTGCCAAACTCAGAACCTTTCCAGCATGGTAGAAACCTCCAGATCCTTGAGTCTTTGAGAATCCTAGATAAGATCATACTATGATGGGATATTAGGGGAAGATTTTAATGGAAAACTATTGGAAATAATACCAATTAAATATATTTGTAGATAATACTTTGTGTAATGTGATGAAATTTGAATGTTCAAAAAATAGTTTGATGGGAGGAGGGGGAGAAATCTATTCCTGAAAAATACAAAAGACATTCTCTTCTTTGGTAGAAAAACTGTAAAAGTCAATCATAAAAAACAGTGACAGGGGCAGCTAGGTGGCACAGTGAATAGAGCACCGGCGCTGGAGTCAGGAGGACCTGGATTCAAGTTCGGCCTCAGACACTTAACACAAAAACTAGCCGTGTGACCTTGGGCAAGTCACTTAACCCCAATTGCCCTCCAAAAAAGGCAAAAAATTAAAAAAAAATTTTTAAATGACAAGCCTCCAAATGATCTTGAATTTAAAAAAAGGAACAGAAGGAACTAAACAAAAAAATAAAAGGAAATAGTAAAATGTCAGAAATAATCTGCCATCAGGACATTAATAGCTTTGATGTGAACCTTTGAGAATGTATTTTTATTTCAAGGTATGAATTATATGGTTTTAAATTTGTAATTTTTAAAGTTTTAAAGGAATTTTAAAATAAAACACATACTTATATGCACAGTATTCGTGTTTGTGTGTGTGTGTGTGTGTAATAAAGAAGCAAGCATTTATTAAGAGCTTATACTAAGTGCTGGGCTTATAAATATACTTATGAGGGGGGTGGGAAAGGAAGGACAGTTCTTTTAAGACTCAGAACATGTAAGCTCAGCTTTTTGCAAGAGCTTTGGTTTAGCTATAGAATCTTTGACTTCCTAAAGTAGCATTCATGATTCATTGGTTAAAGATGAATACCACCCACCATTGTATCAGTTCTTTCAATGTGCCAGTTCACTATAAGGATAAGGTCATAGGGTTATCCATTTATGTAGGAGACCTCAGAAAACATCTAGCTCAGCCTACTCTTTTAATCTAGTTTGGGTTTTTTTTTGTGGACAGCAAGCTTTTTAGTAATGTAAATATTTTTTATCAGCAGCAGTCAACAATATGACGAGGAAATAGAATTTGTAATGGATTATTCTCATGAATGTTAGTGAGAATCAACTTATAAGCTAGTAGTTCTCCAAGTATGGTCCAGGGTACCTCTGGGGTTCCCTGAGACTCTTTTTAGAGAGACCATGAGGTCAAAACTTTTTTCACAATAACACTAAGATATTTTACAAAAGGATTTTTGGAGGAAGTCCCAATAACGTTTAAGAGTATAAGAGGATCCTAAGACCACAAAGCTTGAGAGCTGCTGTTCTAACCCTTTGCCTTCTTTGTTTTTGTTTTCTAGTGTGATGCAGTGAGCGTCCTAGAGAAGGAACATGACTATCGAGAAGAGCACTTTGATTTCATTCAGTCGCACATTCGTAAATTCTGCTTACAATGTATCCTCACTTAAGGTGGTGTCATTTTTGCTATTTCCTCTGTTTTTGTTTTCTAAGATGGCTCTTCAAAATTGCACTACTTAAAATTGTATAAAGTTAAATGTTTTTGTCACATACTTTGCAAAACAGATGCTGATCTTTATTGGTAGAGAGAATGTCCTTGTCAGAACTCTCATATGCCAATAAAACAGTGGATCCTTCCAAATTAAATGTAGCACTGGGTGTGTAACTTTTCTGAGCCTTCGTTTTTTTTCATCAATAAAATGGGAATAATAATACCTGTGCTCCAGACCTCAGGGAGTCCTCTCCCTGTGAGGGGAGCACTTGGTGAACTGTGCAACACATTAGACATATGAAATACTGTGGCCATCTTTTTGTTTTGGTTTAGTTTTTTGCTTTTTGGAGGGTAGTTGGGGTTAAGTAACTTGCCCAAGTGTCTGAGGCTGGATTTGAACTTAGGTCCTCCTGACTCCAGGGCCAGTGCTCTATTCACTGCACCATCTAGCCGCCCCATACTGTGGCCATCTTAAAGGTGGAGAGAAAGAGGAATTTAGAGTCTCCTAAAGAATAGGCTATCTGTGGCAATACTGAGTTATTTGGAGGCATTCTATTCTTGTGGTAAGCCTGCCTTATTGATGGTACACTTTGGGTGATCTGACACATCAACTGGAAGTAAAGAACTGACAGTTCTGCTGCCAAACATCATTTGAATTAGGTGTGTTTTAAAACTTAAACTTGGCCTTTTTCAGAATGGGAAGATCAGACTTAATTTTAAGTCTAAATTACCTGCAAATGTGGAATTGGGCTGGAATAAAGCTTTAACATTTCATCCTTTTGTGGCCAAGTCCATTCACTTCAGCTTCTTCATCTCTCAGATGGACAGAATACTGCTCAGTGTACTTCAGAGAGATCTTGTTAGGATCTAAATAGCTAATGAACACCAAGTACTTTGAAAATTGGAAAGCTCTGTTTAAATGCTGTCTGCTATTTATTGTCGAACAGAACATAATTTTCAGCTTTAGTAGGGGGATTCCTTGTTAGTCTACACATAAAACACTGAGTTAACTTAGGTCTTTGCAAAATCCAGCAAATTGTGCTCCAGAACCACGTGAGGTGACTGGACTCTACCAGGAAGCTTACTTAAATGGGCTTAGACCTTTTTGAATAAATCACAGTATATAAGGGAGATGTAAAAGGAATACATTGATAGTCTTACTTCACAAAACTTGGAAAACTGTTCTTATTTTTGTACATACAATGGATTTGTCCTATGAGTAGGTAGTGTGCAAAGCTTTTTTTTTCTGCTGATGAATTTTATGAGATTTAAAAAATAGGAAAATGGTCAGAAAAATCAACCAAAATCTGGCCAGAAGAACAAATGATTTTTTTGGTAAAAAGTTCACTTAAAAGTTGTACTTACGGGGCAGCTAGGTGACATAGTGAATAGAGCACCGGCCTTGGAGTCAGGAAGACCTGAATTCAAATCCAGCCTCAGACACCTAATACAAAACTAGCCATGTGACCTTGGACAAGTCATTTAACCCCAATTGCCCTAGTTTCCCCCCTCCAAAAAGCCCCCCCCACAAAAAAGTTGTACTTACTGTAGTTTTGTACCACCAAGGCCAAATTAATACACTGTGTTGGTAATTTAATTAAGGATGGTCTAGTGACCTTGGAATAGTTTTATGTATGTCCAGAGTGCTTACATTATTTTCTGAAATAGTGAATTTAAGCTAAATACTAAGTTAGGAAATTCCTTTGGAAAAAAAACAATGGGGGTGTTTATACTCTACATATCTATGTGCCGCATCATTTATTTACATGTAGCATATATAGTATATTTTTTATTCTATATAGTGGTAGATATATAGTATATGCTATAATATATATAGTATATGCTAGAAATATAGTATATGCAACTATATACAGATCTTAAATATTTTGTTATTCCTTCATTGAAGTGCTACTTACATCCCTTACTATGGGATAGAGGTGACTGAATTCTTGAAGGTATGTGCCCATTGCAGCTCCAGTTTTTTAATAGGTACTACCAAACTGGTATTGTATGTAGTCCTTTTAATGGCATGTTATCTGAATACTAGTCTAATCAAATAAGAGTCAAGAGGCTCTTCACCATAAAGTTAGCCATCACATCAAGAATTTAATTTAATTTATCATTAAATACGATAAACTCACAAAGACTATTTAGTTGGAAAAGGTGTTGCAGTCTGCATATAGTACAGCCACACAGATAAGATCATGGATTCTTGGAATTTCAAAGTTATGTATACTTTTTTTTTACTAGAAAGTTAGAACTTTCATTATTTTAACATTAGGATTCTGAGTGAGAAGATTCTTGATATTTGGATAAGCAGCAAGGATATAGTTAAGAACTCTGATTTGGGATCCCAAATACCTGAATTTTAGTTACAAATGCCCCAGTGAATGACTGTGACTCACTGTAGAACTTTATTTTCTCATAGAAAATAAGGGGTTGGGCTAGATGATCTTACAGTTTCAGTTTTAATGTTCTATGATTCCATAGCTGTTTTTACCTTTTTTATGTTTCCAAAGTTCCAGTGTTTGTCTCACTAAACATATCTGTATTAATAATTTAGATCTGTTTCTTCTTGGTTGGGTTTTGATTGTGCATGCTTGATTTAAACATTCATATTGACTCAGCTTTCCTTAAGCAAATTGAATAGATGGAGCTGCCTTGATTTATACATCAGTTAAGGAAGAAAAGAACCTTGACTTGTTGTACAAGTATATTGTACATAAAACATACGGTTTTCACTTCACCACACCTGCCTTAGTGGTGGAAAAGGATGCAGTTTTTATGTAAGTTCACTTAAAGATGTTTTTTCTTTACATTTTAAATCTTTTTATCCCCGTAAAGTGTGGTGTTTTCCAAGATTTCTCAAGTGGTCTGTTTTTCAACTTCTCTTTATTCTAATTTCTATTAGGCTACACAGAGGCAGTATGGTATAGTGGACAGACTCCTAAACCAGGAAGCAGAAGACCTGGCTTTTCTTTTGCCAGTAACCAGCTATTTGGGCCATTCCCTTCATTCAATCTTTAATTTTCCTTATTTGTAAAATGAAGCAATACATAGTAGAATAAAAAAATACTTTAGAGGGGCGGCCAGGTAGCACAGCGAGTAAGAGCACCGGCTCCAGTGTTGAGAACACCTGGAGATCGAATCCCGGGCTCAGACACTTAGCACCCACCCAGAAACACCTGGCCGTGTAACCTTGAGCAAGTTACTTAACCCCAATTGCTTAGGGGCGGCCAGGTGGCTCAGCGAGTAAGAGCACCGGCTCCAGTGTCGGGATGACCTGGATCAAATCTGAGCTCAGATACTCAGCACCACACCCAGAAATAATAATAACTGGCCGTGTAACCTTGAGCAAGTTACTTAACCCCAATTGCTTTAAAAAAAAAAAAATACTTTAGATCCAGGAGACCCAGGTTCAGATCCCAGCTCTGTTATGCTGTGACCCTAGAAGTGAAGCTATTTCTCAGGGTCCTTACAGTTCTTAATTCTTTGATTCTGTGTTTCTTGTTCTCTTGACTTCACAAGGCTATTGTAAGGATGATTAAGATACTGTAAGTGAAGTTCTTAAATAACGAAAAAGCACTATTATTTAGGAGCAAGTTACTTTGAGGTTACTTGGAGACATTGGCTTTTCTCTCCTTTTTTTCCAAGGGTGATTCATTCTTCTGCCCATCTATGCCCTTAAAAAATGGTATGTTGAAAACAATAGTAAATATCAGTACAACCAGTCAGATTTAAATAAATTGACTGTAGTGTACAAATCAATCAAATTCTTAGTCTCCTTCAAGATTCTTTGTCCTTTTGTTCCTATTCATTTTTCTCCTTCAGGGCTCATAATTAGTCTAGTCTGTGCTGTCATCTTCTGGTTTGACTTTTTTGTTTTGCAGTATTTCATAAAAGTTCAAATTTCTTTATCCCATAGTCTTATCTTAAAATCTTTCAATTATATTTATTTACCACAGTTTATTTAACCATTTTTCTATTGTTGGACATTGAAGTTGCTTCTAGTTTTTAAATTACAAATGATATCATTGTGAAAATTTTTGAAAAGAGATATCATTTTTTTGTTTTTGATAACACTTTCAAGGTCTGTTCCCAACAGTGGAATTTTAGAGTCAAATATGATGATTATTTTTTTGTAGCTTTACTAGCAGATTGTTGTCCCACGCCCTCCCGCCCCGCCCCATTCCGCTAATTTACAGTTCCACCAGTACTAAATAAATGACTGTATCTGTTTCTTCACTACTTACCTGCATTGAATTTTGTTGCTCTTAATTAATTTTGCCTTTTTGTTGAGAGTATAGTGGTACCTGTTATTTTCAGGTACTTTTTTTTTCATCACTTTTATTATTAGTAGGGTTAAATATTTTTCCAAGGGATTATTAACAATTCATGTTTCATTTTTTGAAAATTATCTAGCTCCTTTGACCATTTAATCTTTTTTTTTTTTTTTAAAGCAATTGGGGTTAAGTAACTTGCTCAAGGTTACACGGCCAGTTATTTGTGTGGGTGCCAAGTATCTGAGGCTGGAACCGATGCCAGGGCTGGCGCTCTTACTCACTGCACCACCTGGCCGCCCCTGACCATTTAATCTTTATTAGCTTGGGAGTTTCCTGTGCAAATTTTTTTTTCAAATGCTTTATTAACTTCTGATTTACATCATTCATTTCCACCAGATTTTGAGTTACAAATTTTCTCCCCGTTTTTCACCTACTCACTGCCCCAAAATAGCAGTCCCACAGGATATCCCCTCCCCCATACTGCTCTCTTCCATATTTTCTCCTATACCCCTTTCAACTTTTCCAGTGGATCTCTATGCCCCAGTGCCTGTATATCTTATTTCCCAATTACATGTAAAATAGTATTAATAATAGTATACATATATATATTAGGATATTTGATTTTAAAACTTTGAATTCCAGATTTATTCCCTTCCTCCCTTGTCACCCACCAGTACTGGGAAGATAAGCAGTTCGGTATAGGTTGTACATGTGTGGCTAATGCAAAACAATAACATAGTAGCTATATTGTAAAAGACTTCCCTCCCTAAAATATTTCCCTCCCTCCTATCCCACCTCCCACTTGTTCTATTCTCTACTTTGATCCCGTCCCTTTTCAAAAGTGGGTGCTTCCAACTTCCCTCCCCCCTAGCCTGCCCTCCCTTGTATCATCCCCCCACTCATCCCATTCCCCTCTACTCTCCTGGAGTAGATACCCTATTTAGTGTGTATTTCATTCCTTCCTCAAACCAAATTCAATGGGAATAAGGTTGACCCATTCCCTTTTGCCTTCCTATTCTTCCCCTCCATTATAACCATTTTCCCTTGCCTCTTCTATATGAGATAGTTTACCCCATTCTGTCTCTCCCCATCTCCTCTCATTATATTCCTCTCTCACCTCTTAATATCACCTTTTAAGTATTATCCCTTCCTGTTAAATTGGTCCTGTGCCCTCTATCTGTGTATACCTGTAAACATATATACACACATTCACATATGTATTCATATGCCCATGTACCCTCATGTATAGACATATATATATATTTCTATTCCCTTCAACTACTGAGAAAAGTTTCATAAGTTACAATTATTGTTTTTCCATGTAGGAATGTTAATAGTTTGACTTTGGTAAGTTCCTTATGATTTCTTTTCCATGTTTACCTTCTCATGCTTTTCTTGCTTCTTATATCTGAATGTCAGATTTTCTATTCAACTCTGGTTTTTACACTAAGAATTCTTGAAAGTCCTCTATTCCACTGAATGACCATATTTTCCCCTGAAACATGATCCTGTGCAAATTTTTAACAGTATCTTATATATTTTAGATGTCGGGTTTTTACCTGTTATATTTACCATAACTATGTTTTGTCCCTCCCTTTCTTTTGTTAAGTTATTTTTTGCATAATTTTAAGGTAATCAAACATGTCTGTCCCTAGTAAATCCTTCTCTATTTAATAGAAGTATTATTCTCTCTTCAATGATTGATTGAGATAAATAATGTTATTCTTTGTTTTGTTTGTCATTCACCTGGAATTCATTGAGGTTTCTGGTATAACATGGGCCTCTAAATCCTTTCCTCTATGAAATGCTAACCAGTTTTCCTAAGTACACTTGTTATGTAATGATATGTTAAGGACCTGAGATTTAATCGGTGTAGGAATTCTGTCCACTGACATGTGCTGCAACTGCTGTCCAACTCAGAATCTTAGAGAGTTGTTTTAGGTGCCAGTGAGTTGCCTTTTGTCACGAAGCTAGTAAATGGCAGAGTTGAGACATGAACTCAGATCTTCCTGATTTCCAGTTCTAGCAGTCTGTTACACCACAACACTGCCTTGCTAAATAAATGCAAACACAATGCAGAGTTAAGTTTAAAACGGATTTTTTTTTTTTTAAGCAATCAGTTAAGTAACTTGCTCAAGGTTACACAGCCAGTTATTTCTGGGTGGGGTGCTGAGTGTATGAGCCTAGGATTCGATCTCCAGGTCATCCCAACACTGGAGCCGGTGCTTTTACTCGCTGAGCCACCTGGCCGCCCCTAAGCAATTGGGGTTAAGTAACTTGCTCAAGGTTACACAGCCAGGTGTTTCTGGGTGGGTGCTAAGTGTCTGAGCCTGGGATTTGATCTCCAGATCTTCTCAACACTGGAGCCGGTGCTCTTACTCGCTGAGCCACCTGGCCACCCCTTAAAACTGATTTCTTATAATCCAGTGCTAGGTGTGCAAGGCTGTTTCAAAATCAGAAAAAATGAGTGGGAGCAGGCTAGGTGGTGCAGTGAGTAAGAGCGCCGGCCCTGGAGTTGGGAGGACCCGGGATCGGTTCTGGCCTCAGATGCTTAACACTGACACAAAAAATACTGGCTGTGTAACTTTGGGCAAATTACTTACCCAGTTGCTTTAAAAAAAAAAAAGAAAGGAAAAGAAAAAATGAGTGACATGAGACAGTGTGGTACAGTGGAAAGAGCTTTAGATTCAGAGTCAGAGGACCCATGTTCGAATATTGCCTCTGCCACTTACTTGTGTGACCTTAGTCATATCCCCTTGTTAGGTTCCTCAATTCAAAAAAAGAAGGTTCCTTTCTAGCTGTAAATCTATAATCGTGCAAAAATTTAACAAAATGTAGCACAGGGAGTAAGAGCACCGGCCCCAGAGTCGGGATGACCTGGGATCGAATCCAGGCTCAGATACTTAGCACCACACCCAGAAATAACTGGCTGTGTAACCTTGAGCAAGTTACTTAACCCCAATTGCTTTAAAAAAAAATTTAACAAAATAATCTTTTCAGAACTTTTCTGTCAATACAAAAAAAGCTTTTGATAACAAGTCAATATCATAAAAAAATAATACACATCACAAAGAAAAGGAAAAGAAAGGTTTTTTTTTCCTCAGCACAATAAAAGATAGGTTACCCTAAGCCAGTTGTTGATATAATTTTTAATGGAAAACCATTAGAAATCATCCAACTAAAAGCAAGGATGCCTATTTTTACCACTTTTCTTTGACTATGTTAGAAGTGTTAGTAGTTACAATAAGATAGGAAAAAATAAGGGATTAACATTGTAAAATAAGCTCAAAATATCATTATTTGCAGGTTACATAGTTCTCCAGTTATCTTGGTCAAAGGATTTTCAGATAATGAACAAATTTTGCAATGTTATATGTGATTAGTCCACAAAAATCATTCCTATTTTTAAAAATCTGTGAAATGTATAAGAATGAGCCTACCCAGGCTAGAGATCTGTGACTTGTATAAGGGTGACTACAAAATGACAATAACTGAAATAAAGTAAGAACTGAATGATCAAAAGACTACTCAGTGTTTATCAGTGTGCTAATAATGACTGTATCCCCTTAATTTATTTACATATTTAATGCAGTATCCATCACAGAGAGCATGGCATAGTAGAAGGTTGGTAGCAGTCTTCTACATTTTCTGTTCTTCATCACTTAAAGGAATTTCCTAACTAGTTATTCCCTATACTGATGAAATCATAGCTGCTGACTCTCCACCTTTCCTTCCCCCAGAAAAGTACTGTGAGGACTGTTCATAGAATTGAATAGTTATAATGAAATTTTTATAGAAAAATGCTGAAACAAAAGCTGATGTAGGGGTGATCTTATACCAAGAAACTTTAAAACAGATTACAAAGTGGTCATTCTTCCCTTCCCTCAGCCTTTTTAAAAAATGCTTTCATTCTTGGGAGCAAAATTGACTAAATAGCTTTTGTTGCTTTCTGATAGATGATAGATGTGAGAGATGGAATATGTATTGGAGATTATGTGTGTGTCTTTCATTTATCCATCTGAATACCTCTTCCTCTCTCTGTATTTGAGAATATCTTATTTTCTGCAATTCTTGTCCGTGTTCTCTCCCACTCTACGTCTTTTAATATTTTATGAACACCTCTACAGCATTTGGACTCCCTGTCTGTTTTCCTTCACATGACTACTAAGTTTCTTATTCACTCATATATTAGTGTATTCATATACACAAGTTGTCTTTAGTAATAGGCTGTGGTCTATTTAGCTCCACCCATATCTCTCCCTTGCCCTTTGGGTCATTTATGGTTTTGATCTTTTGAGTATTAGCTAATCAAGTTTTTCACATGTTTATTCAAGAGCTCTCTGGGCCATATTGTACAATCCTGGTTGATAGGATCAGTTGATAAGATCTACAGGTATTTCCCCTGGTTCATTAATTAAGACCTTCAGTAGGGTTATGCATGGGTCACTTGATACTTAATGCATATTTATGATGACAATGAAATAATCCTCTAGATAGATTTGTGTCTTATATTTAAGAGAGAGAGAGAAAGTAAGCATTTATTAAACACCTACTTGTGTCAGAAACTGTGCTAAGAACTTTACAAATATTTCATTTGATCCTCACACCAACCCTGTAGTTGCTGTTATTATCTCCATTTTACAGTTGAGGAAACTGAGGCAAGCAATGGTAAAGTGACTTTCCTAAGGTCACACATCTGGGAAGTGTCTGAGGTCAGATTTGAACTGGACCTACTTCTGTATCCAGTTGACCACCTAGCTACTTCATACATTTTAGTAGGTTATGTTTGTTTTCTTGTATTCTTTGAAGTCTACTATCAACAACAAAAATGCATTAAACTCTTTTATATACACAGCATTGTGCCAGGCAAGACAAGTAGCACCTACCTTGGTGAATGTTCATTGACAGTCTCCATTGACATGAATCTAGTTACACTCTAGTATTCACTTCTGGGCTGATTTTTTAAAAATTATAGTACAGAAAAAGTAGGCATAAAATCCCTTTAGGTTCACAACAAAGGAAAATAATTATTAAGTGCCAGTTGTCTCCTTTAAGCAGGGCGGCTAGGTGGCACAGTGAATAGAGCACCAGCCCTGGAGTCAGGAGGACCACAGTTCAAATCCAGCTTCAGACAACATAAAAACTAGTTGTGTGACCTTGGACAAGTCACTTGACCCCAGTTGCACTCCAAACAGCAAATAAATAAAGTGCCCATATCTACCACAGGACAGATGAAAGCCTAATAAAGAGGACTAGTCAGAGGAATTGTTTAATAGCATCTCGTTTCTTTAAGCAGTAAGAAAATTACTTATTAAGCCCATTGTAAGTATGAGCTGTCATATTGTTATCTTTGATCCCATCAGCAAGATATTGAATAAGACTGGTCAGATTGTCACTCTTTGTTTGTAGGGTCTCTATATCACTATCACTTTACAACATCATACTTCTCAATTGTGGAATAGTGGGGAGATGCTCTGGCACCATTCTTGGGACTTAGACTTGAGTCTGTGCTCAACCCTAATACCTTTGAAATAAGTGATTTGGAACAAGGCATTTGATCCCTGCATTTAGAGTTGGAACAGACCTTACAAATCATCTGGAAACTGAGGCCCCTTGTGGGTTAATGATTAGGTCCTGTGACTGCTGAACTGGTGCCCTTTCCACCAAACCATCCTGCCCTCTCAAAAAGAAGTCACAGTTTATGGCTGTAGGACAACCTGGAAGATTATAAATAAAGGTTTCCCTAAACCTCCAAGCAATGAGAGTGATTTCATAACCTGCATAGGAAATCATAGCAGTACAATCAAGTCTTAACATATCACCTTAAATGCACAATTGTAAGGCAATTTTTGTACTGTTGCCTTCAGTGTGTGTGTGTATTTTAATACATTAACTCATATTTGTTAACTTTCATTGTTGAAATGAAGAAACTTTTTTTTTTAAAGCAATTGGGGTTATGTAACTTTCTCAAGGTTACATGGCCAGTTATTTCTGGGTGTGGTGCTAAGTATCTGAGCCTGGATTTGATGCCCAGGTCATCCCGACACTGGGGCCTGTGCTCTTACTGGCTGAGCCACCTGGCCGCCCCTGAAATGAAGAACCTTTTATCGTGTCATTAGTTTACCTCCTAGGGAGAAAACATTATTTTCTGTGACATCAGACTCAGAACACCTGCCATGTTCATTTTGAGGGAGCTGGAATGGCTGACGGAACCTGAGATTATTTAAGCTTAAAAAGAGAAGACTTAGGGGAGATATGATCACTATAATGGGAAAGAATGATGGAGCCTTGTTCTCTCAGACATGTAGGAGGCATTTTAAAATTGTAGCTTTTCAATTAGTATAAGGAAAAAATGCCTGAAACTTGCATCTGTTCCACAGTGGAACAAGCTGCCTTCCAACCCTAGGATTTCATGGCTGTCATGTGACTATTTGGGGCCTTGGTTTAATCCTCTGTAAAAGGTGGAGCCTTGGCTTGCTCTCCAAGGGCTTTTCATTTCAAATGAAAGGGTCATATTGGCTATATTGTATAGGCCACCCTGTAAGATACTGTCTTCTGAGGGTGCAAGCTCCATTTGGTTAGGAACTTGGCTTTCATATGGTTACAAGGGCAGATACAGCATTATTTTTGTCTTTATTTCCTCAGTGCTATATAAATATTTGTTGAATTGAATTGAAATATATTCTCTCTGGTTCCTAAAAATATTAGGTGTTCAGTGATCATTAGTTAACAAAGTATTTTGTCCTGTGTGCTTGAATCTTATATAATACTTCTCCATCTAGTTAATATGTTATATCCAAAAAAGCAAATCATTTCCTGTTTCTTTTCCTTTTAGACCTGCTGGTTGGGACAATGAAAAGAAAATAGCAATTTTACATGAAAATTTCACAACAGTAAAACCAGATGATGCATATGAAGACTTCATTGTAAAACCTCCTGTAAGAAAGGTACTAAAACTTAATTATTTTAAGGAGTTTTGCACCATTTCAAGGAAATATTTGAATGAAGAAAATTATCTAGTAAATTTTTGGTTTCTTATACATTGTAATGTCATGGAATAAAATTAGTAGGATTTGTTTTGAAAAGAAATAGAAAGAACACATGACATGTACATCATTGTAAGATATAAATTGAATTACTAGTTAGAGTCTAAACTTGAAGGTATTATTTAGTATTTTCATCCAGCAGATATATTCTCAGGGTCATAATCATTAACCACAGTTACTTTATGTAAAATTAAGTATTTAAACTCAAACTAGTATTGAAGTACATTTGACCTCTTGCTAATATCAATGCTTAAATATGTTTCAGGATAGATAGTTTTCCCAGTTTTTGGAGCCCCAGAGTCAGCCTTTTCTATGCTAGTTTTAGGATGTTTACTTTGTAATACAAGATTTTATCAGTATTATACTTTTTAGAAGCCCTATTTTTTTCTTTCTTTCTTTTTTGCTTTTTTTGGAGAGGGGGGTTGGGGTTAAGTGACTTGCCCAAAGTCACATGGCGACTAAGTGTGGCAATTGTCTGTGGTCAAATTTGAACTCAGGTCCTTCTGACTCCAGGGCTGGTGCTCTATTCACTTTGCCACCTAGCCACCCCATGGAAGCCCTATTTCTAATAAGTTCTTGAATGCTTTGAATATTCTTTCATTCATGTGACTACAAAAAACATTAAGTTGATTCCTGTCATTAAAAATAACTCAAATTTTATATAGTATTCATTAATGGTTTCCTGAGATAGGCAGAGTGAAAAGTAAAGAGTATCATCATGTTATAGGTAAGGAACCTGAAGGTGTCTCTGGCCCTGTGACTAGTCACTGTTGGACTTTAAGTTCTGGGCCCTTCTACCCCTCTGTACTGCTGTCTCTCAAAAGCACCTGGGAATGAGTCTTTTAGGTTTTTTGGAGCTCCTCCTCTGGTATTTAATTTTGCACCAAAGAAGCCTATTTTAATTTTTGCTCATTCACGCTTGCCTCAGCTCTTTTTTGTAGCTTTGTTGATGTAATTCTCAGCAAGCTGTGTACAGCAGAGGTTGGCAACTTGATGTACTGTCCTCTTTCTGCATATGGAGATAATTAATTTCATTTTAGTTTGGTTAAATTCATATTTTTAAAAAATTATAAATAAAATTCTGTGATATTGCATAAAATTTAAATGTTCTATTGAAATGTTAGGCTTTTTCAGTCTTAGCAGCTCTCATGAATTTAATAACGATCAGTTAGCATTTTGAAATTTATAAACACACATTATATATGTTACCTTATTTGAGTGTCACAGCAGCACTAAGGTGGGTATGGTAGGTATTATCCCCATCTTGTAGATGGGGAGACAGGTTTAGAGTTGCCTCTGGTCATACAGCTAATAAGTTTTAGAGTTGGGATTTGAACCTGACTCTTCCTGATTCCATTGTTCTCTCCATATTACCATTTTTTTTACTGTAAGTCAATTGTTTCATCTCTCCATCATCCTTCACATTACTTGATTTGAGAAGCTACTGTGAGTTTTGACTGAAGGTTTGGGTTTCTTTATGTGTGACTCCCAGATTCATAGTAAAACTTAAACTCTGTGTTCTTTTTGGAAAATGCTGTGATACTGAGTTGATATTTTTATGCATTTTTAACTAAAAGTAAGCATGTTTCTACACAGTTGGTCCATGATAAAGAATTGGCAGCAGAAGATGAGCAAGTATTTCTAATGAAGCAGCAGGTAATGGTACTGAGAGAGTTCTAAATCAATTGGCATCACATTACAAATAATTACCTTTTGTAGCTCACAACCTCCCTGGGGCATAAGGGGCATGAGTACTATCATCTATAATTTTCAGTAAGTATTATACCCTTGAAGTCCTTATGCAGTCTGTTACAATTGAAATTAAGGTAAACTGAGGCACAGAGTTCTGAGCACATCGAATCTATTGGTAAGGCTAGCAGTTACCAATAAAAGGGTCTCTAAACACCTTAGTTAAAATACCATGAGGTAGGGCTTACTAGCCTGATAGTGTTGGGAAGTACAAGGGAACAGGAAACTTAAGACAATATGACTGGTTACAGTCTGAAGTATTATGGATGGTGGAAAACAATATGATTAGATGAAAGTGAGGAATGCAAGAATAGCAATAACTCCTTCCATCTTGTGGCTATGGAAATCCCATTGCTTGGTTAGGTAGAGTCGCAGCAATAACGGTCCAGACTTTGGTGAAGAACAGCCAGCATTGCAGAGTTATCAGACTTTCTGGTGCCCACTGCATCTTGCAAGGCTTGTTAGTGAGATGAGTTTTCCCTTAATTGTACCTGAGCAGTAAAATGTGTAGATACAAAATATCTTCCTTTGAATTAACATGATTTATGGGACAGTTTAGCACAGAGAGGAATGCTAAACTTCTGAACTCAGAGACAAAGAAACATGGCTTAGGCCGTTTTACAATATATTGGGGGTGATATAGATATTACAAAATGGGATCAGAATCAGTTTTATTTTCTCAGTTCTCCCCGTTGACCAATGGAAGACCTGTTTTCTCCTGGATCACTTATTTATAAGCCAGTTCTTTAAGATCTTTAACATAATCATTACCAATAGGGCTCACTAGCATAAAGTTTTTCGGTGCAAGTTCAGAATAGACTTTAACACAGCACCTAATTCAAAGTCTGAAAGGCAGGGCAACAAGGTCCCATTTACCAAAAGTGGGTAAAAGGCTGTTTTCCTGTAGCCATGTGAACAAGAAGAAGGATTCCACCTGGGGTCACTTGAAATGAGTAATTATGTCTCTGCTATAACTTGAATCTTATGTAGGCCTGTCACAATATTCCCTGACTGGTTAATATAAGAACAAGAAGATTGATTAATTATAGTTCAAGGCATAGTAAAAATGCTAAAACCATGGACTAATATTAGAGGGGAAATTTACAAGTCACCAAGGTGACTAAGAAAACTGAGCAAACATAGCTACTGTGAAGCAAAAAGCCAAATACTACAATAATAATCATCAGCATTAACTAACATTGTATCCTGGTAACCTACTACAAATATCCATTTAATCAGCACATTTCATCTTGGATCCCAGATGTTTCTGAAAACATCTTCTCTTGGACATCTGGAATGGGCCTGCTCTCAGGGCAGCTCTGATGGGAGTTACTTCTCTGGTTCCAGTTAACTTGTGGAGATTCTTAGGTGTCTCTGCTAAAATCTTGTGCAAAATAGATCTCAATACAATTTAGTACAGTCACTTAAATTTTACTTTTTGAATAATTCATATGGTGAAAGCCAGGTCACACCTTGTGATTCTAATTCTGTCATGAGCGGAGCTGTAAGAAGAACATCAAGTTAGGAGCCCCTGGTTCATTGGACACTTGAGAGAATCTGAGTTTTCACACACTTTATTTAAACCCTGTACCTGACAATATATCCTGCCAAACTAGGAAGGAAGACTCTTTTAAAAAATCACTAAGGATATGACTTGTAAAATAAGTTCATCTGGTTAAAGATTTAATAATTACCCAAGCAGAGATGTAAGTTAAGGTTGAGTGCCCTTCTAAATTAGCACTGACTCCATTCCATTGTGATTCAACTTTTTAAAGATTGATGTTTATTTCATTCTTTATTTCAGATTTAAGCCTCATGAAGAGAAAGGCTTCAATTTTACTACTTGTGATTGTCTTGTGGTATAAATTATAAGTTAGCAAGTTGTTATGCTGATATATTTAGGAAATGCAAATAACAACTGAGAAATCAAAAACTAAGTATTTTAAAACCTTTTGGAGTGTTAAAAGAAACCAAAAAATGTCTTGTTTGTGTGGAGGGTGAACAGTACAATTTTCTGTTTATATAAAGTCCTGAATGCAGTTTCTAGAACTTAGTATTAGAACATGCCTCAAGACTTGTATATCCCATTATAATAATTTACATTTGATGTTTTTAATCATCTAATCCTGTTGCTTCTCAAAATTTTCCACTCCAACAGGCCCTTCTTCTGTTGTGGAGGTGCCTCTGGGCCCCCAAAGACTGTAAAGTCTGACAGATCCTACTTGGAAAGGCTTCAAGTAGTTTGTGTCTGTCTGTGACAACCAGGGTAATGTGAGTTTGGTGGAGAGGCTCCTCAGTGCAGAGGTGACCCCAAAGTAGTGGATTATCCCAGCTATAGCAGCTTAGGAAGACTATCTTCTAAGATTTGTACATCAGCACTGCTATCTCTCTGTGGAGAGACAAAACCCACAGGGACAAAATCAAGAGTCCTTGGAGGAAGGTGTAGATTTCCCAAGGTCATCTGGTGTCATGCATAACTAGCCTATGACTTCTGATTCCAAAGCCACTGTATTTTCTGCTATTCCATGCTGCCTTTTAGTCATTTATATGATATTCAACCCTCTTAAAAGGGGTATTAAACTACTATGATTAGTGATCCCAGACATAAATTATGAAGTATAAATAGGCTCTGAGTTTCACAGTCTTTAAATTCCACTTGTAATAGAAAGAAGGCCTTATGTATGATTACTAACCTTTCAGGAATAATTTAGTGTATACAGTCAAAAACATATGGCTCAAGGAGATAAGCTGGAAAAGAGTTCCTTTTAGTTTTCTCCCTTTATATTATAAGAATTTGCTGTACGTTGCTTACTGGTAGTAGCTACACAAACTGGCTTGAGCTCCAGCTGTCCTCCTCACGTGGATAAAGGAAGGTTGTGTGTTGTTTTAAAGTAGTAATAAACAGCTCATCTTTTTATGGTGCTTCCTAGTTTACAAACAGTTTCCTCACATCAGCCCAGTGAAATAGAAGGTTATCTTTTCGTCTCTGTATTATAGATGAGAAGAGATCAGTCCTGGACTTTGGCCTCCTGATTCAGTGCAGTTCACACCTCATTACTACTGTTTTCCTTTGGAAACTTTTTGTAGTTGGAAAGAAGAAGAGTAAAGCTCCTGTAGGGATCCAGCAAGTCTCTGACCCAGTGACAGAGCTAGCAGTAACTTGAGAATTATCTAGTGAAAGGTAATGAAGACTCAGAATAGGGGCATGACTTGCCCAGAGGCAAAGCCAAAACTTTCCTGAATCTCCAATGCAAGGCTCAGTGTATTTCATTTAAGCACATCTCTTAGGAGTTTACTTTGTTTTATTTATGTTAAAATGGCAACATTGTTTGATAGTAAACTATCAAAGTCCTTCTCTTTGCAGTCCTTCCTTGCCAAGCAGCCAGCCACCCCTACAAGAGCATCAGTGAGTATTGTTTTTGCTACAATAAAGAAAAATCCTTTGTATAATTTGATGGACAATAGACAAATGGTGCAAAAATTAGAAGTACAGGTGTTGATCAGGTGAATCATTATGTTAGGTTTTTCAAATTTTGTCATTAGTTATAATACGTTGCATTTAGGAGTTTAAAATGTTTTGATATACCTTCATGTTTTATCTGATTTGATCCTCATAATATTTCTTTTAAAATTACCTTTTTTTGTATTGATTATAGAATTATTGTTGCAGGATCATTGCTCTAGAGCAGGAAGGGATTTCCAAGGCCATTCATTCCCTTCTCATTTTATACATGAGGAGGACACAGGGCTCAGAAAGGATCAGTGATTTGACTAAAATCCCATAGGAAGTAAAATTTTTTCAAAGTTAAAATACCAAAGGATATTAATCATCTTCAGAGTTTGCATTTTCTGTAATCTCTGTGCCTTTCAAAGTTCTGTTAACACTAATAACCTCTCTTTGGTCTAAGGAATCTCCTGCTAGAGGACCTGCAGGTTCTCCAAGGACCCAGGGCCGAGCTGGACCTACCAATGTCCCCAGTGCCTCACCAATCACATCTGTCAAGAAGCCTGATCCAAATATTAAAAGTATGTATTTCAGAATTGGCTAGACCGTGATGGCCGTCTGGTCTAGTCCTTTCATTGTACAAATAAGAGCAGGACTTAACACCCAAGTCTCCTGACTCCAAATCCAGTGCTTTTTCTGCTGCATTTTTCTTCTGGATTTAAACATTTAACCTGAAGCTGAAAGCAAAATATTGTTTCTAACTCATGGGATTTTTAGCAGGAAGAACCTGGAAATCATTTAATTCAGCCTCTCACATGATAAGAAAATTGATTTGCTCCCCACTCCCTGCAGCCCCCCAGATTGTTGCCAAGCTAAATGCAGACACTCAGTTTCCATAGGCTCCTGGAACTCAGAGCTCCCCAACTCAAGAGACCCACCCACCACCTTCTGTAGCTGGGATTATATATGTGCCCCACCATGCCCAGCAATGTTATTGAATAATAGTTAATATTTGGTTATTTATTGGTAATAAATAGTATAGCCAAATTTGTTTAATGCTAGACTAGTTATATGGGACTGGGGACTCCTGCAAGATCATATAGTTTATCTACAGTGCTTCTGGCTGCAAAAGAGATGCCGAAGAAGCTTTATAGCATAGTGATAGAACCCTTATAGTTTTTAAAGCAATTGGGGTTAAGTAACTTGCTCAAGGTTACACAGCCAGTTATTTTGTGTGGTTGTTAAGTATCTGAGGCCAGAACCGATCCCAGGTCTCCCAACTCCAGGGCCAGCACTCTTACTCACTGCGCTACAACCCTCATAATTTTTTATGTTGGCGGAGTCCAACTTCCAGATTTTAGAGCTCATACATTCATGTGGTTGCTTGCTCTGTGTATATAGATAACTACCCTTCTGTGCCTTGTTAAGATATCTTTATAAAGTTGTTATGACCAAAAAATTCATTACAGGGGCAGCTAGGTGGTGCAGTGAGTAAAAGTGCCGGCCCTGGACTCAGGAGGACCCGAGTTCGGTTCTGGACTCAGACACTTAACACCCACACACAAAAAAACTAGCTGTGTAACCTTGGGCAAGTTATTTAACCCCAATTGCCCTCTAAAATGCAAAAAAAAAAAAATTCATTACAGGAACGAGGCTCTCCAAACTGACTAGATTGTGTCTTGGGCAACAAATACAGAGTCTAATCCCCAATCGGCTCTAACCTTTTCTAGCCCAGGATCACCTCTGGGCTATGATGAAGCTTGTGATAGCTCATATATAGCAGTGATAGCTTATGCTTTCTTGTGTGTGTGTGTGTGTGTGTGTGT
>NW_027185771.1:18237404-18260420 GCF_028583685.1 Petaurus breviceps papuanus
TGTGTGTGTGTGTGTGTGTGTGTGTTGGATCATTTTATTGATCAGTTAAGCCTTTCACAATTGGTCATCATTACAGTATTGCTATTATTTTGAAAATTTTTCTCCCAGTTCTACTCATTGATTCTTCATATTTAATCAGTTCATATAAGTCCTACCAGCCTTTTTTTAAAAATGGATCCCATTATTTCTTATGCCACAGTAATATTTCACATTCTTATACCATAAATTATTCAGCTAATCCCCAATTGATAGATATCCCCTCAGTTTCCAGTTCTTTGCCACCACGAAAAGAACTTCTAGAAATATTTTTGTATGTATGAATCTTTTTTCTTTTTCTTTGATCTCTTTGGGAAATACACAAAAAAGCATCGTTGCTAGGTCAGGGATCTACAAAATTTTATAGCCCTTTGGCCTTCTAAATCCTTCTCCAGACTGATTGAACTAATTCACAATTCCACTAATAATGCTTTAGTGTACCTCCTTTCCCACATCCCAAATAGCATTTGTCATTTTTTCTTTTCTTTTATCTTAACCAATCTCATGGGTATGCATTATTTTCTTTATTTTTTGACATTTTTTCCAATTTATTTATTTACTTTTAGTTTTCAAAATTCATTTCCACAAAATTTTGAGTTGCAAATTTTTCTCCCCATCTTTCCCCTATCCCTCCACCCCAAAATAGTGAGCCTACTGAATACCCCTTCCCCCAATCTGTTCTCTCTTATATCCTCTCTCCTTCCCCCCCACCCCCAACTTTCTAGTAGGGCAAGATGGATTTTTATACCAGTGCCTGTATATCTTATTTCCCACTTGCATGTAAAAAGCAATTTTTTTTTAAACATTTGTTTTTAAAACCTTGAGTTCCAGATTTTTTCCCTTCTTCCCTCCTTACCCACCCCCACTGGGAAGGTAAGCAATTCAGTATAGGTTGTACATATGTAGTTACCGAAATCATTTCCATAGTAGTTGTATTGTAAAAGACTAAATATAATTCCCTCCATCCTAACCTGTCCCCCTGATTATTCTGTTTTCTCCTTTGACTCTGTCCCTTTTCAAAAGTGTTTGCTTCTAACTACCCTCTCCCCCAGAATGTCCTCGCATCTATCATTCCCCCTTTTATCCCCTTCCCCACTATTTTCCTGTAGGGTAAGATACCCAATTGAGTGTGTATGTTGTTCCCTCCTTAAGCCAAATTCAATGATTGTAAGGTTGACCATTCCCTTTCGCCTTCCTACTCTTCCCCTCCATTGTAACAGTTTTCTCTTGCCTCCTTTATGTGAGATAATTTACCTTAATCTATCTCTCCCTTTCTCCTTCTCCCAATATATTCCTCTCTCACCTCTTAATTTTATTTTTTTAGATATCACCCCTTCATATTCAACTCATCCTGTGTCCTCTTTCTATATATACATGTACATACATATGCACACACTCACGTATCTATTTATACAGATATATATCCTCCTGTACATACACATGTATGTATACATATATATATATATATATACATATATTCCCTTCAACTATCATCATACTGAGAAAAATCTTATGAGTTACTTTATTGTTTTTCTATGTAGGAATGGAAATAGTTCAACTTTAATAAGTTCCTTATGATTTCTTTTTCTTGTTTACCTTCTCATGCTTCTCTTGCTTCTTTTATTTGAAAGTTAGATTTTCTGTTCAGCTCTGGTTTTTTTCTTTAAGAATGCTTGAAAGTCCTCTTATTTCATTGAATGACCATATTTTCCCCAGAAGCATTATACTCATTTTTGCTGAGTAGGTGATTATTGGTTTTAATCCTAGCTCCTTTGACCTCCGGAATATCATATTCCAAGCCCTTTGATCCCTTAATGTAGAAGCTGCTAGGTCTTGTGTATCCTGATTATGTTTCCACAATGCTCAAATTGTTTCTTCCTGGCTACTTGTAATATTTTCTCCTTGACCTGGGAACACTGGAATTTGGTGTAATATTCCTAGGAGTTTTCTTTTTGGGATCTTTTTCCAGAGGCGATTGGTAAATTCTTTTAATTTCTATTTTGCCCTCTGGTTCTAGAACATCAGGGCAATTTTCCTTGAGAATTTCTTGAAGAATGATTTCTAGGAGTTTTTTGATCATGGCTTTCAGGTAGTCCAGTAATTTTTAAATTATCTCTCCTGTATCTATTTTCCAGGTCAGTGGTTTTTCCAATGAGATACTTCACTTTGCCTTCTATTTTTTGATTTGTTTTATAGTATCTTAATTTCTCATAAAGTCATTAGCTTCCATTTGCTCCAATCTAATTTTGAAGGAATTATTCTCTTCAGTGAGTTTTTGAAATTCCTTTTCCAGCTGGCAAATTAGGCTTTTTAAGGCATTCTTCTCCTTGTTGACTTTTTGGGCCTCTTTTGCCATTTGGGTTAGTCTATTTTTTTTTAAGGTGTTATTTTCTTCAGAATTTTTTTGGGTCTCTTTTAGCAGGCTGTTGACTCACTTTTCATGATTTTCTTGCATCATTCTCATTTCTCTTCCCAATTTTTCCTCCACTTACTTGATTTTCAAAATCCTTCTTGAGCTCCTTCATGCCCTGTAAGCAGTTCATATTTTTCTTGGAAGCTTTTGATGCAGGAGTTCTGACTTCGTTGTCTTCCTCCTATTCCATGCTTTAATCCTTTTTTGTCCCCAAAACAGGATTCTATGTTCTGTTTGTTTTTCCGTTGCTCATGTTGCTAGCCAGTTACTTAACTTTTGAGCTCTTTGCCATGGTAGAACACTGCTTCCAGAATGGTGAGAGCTTTGTCCCAAATTGCTGGGGTTTTCACAGCTGCTGGAGCTATTAGGAGGGCTCCCTCTCTACAGCCCCACAAACTCTGGCACACTGGCCACACACCCCAGGACCACCACCCAAGACTGTGATGTAGATCCAAGCAGGTTAAAGCAAGAGTGATTACCCTCTGAATGGTCACTTGGTCCCCCTATGATCTGCAGGCCAGGAGCTCTGGAGGTAGCCATGCGGCATCAGCTGCCTCTGCCACCTCTAACCCCGGGGGCAGGGGCCAGACCGTGCTCTTCTCCCCCAGTTCCAATAGAGTTCTTGACTGACCTTTTACTTTGTTTTTGGCGTTTATGGGTTGAGAAGTCTGGAAACTGCCATAGCTGTTGGTGATTCACTCTCCTGAAGTCTGCTCTGGCCGTTCTGGGCCTCCCTGGGGCTGGAACTGTGGCTCATGGGGGACTACACTTGGCTCCCAGCCCGGTGCAATAGTCCCTTCCTGTCAGCCGATGCTGCCTTCAGTGGGAGATTTATTTCTCTCTGTCACTTTGTGGTTCTGTAGCTCTAAAATTTGTTTAGAGTTATTTTTTTTACATGTATTGGAGGTGGTGGGAGCCAGAGCTGTGTGGAGGTCCTGTTTTTATGCCTCCATCTTGGCTCCGCCTCTACAAAGCCCTTTCTTCACAACACTCCCATAAGGATAGATAATGCAAGTGTTATTATCCTCCTTGTAAAGATACAAACACTAGGCTCAGACAATTTGATTTGAATCTCAAAATACCCCTTTGAAGAAGGTAGGACAAATATCATTATCCCTATTTGGCAGATAAGAAAACTGAGGCTCATGGCAAAGTGACTTGTTTAAGGTCTTTTAGTTAGTAGGTGGCAGAAATAGAACTCAAACCCTGACTCCATACTCAGTGTTCTTCTCAGTTGTCCATCATTGCCTCTCCATGTGTGCATTTGTGTCATACATATGAGAATTTAGCGAAGTCTGATCATGATTGGGCAATTGAGCTCCCGAAGATCAAGCCCTGCTTCCTGTGCATGACAGTGTTGGATATGATTGGCTGCTGATGAAAACCAATAAAAAGTGACATGTCTGTCGTGTTTTTGTCTATCCCTGTCACAAGAGCTGCTTTTGCTACATAGATCAGAACTGGACTTTTAAAGAAGTTGTACAGTCAGATGTTTAAGTTCCAAGCTGAAAACCGGTTTCTCTGGTTTTTTGTTTGAATTTCTTTAGATAATGCTGCAAGTGAAGGAGTGTTGGCCAGCTTCTTTAACAGCCTCTTGAGTAAAAAGACCGGCTCTCCTGGGAGTCCTGGAGCTGGGGGAGTCCAAGGCACAGCCAAGAAGTCAGGTACTGAAGGGTTTCCTTTTATCAGGGGTTTGAGGTTGGGCTGTTTTTGTTGGTTTGGTGTAGAGGGTGTCGGGCTTTGTTTCATTGGCTGTTTAGTGTTTGATTTGGTCCACATTCAGTTATATATATTCAGTGATTCACATTCTACCCAAACTCAACATAGGAAAAATCCAAATTTAACAAAAATGGTTAATTTGGCAATGATTAGTCCAATTTTTTTTTAAAAGGATGCTTCTTTTATCAAAATTATTCATTGTAGATCAGAGGATTTAGAGCTAGAGGTAATCTTAGAGATCTTATACTACAATTTCTCGTTATATATCAGTGTGGAAAATGAGGTCCCTGGAGAAGTGACTTTTCCACATACTAATGAGTGGCAATTTGAGTTTTGAACTTTGAACCCCGGTCTTCTTGACTCCTAACTCGGCTTGCTCTGTGGCACAATGCATTGCATCTAAATTGGATGCATGTGCAATATCATTTTAATTACTAAAATGCTTCTTCTGAAGAATAAACTTGTACATCTCTAGGTATTTGCTGACAAACCATTAGAAAATAGTGTGATAGGAAGAGAAACAGAAGCCCCTTTGTTACTTCCCTTAGAGCAGCAGCTTCTGAGAAGATTGTACCCTGAAAACAGATTCAGATCATCTTGAGTACTTTTGGATGTGTAATCATCCCTCTTTTCAGTTTTAAGTAATAACAATAGTTCATGTTACTGGAATGCGTTAGGATTTTAAAGATGTTTTCATAGTCTTCTAGGGTCTAGACCTAGAAAGGACTTTAAAACTGTCTAGTCCGACCCCTTCATTTTACAGGTGAAGAAACTGAGGCACAGATATAAAAAGTGACTTGCCAAAGGTCACACAGATAATAGCTTTCAGAACTTGAGTGTGAATCCAGGTCTCCTGGGTCCAGGTCAGGCACTCTTTATTCACTAAACTGCCCCAAGATTTGTACCTAGTTTCATTTTTTTGGGGGGGTAAAAGAGGGTACATTGAAGTTTGGGGGGTGTTTTTCTTTTTTATAAATTGCTGTGTATTTACTTTGGAAAAAGCATTTGAAATTCAGCAGACTAGTCTTGTCTTAATGTTTTCACCATGTCTCCTGGAAAAAGTCCACCTCTAATGTTTCACACACAAGTCTAAGCTGAAAAACAGATGTTTGTTAAATTCATTGACCTTTTTAAAAAAGCTCTTTTGTTTAAAGTTGAAAATAATTTTATAATCTTTAATTTTTTAAAGTATCTAAAATAGGCCAGTTGTTCCTAATCCAGCAACAAATAGTAAATGATAAAGAAATATCTCATTTTGCAGGGGAGGAAATTGAGACCCAGAGAATGAAAATGGCTTATTTTACATGTATAGTCTCTAAGTGGAAGACCATTTAGAAACTTTCTTGCTGTTTTATTATTTTTTGACCCTGTGCATTAAAATAGTACTACTGTACCTTTCCCAGTAGAATCTGTTCTGATCTGAGCATCATAACTAGCTTTTCTTTTCCCATAACTTAAAACCCTATTTTATACCAAAAATCACATTTTTGAGGGGAAAAAAATTGTTGATTAGTGATAATGACCTTTTGTTTTTTGAGGGGGAAGTCTAGGCATTTGGGGTTAAGTGACTTGCCCAAGGTCACGCAGCTAGTTGTGTCAAGTGTCTGAGGCTGGATTTGAACTCATATCCTCCTGATTTCAGTGCCAGTGCTCTATTCACTGCACCAACTAGCCGTGCGCCCACCCCCCAGCCCCCATAATGACCTTTTAGGTTTAAAAGTGATTCTTTTTTCAAATAGCATAGTAGACATATGGTTATTTATAAGTAATTCCATTTATTTGCTATCCTGAAGAATATTTGAAGATTAAAGTATAGAGCCACAGGATATAAAATATGGATGTCAAAACTGAAAGAGACTTGGAAATTCTCTAGTACAGGGCGCCCACTTTACAGAGGAGGAAATAAGGCAAGAATGTTAAGTGGTATGCCAAGGCCACGTAGCTAATTATTGGCTCAGTGTGGCCTATGACTCGGATCATGAGACTTTTGAGTCCAGATCTCTGTCCATTATATCAATCCATTCATCTGACAACTTTTTGTTTGTCAGTCTTTTCTTGCTATTGAAATGGAAGCATTTCTAGATTATTCATTTGCATAGCACATATTTATTGTAACTTGAGAGGTCTGGGAAGCAGATCAAGACCAAGGGAATGAGGGAAGCAGCCCAGTGTATGTTAAACTCACGCTAATGGGAGGAAGAAGTAGGTGCCCCACCTCAGTTGGGCAAGCATTTGTTTCTAGTCTCCTGCCTCCACTGTCTCCCTTCAATTCATCCTCTGCCCAGCTATCAAAATAGGCTTCCGAGGTACAGCTTTGAACATATAACTCCTTTGTTCAGAAAACTGCCATTAGCTTCTTGTTGCTTCTGAGATAAAATAGCTCCCTTTGACATTTAAGGGCCACCACAGACTGTTGACAGCCTACTTATTTAGCCTAACTGTTGCCTTCATATGCTGTTCATTCTACCCATATGATTCCTAGCTTTTTTCAGATCTTATTCCTGCTCCCTCCTTGGAATACACTCCCTCTTTATTTCTGTTAGTTGCGTCCTCAAGGCCCACTTCTCATCTGCCACTTTTTCCCTCCCCACATTTTCCTCAAGAACTTTGCCTGGGTCTCTTCTTTGTCCCTGTGACCTTTACCAGTGAAATCCAAACTCTTTTGGTTATACCCCTGTCAATTTTTTTAGTTTATACCCCCTACCACCAGAGGTGTATATTTACTTGTAAATTATATACAGGTACTACTGTACAGATACATTTTTTTACCTTACAGAACATTTACAAAAATAGACATAAAAGGATTAGAGAACAATGAAATATTTTAAATTTTTAAAATTCTTGGTTAAACGCTTGTAATATTTTGGTTTCAAGGTCAGGTTCTAAACTCAGTGTATTTTTATGTTTGGCTTTTAAAGGCTGTCATAGCTTTAAAAAAAATTAGATACCTCACCAAGACATGTAACCCCAGATGGAAGAGTTGCCTTATTGGCTACATAGATTAAATCATGACATGAATTTGTCAGGCCCATTCACAGTTTATGCAGAGGGTTTTGCTTAAATTTGGCTAGTAAACTACCATCTTCCTTGATGTTGGGGAGTCTGGAGGTCATGACCTGGATCCCCCAGTGCCAGTGTTTAGGGGAGGGGAGAAAAGGGCAGTGGCAAGATAGGTGGTGAGGTGCCTGGGTAGGCTCTGTTTGCTAGGGATGAATGGTCTTCATTTGTTTTCAAGCTGTCAGATTGGAGAGGGTGTAGTGGAAAGGAATCTTTGGGAACACATGGTAGATCTAAGAGTCTTTTAGGCATGGCTCTTTGAGCACCACATTTGCTGGTGGCAGTTGCTGCCCTGCTAACACTGCTGCTGCTGGTTTCCACTAATCCTGCCAGCCATTGTGTCTGCTCTTCTTCTTCTCTCCCCAGAATTATTTTCAACATTCTTTATTTTATAAGTTTTGAGTTCTAAATTCTCCCTCTTGCCTGCCCTTCCCCCACCTATTGAGAAGGCAAGCAATATGATATCAGTTATACACGTGAAGTCATACAAAACCTATTTCCATCTTAGTCATATTACTAAAAAGAAGGCGGGGGGGGGGCAAGAAAAATAAAGTGAAAAAAGTCTGCTTCACTCTGTACTCAGAGATTATCTGAGTTATTTTTATTTAATTATTTTATTTATTATTACCTCTCTCTGAAGGTGGATAGCATTTTTCATCATTGGTCCTTTGGAATTATCTTGGATCATTGTCTTGATCAGAGTAGCTAAGTCATTCACAGTTGATCATTGTGCAGTATTGTTGTTACTGTGCATAGTGTTCTGCTTCTGTCCACTTCACTTTGCATCAGTTTATATATGTCTTCCTAGATTTTTCTGAAACTATCCTGCTTATCTTTTCTTATAGCACAATAGTATTCCATCAGTCATACACCACAGCTTGTTCAGCCATTCCCCACCTGATGGGGATCCCCTCAGTGTCCAATTCTTTTGTACCTGCTCTTCTTGAACTCGCTTTTCTGTAACTCTTCCTGGGCCCAGCACTGGTCTCCTTTGTTCTCCTGAGGGCAATGAAAAGGAGACTCTGGCAGAGGCCATGGGGTTTGGTCCTCCACAAAAGCATTTCCTCCCTCCTGGGCCTCCCTGGCTCTCTGGGCCCATGGAAGACTTCTCCCTGCTCCTGAAATTCTTCTTGGCATGTCCTATCTGTGCCAGGTTGTGGAGTATACAACTCATCCATCTTCCCCTTTGGATGGGAGCAGAACAAACTTCCCTGAAAGAATTCTTGTTGCTAGGCAAGCAGGCATTTCCCTTTGTAGCCTGAGCTTCTCCACATTTTTGAAGGTGGTACTAAGTGCATAGGAAGCATTCATCTCATTCATCCTCTGCTAAGGACTAGGTGTAGACAGGGTCCTTACTCTGCAGGAAGGATGCTCCCTGCCTGTCCCTGTGGCATCCTGGGCCACCCCTGGAGTCCAGGTGGTATGCAGAGGCTGAGGCAGGACATTTGAGGTGTGTGCTGCTGCTGTTGTGGGAACAGAGCATTGAAGGCCTATGACTGAGCAGGGAATGTTGTTGGGGGAGCTTGTGAAGTGCTTACTGTCCAGCATGCAGCAGGTGCAGACAGAGGGAAGCATGGGGGTGAAGCACAGAAAAGAGGAGGGTTAATACAACCCAGACTGAGCAGAAGCTAGGGGAAAGAGTATCCAAGGCAGGCTGCAAGCAGCTGCAAATGCAACAGCAGTGTTCCTCCCCTCAGTTCGAATGCTTTGTTTGTACAGCCTGGGAGGGCCTCTGGAGTGCATACCACCCTACTTGGGAGACCCCTGTTTTAGGCAGGGGTCTTCCTTGTGTCACACTTAGAGGTATACACATCAGAGTCTCCTTTTTGGATTGCAAGATTCTTGAGGGCAGCAATTGTGACATTTATACCCACTAGCTGGCATCAGATTGAGTATTTGATAATGCGGATAGAGTTGGTGTTCAGTGTCCATTGATGAGAAAAATGGCTTCTGAACAGGACATGACAACATTAGTGAAAACTGATATTTTTGAACAAACTTAAAAAAAAGAAGACACTCGGTCATTGGTGACAGTGAGGAGCAGAAAGTGCCTTGGGATTGGAGTTCAGAGGGAGCTGAGTTAGGATTCCTTATCTCCCCTCTTAACATTACCAAAGACTGTTAGGAAAAGAGAATTTCCTTTATGATATTTTTTTTCTTCCTCTCCAGGGTTACACATGTTGGTTATTTAAAAATAGTAACTTAAATACCTTATTTTCCTTACTTTTTAGGACAAAAGACTGTTTTGACAAATGTTCAAGAAGAGCTGGACCGAATGACTCGCAAGCCTGACTCTGTGGTAACAGCAAACTCATCGACAGAAAACGAAGCTTGATAGTACTTAAACCTACCTGTGTAAATGACCAAATAACTCTGTATATTGATCTGACAAGACCAGGATTTTTTCTGATACAGCCCATGCTATCAGTTTTTCTTGGGGCAGGGGAGATTGAACTTTAAAAAAAAAAACACATATACACAACCAACCAACTTCTTTGGTTTGTCCAAGTGTAAAATGCACATTCAGGAAGTTTGCCTAGAAAAATCCCTCTGTTTCAGATAACCCTTTAGAGTTCATATAGGATAGCCTTGGTGGGAAGTGGGAGAAGCTACGTTTCTTTGACGTGGGCAGCACCAAGGAACAAACTGCAGCATTTCTATCCCAGTGAAGCTAATGGTGATGTGTAAGGAAAGAAGGAGGGACCAACTTTCAGATAGTTGCTAGAGTCCAAGCACTTGTGTGTTAACCAATTCCTTTGTGCCTGGAAAGAAGGTGCAGGTGGCAGCAGAGTCCAGGAGAGTGAAGAAGGCCTAAAGAAAGGATGAGATTGAATGCCTGGAGGAAAACCGAATGTGGATGAGCTGGAGGAAGACAGAAGGACAGTCAGTGTTACCAAACCCTGTGTGTTGAGTAGGAGTCTAATAATCATTGTTGAAGATAAATTAGAGAAAAGTCTAAACTAAACACTAAACATCTTGGGAATTATTCTTGTCATGAATCATGTCTTTAGTTTTAAAAAGATGTATAAAATGTGGGCTTGCCCTTCAGTGTACCTGATGCAGGGGGGAAATAACTGCAGCTTGCTTAGATCCAAGTACCTGGCACATGGTGGGATGGCTTAGAAGGTACTTGGACTTAATGTGCACTGTAATGCAGACAGTCACTGTTTGGCTTTAGTTTAAAGTGAATAATTATGGAATTATTTAATTTTAAATGTATTTTCTAATAGTTACTGCCTTGGTTTTTTTTATTTTATTTTATTTTTTATTTTTTTTTTATACCAACAGGCTGGCCTATTAATAGAATAATGGGTGGCATATCATTTTCCCATAATGAAATATGCTACCGAATGTTTTAGAGAGATTTTTAATAATTGCACTCTGGCTACTAAGCTAGCATGGATTCCTGCCTTATGGTTAGTGGAAACCTTCAAAGGTTTTCTTTGAAAGATTTCGCCCCAACTCACTAGTCTGCTCTGCAGCTATTTAAGATGGAGAATCTGTGTGAATATTGCACATTGGAAATGGAGATAATTTTTTTAAGTGTTTTCCTGAAAACGTAGCATTTTTTCTTATGGAAAGAGGACTTTAAGTTATCTCCCAACATAAAACACATGCACACATGCGCATATATGTGTGTTTGTGTGTGTGTATATATATATATATAGATAGGCAAGTCATAATCACATCACAACATCATTTGTGACATAGGAGATGTCTACAGTTTTCAGATGGCACTTTTTATTTCATGATTATAAAAACACTACCATGAATTTCATGGACAAAGCATTTTTGGTGTCAAACTGAAGGGAAAAAAACCACAATTTTAATTATGCTGAGTTTACTTTTTATGGAGTTGAACTTGTTAGTTTTTACAGTGTCTGAGCATAACATCCCTGATCCACATGTGTGTGTATGTATATATATGTGTGTGTGTGATATATATATATATATATATACACATGCATATATATAGCATTACTTATACCTTCCATGTTATATTGACCACTAATAGGAATCCAGGAATAATTTTAAATCCTGTTCTATCAGGAGACCTACCTTTATTGTATTTTGTAACTGTCTCAACACTGCTAACTAGAAAACTAAGAGCATTTACTTGCCTCTGACAAATGTTAACCTAAATAAGCCTTTTTCTTGTGCCATTTATATTGTTGGGAATACAATATATGTTTTGGTTTTGTTTTTTTAACATTAAAAAAAATGTACTGTGGCCTCAAGTTACAAAGTTGCCTAGGTAAACACTTGTGAACTGACTGTGGGTGGAAGGTTGATGTAGGATGTCTCCAGAGGGATATATGCTGGGAGCCAGTGAATACTGGAAAGGCTCTAACCGTGCCAGAAGTAGTCATTGCTTCCTGTCCCAGTGGTATCTGGAAAACTATAGCAGCAAGAAGGAATTATTGGAAATGCATATGTTTATTATTGTCGCAGTATGGTTTTTTTAAATTAGCACAATGGTATTTTGTTTTTTTATTTGTCATTTTAACTGATAAGCACTTTCTGTATCAACCTAATGTATCTTTATTATTTGTCATAATATTGAGCAGAAGCTCTTAACGTCCCAGTCTTGTAAAAGAAGATTTCTCACGGAACCATTTTATGCCAGTTCTTTGTTGCAAGTGAGTGCTCCTGGTGTCAGAAGAAACTTGTCAGTAACTTGGTGTGTTTGGTGGTTGCCAGAGTCAGCCAGCTTTGAGCAGCTGCCAAGTATTTTTTGTTCCTGTTGTTTTCCTGTTTTGGGTGTCACCAAACATTGGAACCAAAGGCCAAGTAGCAAGCAGCCTTTACTTTATTTTCTCTGCAGAATATGCTTGTGTGGCAGACTGTTAACTCCTCTGTGACTATTTACACATGCGCATTCTAGTGGTTACATCTGCTGTTCCTGTTTAAAGCCGAAAATGAGTCATAGAGAATGGCCTAGAACTGGCCTGTCACAAGAATGCTGCAGACAAGATGTGTGAGTTTTGTTATTTTTCACTTCAAGCTTACACAGTTTCTGATTGGCATCTTAAAAACCAACGTTAAACTGTCACATTTTATTTAAGTGGGAAGTGACTGCTCTGTACATCATGAATCTAAGAATATACACGCTGTAATTCACTGTCCTATACACTTAAGTTTCATCAATCTTTTTTAACCTACAGTTAGAATGGCAGATTATCAGCCACAAATCTTAATCCAGTTGTATGGCTTTAACCAGGTGCAGTATGCAGTCATGTGGAATCTCGCTTTCTAGTGCTGGCAAAATGGAGATATCTCTAATTACTGGCTTCAATAAACACGAATCCAGACCGCTGGCATTACTTTGTGATTTTGTTTTTTGCACATCTGATTGGGGATGAGTAAAATTAAATAGGAGAATCGCATTCTGGAATTAGAAGGACTCTCAGAGGTCATAGAGCCCCACCCACACCTGAGCAGGATCCATACGTAGATCTGGCAGGTAACTGAGATCATCTAGTTCTGGCTTCTCATTTTTAAAATGAGGAACTTAAGGCCTAGTGTTCTGTTACCTGCTCAAGATCACACATAGAAGTGGTGATATTGTTTGAGCCCAGGACCTCTGACTTCATCACATCTAGAACAATTGCCATATTGTGAGCTAAATTTAATTCTCATACTCCGTCCATCTTGTCACATTCCTTCTTTCTGCAGTCATAGAAATCTGACTCACACAGCATCACTGGCTGCCCTCTCCAGTGCTAGAGGTGTCTTTTCTTGTTCCCTCTTACACATGGTAGGATACTTGGTGCCCATGTCTACTTCCACTTCCCTCTACTGCCATTAGTCAGCAGTGTCTTCTCAGAGGTTCACTTCTCTGTCCGACACATCCTGGTTGCAATTATCTGCTGACTGTCCCTTGTCACCACTCATCCACTTCCAAACCTTAATCTCACTATTCACCTTCAGTCCAATTTGCGTTCTAAGTGCCACTGGAGGAAGTCATACAGCTTACTGTCTGGGTCCACTTACAGATTGGTGGTTGTGCTCCAATTCTTTACTCTTCCCCATTGACTTTATCACATACCCCATGTCTGTTACAAACCTAGCCACAAGCTACCTATACTCTCTTCCCTCTCCCTAACATTCCCCTCCCATCACATCAAAAGATCCTGCCCCTTAAGTTACTGGGAAATGAGCCTGTTTCAAGCTCCCTCTCCTATACCACATCATCTCTACCTGCTCCCGTCTCCCCTGGTAGATTGCCTCTTGGACAGTCTTCTCTAATTTTCAGTCTGCTGCTTCCCTGCTTTCTACAGACATCCTCTCTCTGCCATCCTTAATCTTCCCTCAATACCATTTCCTAAAACTGTCATTTTGTACCTCCCTTTCACCATCCGACTCCTAGAAGAATCAGTCTGTGCTGATTGCTTCTGCTTCCTTCCTACACTCTTCTCAATCCAATGACTTTCAGCCTGGATAGGTTCTAAAACTGCTGTCTTCAAGGTTTTGAGCAGTCTAAATAACTAAAACTGACTCTTCTTAGTCCTCATCCTTTTACATATTTTTCACATTTTTATTGATAATTTTTTTAACATGACCACTCTCCTTTCTTCTTCCTCCCAGAGAACCATTCCATATAATAAATAATATTTAAAGGGAAAAAGAAAAACATATCTGATCAATACAAAAAAACTGAAAATAAATGCAATATACTATACCTGTAGGCCTCTCTTCCATGCAAAGAAATGGGATGAAGATGTCATATCTCTTCTTTGGAACCTCGGGTGTTCTGATTTTATAATAATTCCCTTTTGATTGTTTTGTGATTCTTTCCATTCACATTGTTGTAATGTATATTTTTGGGGAGGGGCTCTGCAGACTTTAGTCTGCATCAGATTATATAAATCTGCCCATACTTCTCTGTACTCACCCTGTTTGTAGTTTCTTACAGCACAGTGCATTCATGTACCACAGTTTATTTAGTATTTTATTTCCAGTGCTATAAATGTTTCTTGGGGACTTCCTTATCAGTGAACTAGTTGAGGTATAAGCCCAGGAGCAGGATCTCTAGGTCCAAGGGTCTGGACATTTTAGTTACTTTATTTGCATAATTCCAAATTGTTTTCCATGATAGTTATACTGCTTCACAGCCCTACCAGCAGTACCCTGGAGTATGCCTCTTCCTACAGACTTCCAGCATTGACTGTTCCCATTAGTGTTGAGTTTTGTGCTGTTGCTTGGGGTTCTTTTGATCGCATTTCTCCTATTAATCATTTGGAGCAATCTCATCTGATTGTTAGTAGTTTGCAGTTCTTTTGAGGACTGTTCTGAATCTTACACTGTTTATTGGGAATGACTTTTGGTGCTTTATATAAACATTCATATGTGTGTGTGTTGTGTATACACACACTATAATATACCAAAACCTTATACCAAACCCTTATCTGAAGAATTTGATGCAAAGATTTTTTTTTTTCTGTTTGCTTTCCTTATCCTGATTACATTAATTTTGTTTGGGGTAATGAGGGAAATCCCTAAGAGAAGTAGTG
This sequence comes from Petaurus breviceps papuanus, assembly GCF_028583685.1. Lineage (NCBI taxonomy): Eukaryota > Metazoa > Chordata > Mammalia > Diprotodontia > Petauridae > Petaurus > Petaurus breviceps. Next base: position 18,252,144 of record NW_027185771.1, read on the forward strand.
ATGAAAAATCACTCATAGTTTAGAAGGCTTATTCTGTTTCAAAGTGATGGTGGCATCTGACGTGGGCCTCTAAGTATAGGCATGAACTGGAAGATGGAAGGTAGGAATATTCTGCAGGTATTCCCTGCTTTGGAAAGATGCCTTAATCACCTTTCCTTTTTACTGTGTCCGTCTACCTCCTCTTATTGATAAGTATTAATAATGTCTTCCCTGAGTTTTTTTAAGGTATTGACATTAATACAACTTTTTTGGATTAATGTTGATTATTTACTCCATAAGTATAAAAATCCCCAATAATCATCCTGGACTGGCACTAAGAGCGATGATATCATGAGATATGTTAGTCTTAAAGTTTAGAAACCTGGGTTCAAATCCTACCCCTGAGACTTCACCTGTGTGATCATGTGTATTCCCTTATTAGTAACAATGGGAATAAATAATACCTGTGTTAGCCATAGCACAGAATTGTTGCATGGAAAGCATTTTCTGAACCTTAATGTGCTACGGAACTATATCTGTTTAGAAGTTTAGATACCTCTACATCCTCTACCCTTCAGTCATTTCCCTCACTCTCAACAGTCCACTTGGACATTGTTTCATGTTATATAATATCTGTGTATGTATTCCCTTACCAGACCTTAAGCTACTAAAAGGCAGGGGCTGCTTCTTATACAAACTTAGCTAAAGGGAGTATTCTATCTCTCCCCACCCAGTACCCTACACACAGAAGGTACTTAATCATTGTTTCATAGAATCATAGAGCTCACAGGGATCAGTCAGTTTACTCCTTAGGGTTCTTAGAGTTTAAGTAGAGATTCTCAATGTTTTTTTTGTGTCCTAGCCCCCTCTGGCAGTCTGGTGAAGCCAGAATAATGTTTTAAAATAAAAGTACATAGGATTACAAAGGAAGCCAATTGTATTGAAATATAATTATTTTATATGTGTATTTCGCACGTATAAAACATTTCCTCATAAGAGCTGAAATCTATAAAGCATTTTAAAGTGACTAAAATGCTCTGCATATCCTGTTTTATTTGCCCTTCGTCACACCCCTATGAGGTAAGTTACAGGTTGCCCCAAAGGTAACTGAGGAGCACTATTGGCACACATATCTACTTTCTCATCTCTATAACATTTATTTAGAATGGTCTCCTTTTTCACCTATGTGTATTAGAAGCCTTCCTTGGTTTCCTTCACGACTCCTCTCAAAAACCACCTTCTGGAGGATGCCTTTCCCCATCCTGTAGTTCTAGAGTCTTCCTGTCCATCTATCAAACTATTTTTCAAAAACAAGTTGTCCTTCCCCCCACTCCCTCCCTCCACACACATACACTTAAGGGTAAGGACTATAAGTTATTTTATTCCAATTACATGTAAAAAACAATAAACTGTTTTTCTTTAATTTTCCAGATTCCCTCATTGAGAAAGCGAGCAGTTTTATATAGGTTATACATGTGCAGGCATACAAAACATTTCCATATTAGCCATGTTGTGAAAGAAAAACAAAGCCACCCTCTCCGCCCCCCCCCCAAAGTATGTTTCACTCTATATTCAGACTCCATCAATTTTTTTCTCTGGAGATGGATGGTATTTTTTCATCAAAAGACTTTGGGAATCATCTCGGGTCATTATATTGCTAAGAATAGTGACGTCATTCACAATTCATCATCGTACAGTATTGCAGTTACTGTGTACAGTGGTACAGTGTTCCGTCCTGCTTGTCATCGCATGACGCAAGAGTGCTCCCTCACAACCCTACACCTGCACTTGTTCAGCCACCCCCCGCTGATGAGAACCCCTTCAGTTTCCAGGTAGAGACTGTCTTTTTGGCTTTCTTTGCATCCCCAGGGCTTGTTGACTGACACCTGGATTAAGGAGTGATAGTCAGATCTTCACGTTTCCTACCACTTTTTTTTTTTGGAGGGCAGTTGGGATTAAATGACTTGCCCAAGGCCACATGGCTAGTTTTTGTGTTAAGTTTCTGACTCCAGGGCCGGTGCTCTATTCACTGTGCCACCTAGCCGCCCCATTTCCTACCACTTCTAATACTTAACAGCCTCTTAATAATGTTTAAATAGCACTTTTATAGTTAGGAACTGTATTGTATGCATTTCTATACATGATTTCCTTTGGCCTCCCAGTAAAGTCAATACTGCAAATGACACCTCCATTTTACAGGGGAAAATATCCATTCATTATTTTGGAGAAATGAGGTGATTTGTCCAAACAACACAGTATTATTCCTCACTGACGTCATTCTGTCCTCATCCTTGGTAAGCTCATGGCCCTTGCCTTTAAAACCCAACTCAAAATACTTCCAAGGAAACACCTGACAGATGATTTCTTTACCTATGATGTGGCCTCATTATTATACCATATTTTTTTTTTTCAGATAGGTGTCGCAGTGGATATATCGCTGGACTTGAGTCAGGAAGACCTAAGTACAAAACTTGCCTCAGACCTTTAGTAATTGGGTGACTCTGGGCAAGTTACAACCTTTCTCAGAGTCAGTTCCCATATTTGTAAAGCTTCACATAACTGTTAAGAAATTTTAAATATGCATAAAGTTCTTTGCAAACCTTAAAGTGCTATTTAAATGTTATTATTACATTATTTTGTGCAAAGATATTTCCCCAAAGACATTAAGCTGGGAGATAGTTTATTCTTTTCTATGTCATTCCAGTGCCCTAATCCCTTGCCAAATGCTTAAAAGAGATTCTTCCTTACACAATCTCATGATTTTCTCCAGCTTTATTCAGCAATATATAAATAGGAATGAAGGAGGCAGATGATGGAAGTAATCCAAGGTTGGGGTTTAGCAAGGCATAAGGGGGCAAGAGTCTGAGTATAGAAGACAGTATAGAGGGATATCAATAGGGAAGAGAATGTAGTCATTGCAGGAGTGATAGCCTGGAAAAAAAATTGAGGGGTCTGGGGAATGGAATGAGGATGAAGAACAGGGTTAGGGGTCATAAGGAAATGGCATAAAAGGTTATATAAAAGAATTAAAGAGTTCAAGAATGCTAATGTAGAACACTTGTAGTGAAATCACCATCTCTGTGCGTAACTGAGGGAAAGTATAGGAGTATACTGGTCATGGGAATTATGTGGATTAAGGGATTGGGAAATTAGGGTATTTGAGGGAGCATCAGATATGTATGTTGGACTCAGAGCAGGAGTTTGGGTGAAAGGAGTATGTCCTGGGTGGTCAATAGATAATGGCCATCAGGATCTGGATTGGGTGATACATTCGAATAGCTCAAACCTCAGAAGTTGAGTGATGCTAGTAGAAGGAGATTCTGGAAATGTCATTGAGGAGCAAGAAATATTCTGACTCCCCCTGACCTCTATGACCCGCAAATTGGGAGCATGAGTTAAAGTGAAAACTGGTGCTGAAAAGGGTGACTAGGGATGCAGTGACATCAGGAGGGAGCCAGGTCTTGGTAAAAGCCGGAAGATGGAGAGAATGAAAAAAAAAGGCTCAGGATGAAAGCTACCTTATTAATTATGCAATAAGCATTCCAGAGAGCACAAAGGGAAGGACAGATCTGGAGTGGGGCATTGAGTATGGGGATGGCAAGGGTAAGGGGGTGAGTAGCTGGAATGAAAAATGAGAAATACCGTGAAAGCTATAGCTACTTTACCCAAGGGGAGCGGGAGGAAGGATCGGTTAGCTGGTTGTCCTTCATTCTCGAAGAGGACCAAAATGACATCATTTAGCTAGAGTCAAGTTACAGTGTGTGTGACTGTGGCTGATCAGACCAATATGAGCTCAGAATGCTGTGCCCCAGGTCAGACACAAATAGTCCATGTGAACATTTCCAGGTGGATTCTCTAAGTTTGTGCATCTCACGTTTCTTCTGAGCTATTTCAATTCTGCTTTGCTCACAAGAGCACGGCACCTTCTCTGGTGAGGGCACACCATGCTGGGCGGTCCTGTGCTGGTGTCTCTCATATCACACAATCAGGTCCAAAGTGCTTAAGAGAGACCCTGAGAGTATCCTTATATTCTGACCACTGCGTGAGCACTTGCCCTGCATGAGTTCTCCATAAAAATAAGTCTTTTTTGGTTAGCGTAGGTTTGGCATTTGAACATCCTGATCAGCCCATTGGAGCTGCACTCTGCAATAGAGTTTGAATGCTTGGCAGTTTAGTTTGAGAAAGGAACAGGAGTATTGAAGGAATATTGGGCTTTACCTGGGTTTTAATCTCAGCAGAGAGCCCTGTGACCATGAGGAATCACTTCTTTTATATGAGTCTTAGTTTCCTCATCAATGAGATTGAGTTAGTAATGCTTGTATTACTTATCTCACAGGGTTGCTATGAAAAAAAGCATTTGTTTTAAACAAAATTAAAAAGCCATATAAGTGTGAAATGTGATGGAAAAAGCACAGTGGGTGGGAAACCTGTGGCCTGGAGGCCACATGTGACCCTCTAGGTCCTCAAGTGCTGCCCTTTGCATCCATACTTCACAGAACAAGTCCCCTTAATAAAAGGATTTGTTCTGTAAAACTTGGACTCAGTCAAAAGGCCACACCCAAGGACCTAGAAGGCCACACATGGCTTCAAGGCCACAGAGAAGGTATTGCTCTTATAGTCTGAAGACCTACATTCAATTCTGGGCTTGGATACATTAATAATAGCTAACGGTGCTCTCTGATTTATTAAGTATTTTATGCATCCTATCTCAATTGAGCCTCCCAACACTTGTGAGTTAGGTGCTATCATTATCCCCACTTTACAGATGAAGAATCTGAGATGAACAGAAATTAAACCCCTTGCCAAGGTCAGGTAATAAACATCTGAAGCAATCTTTGAATTCAGTTGTTCCCGATTCCCAAATCAAGCACCACTGCGCCACCTAGTGGCAACACATGGAGTGCACATCACTTAACCTGTGGGTCCCAATTTCTTCACCAGCAAAATGGGGATAATAATGCTTGTATCATCTACCACATAGGGATGTTCTGAGGCAAAGCTATATAAATTCTAAGTCAGTCCATATTACATATGAATTATTGGAGGGTTTTTGGAGGCTTCTAATTTATCTTTCTGTGTTCTGGACAAGATACAGTTAAAATATTTCTGACAGATACGAATCGACCTCTCTCCCCCGCCCAGCTCCGTTTTAAAGAGGATATTTCCCTTCTACATATTTTTTGGGAAAGTCATTTCTAATGTTTCTTGATCCTCCCTGTCAGGTCCTATCTGAAAATCACCTTAGAGAAAGGTTTTAGAAGACCATTGGATTGGTAGTTGACTTCTAATGCTCCTAATCCTTGCTTTGCCATGAATCTACATCATAGTTAAGGGGTCTTAGAGACAGATGGTCCAGTCCAAGCCCCTCATCTTGAAAATGAAAAATATCGAGACCCAGAAAAGTTGTGTCTTGTCCAAGGTCACAAAGGTGGTTAATAACATATCCAGGACTCAGACATGGTTCCTGTAACTCCAGTCCCAGAGCTTTGTTCTACTATGACATAATAAATGACCTGCAGCAAATCACTCCCCTCCCTGGGCTTCAGTTCCCTCATCTGTCAAAATAAGTTGGACCTGGTTGTTTCTCCAACAAGACATCCTATTCCTGACTCCCACATTTTCACTGGCTGTCCCCCAGGCCTGGAATGCTCTCCCTCCTCATCTCTGCCAACTGCCTTCCCTGGCTTCCTTCAAATCTCGGCTGAAATCTCATCTTGTGCGAGAATCCTTTCCTATCCCCTTAGTGCTAGTGACTCTCTCTGTTGATCTCCAATTTAGCCAGTATATATCTTGTTTGTACGCAGTTATATGTTGTTGCTCTCTCCCTTCCCCCATTAGACTTGAGAACAGGGACTATTTTTTTGTTTGTTTTTGCCTCTCATTGTATCCTCAGCATTTAACATAGTACCTGGCACATTCGAGACCTTTAATAAATCCTTGTCTACTTGATAAGATGAACTTTGAAGATCTCCTGTCTCCCTTGATGGCCTCATCAGCTTCCATAAGCTTAGTTACCATATCTCCAGACGATTCCTAGATCCATATAATCCAATCCTAACTTCTCTCCTGAGCTCCAGTCTTATGTCACCAGCTGCCTTTTGGAAATCTAGAGTTGATTATCATGTCCCAAATAGAATTCATTCTTTCCCCACCTCTTTAACCCTTCCCCTTTCCAAACATCTTAATTACTTTTTTGTTGTTTGGGAGGCAATGGGGTTTAAGTGACTTGCTCAGGGTCACACATATAGTAAGTGTCTGAGGCCAGATTTGAACTCAGGTCCTCGACTCCAGGGTTGGTGCTCTGTCTACCAAGCTGCCCTCACTTTTCCGTTACTTTTGAGGGTGACACCATCCTCCTATTCATTCAGGCTAGCCACCCTTTTGTCATCTTCATCTCACTCTCAAACACCCCACAAAAATCTCATCAGTTGCCAGATATTATCATTTTTACCTTTACAGCATTTCTTGTATGTATCCCCTTCTCCCTACCCTATGTTCATCACCACTAGCCTGGGCTATTGCAATAGCCTCCCATCTCATCTCCCTGCCTCCAGTCTCTCCCTACTACCGTCCATCTTCTACTCAGTGGCCAAAATATAGGTCTGACCTTGTCAATCTTTCTCCTTCCCTCCCTCAATAAACTCTAGTCTCTCCCTATGACCTCTAGGATCAAATATAAAATCCTCTGTTTGACATTTGAAGCTCTTTGTAACCTGGCCCCTTTCCATCTATCCACTCTTTATAGGCTTTATTCCCATCCATGTACCCTGACATTTGGAAATACTGGGCCATTCCTTATGCCTGGAAGGCTCTCCACCAACCCTAACCTTCATCTCTTAGATCTCTGGCTTCCTTTGAGACTCTTGCCTTTTGCCAGAGGCCTTTCCCAGTCTCCTCCAGCTGGTAGAGCCTTTTTCTTCTTTGTATGTATCCTGCATATACCCAGTTATTTCCATGCTGTGTCCCTTAAATATACCTTGAGCTCTCTGAGGGTAAAGACTATTTTTTGCTTTCCTCTATGCTTGTGTTAATAAATGCTTGTTGATTGACTGACTGGTGAACTGACTCCAGCCCTAAAATTTAGGATGTTCACTTTGTTTTTGTAAATAAGGGTGAGATAAATAATCTCTTCCCCTTCCTGATAGAGGAGCCTTTCAAGTGTCCATTCTTCCCTACATTTAGAAGTATGCATTCCTGGCATTGATCAGAACAAACCTTTTAAGTCACAAGGGCCATCAACCCACACTGGAAAAAAAACAACTTGCCTGTTTAAAGAACTATTTAAAGCTTGGCTTCCAAAGGCAAACAGTGCTAAACTTGGATTATTATAAGCATCTTAATTTTGTGTTTTGGGAAGAGTTCAACAATTTCCCACTGTGTGTGTGTGTGTGTGTGTGTGCTTTTTGTGAGCAGTAGTTAATTTTTAAATACGGCTGCTGCTTTGGTAGAACTGTTAGCAGTCTGTGGTATGTTACATCTGTCCTTGATATTTCAAATATTTGGCCCAGCTTAATGGAGAACTCTTTTTTTCCCCCACCAACTTTGAGTCATGTATTAAATACTAGCCTGGGATTAAGCTCTGGAATATGTGGGAAAACAAATATGCCTTCAACTATATTTAAACTTCACCAGTAGATACAAATGAGAGTCAAGAGGCAGTTACAGAATCCCTGAATGTCACGGTGGTAAATTTAGGACCTGGGTTCAGATCCAATCTCTGACACGTACTACCTGTGTGACCTTGGGAAATTCACACTCCCTGAGCCTCAGTTTCCGCATTTGTAAAACGAAGGGATTGGCCTACATGACCTCTAAGGTCCCTTTCAACTTTAGATATATCAACATAGAATGTGACTGTTTCTGGGAACCTCAAATACATAAGAGTTCTTCTCTACATATTTTGGGGGGATTTGTTTTCTTTCTTTCTTTTTTTAATAGAAGAGAAAACTAAGATCCAAGAGAGCAGAATGCCCAAGGTCACACACTAATAAACGCTAGAACTGGAACCCACATCCTATTACTTTAAGTGCTGTGCTGTCAGATTCACAGAATAGTAAGAAACCCCAGAATTCATCTAGTCTCATTTGTCCACCATCTCTGGAAGCAACTTATTCTACTTTGAACTCAGTCTAATTATTAGGAAGTTATTGGATTTTCCTTATGTTGAGGCAGATCTGACTCTGTTATGTTTACCCATTGTTCCGTTCCTGTATCTACGCCCCCCCCCAGGAAACATGCTGAATGTGTCTGATAGCTATCATCTTCCTCTTTTCCCACTAAGCCTCTTCTTCAGACTAA
>NW_027185771.1:18260430-18278648 GCF_028583685.1 Petaurus breviceps papuanus
CAAAGTCCCATGCTCCCAGTGCCTTGGCAGAGTCAATCAGAACCATCTCCTCTCTTGTTCTGGACCTTATACCTCTCTTAATGCAAGTTAGGACATAGGATCAGAGGACAGAACTGGAAGGGACTTTGGAGACCATCTAGTCTAATCCCCAGGTAACTAGGTGTCAGTGTTGGAAATAGAGCCAGGATAACCCTAAGTTCAAATCCAATCTCAGACACTTAATAACTGTGACCCTGGGGAAAACATTTAACCTCTCCTTATCCTCAGTTTTCTCATCTGTAAAATAGTTACAAGAGCCCCTTCTTCCCAGGGTTATTGTGAGGATCAATGAGATAATATTTGTTAAAAGTACTTTGCAAGTCTTAAGATATTAATGTAAGCTATCATTATCTCCTCATTTACTTATGAGAAAACTGAGGTCCAATGGAGTTACCCAAGTAGGCATCACAGGCAGGATTTGAACCCCAATCCTCTCTTTTCAGAGTCAGTTGTCATAACAACATATCCCTTAGCAAGTTAGCTTCTTTGGCTACCATGTCACAATTTTAACTTCTTTGGAGCTAGAGGTTTACTATGACTCCCAGATCTCTTTCTTTCAAACAAAACCAAAACCAATGCCTTTGATTTTTATATCACAGTTAGTGTCCCCACATTGAACCTTTTCTTGTAGCAAAGAAAAATAGCTAATTAAGGCCAACTGATGTGTATGCAGTATTCTCCTCCTTTAGTTCCACTGCCCTCCCAAGTGGAAGGGTATGTGTTTTGTTGCCTGTTTGCTCTTTTGGACCAAGTTTAACCATTATAATTCATCAAAGTTCAGCTGCATTTTAGTGCTGTTTTTGTTTATATCCTTTTAGTTACTCTATATAGTGTTTTCCTGGGTCTGCTTACTTTACTCTACATTGATTCATATCATCAAATTTCCTGTATTTCTCTAAATTCTTCATAATCTTCATTTCTTATGGAATAGCAAGCAGCATGTCATTATTCCATTCCATTTGTTCAGCCCTTCCCAATCAATGGGCACCTACTTTGCCTCTGAATTTTTTCTACTTCAAAAAAATGCTGCTATATCTATTTTGGTATAAGTGGGGGATTTCTGTCTGTGGTAACTTCCTTCCAGGTCTCTTGCACATGAATTGTTATCTAATTATGCTTCCAAAATCCTATATTGACTAAGTTGTTATTTTAAAAATTCAGCTATCTTATTAATCAGCTCATCGTGCTAGCCTTTTGAGATCTTTTAAAATCCTGTCTTCCCTACATGTTTGCCATGCTTCCCACTATGTCATTTGCAAATATTATAAGCATACATTTATTTTTCTAATTTTATTTTTATTCTGAATTTTATGAATGCCCCAAAAGAGAGTATTTCCAAATGAAAAGTAGAATGGAAAAGGAGTAAACATGTAAAGACAAGAATCTCTATTACATACAGCTTGCTTTTTTTTAAAAGTATGTAATAATTAAGTCATTATGTTCATTTCAAAGCTCTCCTGTTTATCTGTGTTTCCTTCTGAAATTTCTTTAGTTGTCTTCTGTGCATTTTTTATGCTTTCATTATTTTATGCTTTCATTCAAGTCATGGATAGAATATTAAAGAGCAAAGAACCAAGGATTGATCCTTGGGGTACTAACCTAGAGATCTCCCTTCAGAATGACATTAATTACCTTCAAGAATGATTCCCCTTTGGGTCTAATCCTTCAGCATCTGTGAATCCATCTAACTGTGCTGTCACCTGGCCCAGATCTCTATCTTGTCTGCTAGGATATTATAAGAAGCTTCTGTCAAATACCTTGCTATCAGAGTCTTCCTGACTCTTAAGTTCACTGCTCTATCCACTACCCCAACATTGCCTCTCTATTCCACCCCCCTCACGTTACAGTTGAGAAAATGGAAAGCATAAGCCAATCAATCTGTAAACATTTATTAAGCACCTACTATGTGCCGGGCACTGTGTTAAATGCAAGGGATACAAAAGGAGACAAAAGACAGTTCCCGTCCCCAAGGAGCTTGCAATCTAATAGATCGAAGATGGCTTGCCAAAGCTCACAGAGCTAGTAAGTGCTAAGACAAACACAGAGCTCCTGACTTCTAGTCTCAATGGCTTTTATTAAAAATTTTGTTGACACTTTACTTTTTTCTATTTTTTTGCTTTTTGGAGGGCAATTGGGGTTAAGTGACTTGCCCAAGGTCACACAGCTAGTTTTTGTGTTAAGTGTCTGAGGCCGGATCTGAACTCAGGTCATCCTGACTCCAGGGTTGGCACTCTACTCACTGCACCACCTAGCCGCCCCCGGGGTATCCTTTTATACTGCACTATACTGTCAGAAAAGAAGCATAATGTATGGGAGTGCTGAAAAGTTATTTTGTTAGTAATCAGGATTCCTGGGTTTTGCATTTTGACTCCTGAATTATTAACTTTTTTTTTTATCTTAGGCAACTAATTTAAACTGCTTGTCTGTTCTATTTGATCCTATTTCCTCATTTATCTGGAACTGGGGATTGTGCAAAGCTAAGCTTGATTCTGGATGACCAGAGGTGCTTGCTCAGCATTTAGGTACTCTAGGTATGATGAAGCCCTTACCTACTGTCAGCTATGTAGGAATCCTTACTAAAGGCTACTTTGACTTTGAAAAAGCAGTCCCTTTATTAGCCACCGAGCAAGAAGAACCAGTGACTAAGTGCAATTTTAAAGGAAGTGACCAGCTAATCTTTTCTTCCTGGCTACAGACTATATGAATATCCATAATGCCTCACGATAGGGGTGATTGTCCTTTCCCTATCCCAATATCATTTTTAACAAATTTATTTCTTTTCAATTCACAGAATAAAACAAGCATTTCCAAAGCATAGTATGAGAAAAAAAAATGATTGCACATGAAACTGCAAATCTACCATGTACAACTTGCTATTCCCACCAAATATACAGCAAAATTATCACATAAATAGTTTTTTTTCCTTTTTTTCTTCCCTCCCTTTCCCCTCACCCTAGAGATGGCTAAAATTAGACACAAATAGATATATATATATATATATACATTCATACATACATATTTATGTATATATGTAAAATTATTCTATACATGCTTCTATTTATCAGGCCTTTCTCCATATGCCAATAGCATTTTTCTTCATGGGCCCTTTATTTTTGATTAGTGTATTTATAATAGTCAAAATGATTTCTCACTCAAAGTTATTCTTAAAACAATATTGCTGTTACTGTATACGATGTTTTCTTGGTTCTGCTCACTTTTCTCTTCATCATTTCATGCAAGTCTTTCCATGCTTTTCTAAGATAGAGTCCATCATTTCTTACAGCACAGTAGTATTCTATCACAACCATACACCACAGCTTGTTCAACCATTCCCCAGTTGAGAGGGATGCCTTCAGTTTCTAGTTCTTTGCCACTACAAAAAGAGCTGCTATAAACATCCCATTCACATTCAAAGTTATAATTCCTATTTGTGAATTTCCTTCCAGTTCCCTATTGGAATCATGACTACTGCTCCCAAAAGGCACCTAGAACAAAAGGACTCAACTAGGTAAAGGTAAGCCTGGGCCCTGACTACCTTTTCAACTCTGTGCTTCCTTTCCTGAGTAGGTGACTGAATACTGATCTCAGGATGAATGCATCCAGGTTTGGAGGTGACCTTTTGAGTTTGAGAGGCCCTGAGTAGTCCTGAGTCCATTGAGGTGACTGGTAGAATCAGAGAAGACAACTACCAATGAGCGGAAGGCTCTAAGCCCTCATATGGTTGACTTGAAGAAGTGGACTTTGAGGGGACAGCATCAAGCCAAAGGGAAATATAAATTCAGCAGTCCTGCAAAGTGCATTATGTTTTATTGATGTCTAAGTCTCAATCTCTTTGGAGGGTTTGACGGTAGTTATAAGTTAAGTTACTGGATCCTCTTTTTAAATCTTTTTGTCAGTAAGCAGTTGTGAGTGTTTATTGTTTAGCATTTCTTTTATATGTAAGAAATAAATATCATATTTGTTACATAGTTAGCCCCCATTTTGTTCATTTTGGGGAGATTCTAGATGTGAACTAAAACCTAAGCCTTAAGGGATTTTCCCCCAGAGAATCAAATGGTGTGAAAAAAAGGGTCAGACTCTTCTCACCTGCAACTGGATGTAGAGTAGATGGGCCTCTTAGGGGAGAGGGAAATGATAGAGTGCCATTGGGCCCAACAGTGGGTTCTTATTGTTAGATGTTAAATGCGGACAAGCATATATGCAATACATGTCTAACAGAGTCAGTGTGAAGACACTCCCTATAAATGTGAGTTTCACCATAGATCATCATAGATACTGCCTTTTCTGTTCTGTTCTCCTTTTCATACCCCATATTCATGCATGCAAGGATTTTTTAAAGGGTTGCAACTGATCTTTATAAATGGGATGGAATGGTAGGCAAAACATTGGGATCTTAAAACTCAGTAAATCACCTGGACATTCTAACTAGATTTTAAACTCCTTGAGGGCAGGGACTGAGTTTTAGAATTCTTTTCAATCTCCCATAGCACCTAGTATAGTGCTAGGCATTTAGGAGATGCTAATTGGTTGGCTGATGACTTTGAAGCATTATTGAAAGCATGAACTAGAAGCCTAGGACCAGACCTACAACTATACCTGATAGTGTATTAGCACTGAAATAAGGGGGAAGTCTCAAACTATTGATATATCTTCTTAATAAATGCCTGTTGATTCATTGGCTTGTAAACTCTCAGGGACCTTTTTATGGGGCCTCTCAAGCATAAAATATGCCAGTTTGATTTTATTTGTTTTAGGACCTTGGCAGGGAATCATCAGACAAATTGATTACAGAGAGGCTTCAATGGGATCTTATCATTAAAGATGACTCAGGATATCAGATCTAGAAGGAATTTTATTGATCATTTACTCCAGCTCCCTATGATGATGAAGTGGTAGAAAGTGCCTTGTCCAAGTTCACTGAGAAAATAAGTGGCAGATCTGGAAGGAGAACCAAAGGTTATTTCTTCCCAGAGTTTTTGTTTTAAAAGAGGATGTTTGGAGAGGCTGTGGCTTCAGCCCAATGGCCAGATGTAAAATGATAGAATTTTAGGTCCGGTGCCCAGCCAGCTGGATGAGGAAGTTATTTTGGGGAAAAGAGACTGCCCAACTTTCCTCCAATCTCATTAATTCAATTCAACAAACATTCAGTGCTTACTAAAAGGCATCTTGGTATAGTGGAAAGACCACTGAAAGTAGTCAAGAGAAAAATGCCCCCAAATCACTCTTCTGCCATTTGCTAGTTTGTGACCTTGGACAAGTTATGTAACCTCTCTACTGTGATGAATGAAAACCTCAAGAGACAGTTTCTGGGTAATTAACAATGAATTTATTAGTTAGCCTAGCTGGCAACCAGTAAATTGACTGTTAGTGGTTTCTCTCAATAACCAAAGCCACCAAGGTAGATCCTGAAATACCTTAAATCCTTTCTGAAAGGGAACTTCCCTGACAAGTAAAACTTGACCCAGTGAGGAAGTGGGCTAAAAGTCTTCAGCTTTTCTGGTTGAGAATGTGGCTTGATCATCACATTCAATAGCCTCTAGGCATCTGGGCAAGGGGAAATCATCTCCATCTAGACATCTCTGGCTAGTTTTCTCCTTCATAAGCTGAGTTGCCTTAAACTCTCTTGGAGGGGACCAAGGACAGAGGGTTCCTCTTCCATCAGAGCCCAACAGGATTCTGTTTATACTCTAAACCGAAATTCAGTTTTCCAGTTGGGTGGGGTCTTGTCCAAATAACAGGCATGTTCCTTGAGGGTTAGGAAGAAATCTTATCACTCAACCAAGCCCTTCGGAGACACTGACCTTTTCAGGACATAGGTTTGTAACAGAAATAAGAGGAAAAAGGGTAGATCACACATTAATAGTTATTAATATAATAGTATAATGTTAATTTCTCTCACAACCTCAGTTTCCTTTTATGTAAAGTAGGTAAAACAATATCCATAAAACCTATCTCACAGGGTTCAGATGAAGTATCTTATGTAAAATGTTTTCTGAAAGAATGTAAGCTACATGAAAGCAGGGACTATTTTTTTACTTTATGTCCCTGCCACTTAACACAGTGGCATGCATGGAAATAAATCTTTGTTGAATTGAAGGTACTCTGATAGAAACAGAATAGAAAATAGACATAACATAGACCCTGCCCTCTTGGAGTTCACAACCTAATGGGGGAATGAGACAGTGAACAAATAGCTGTTGAACAAGGAGAAATGAGAAAATGCAAAGGAGAGAGCCGAAATGGGATGAGAAACTTGAGGAAAAGATCATTTTCACCCTGGGGGAGAAAATGGTGAAAGAAGGATTCTTGGAGGAGGTGACACCCCCCACTCCTGGATGCCTCATTTCCCATCATAGTTAGCTCTTAGTTGTTCAGGCCAGTAGAGAAGAGCTTGGATAAGTTATGTCTTAAGTCAGAGCTTTTAAGTTAACTTTCTAACTGTTCTCCTCTCTAACTTCTACAAATTAACCTTGCTAAACACTGTATCACGAATGCCATTCCCTTCATTGGCTTCCCCAGTGGCTACAAAATGCAAACTTCTTAGTTTGGAATTCCAGGCCCCCAACTATCTAACCCCAACATACTTTCTCAGGCTTAGCTCTTTTATCACCCTATACTAACTTCCAGCCAAACTGAAGTTCTCACCGTCCTGTAAGCTCCACAAATATTCCTACTTCCACCTCTGTTCTCCTAGGATTAAGATATTCTTAATTGGACATTTACCAAGTTCTGATGAACATTTATTAAATCCAAGGTGCTGGAGATACAAAAATTAAAAAAAAGAAAACAAACCTCAGTCCCTGCCCTCAACTCAAGGAGCTTACCTTCTCTTAGGGGAAAGAAGGGATCTCAGTGGAGGATGGAAATACAACATCCATACACATAAGTACTACACATAAGTACCATATAAGGCACAGAGAGACAGGCACAAAGGAAAACCAGTAAATGTGTCCTAGGACAATAATGAGAGATACAAATTAAAGCAATTCTGAGGTTGCACCTTACACCCATTAGAATGTCAAAGATGATTTAAAAAAAAAAGGAAAGGAAAACTACAGCTGTTGGAGGGACTAAGGAAAGACAAGCGTTCTTTGTTGGTTCAGATGTAAATTGATCCAACCACTAGAGAAGGCAATTTGGAACTACACTGCAAAAATCACTAACTTGAGCATCCGGCATTGTTGTGATACTACCACTAGGAATATACCCCAAAGAAGTCAAATATAGAGGAAAAAGGACCCATCTTTACAAAACATGAAAAATAGCACTTTCTTTGGTATAACAAAGAACCAGAAACAAAAGGTTATCCCTCTGTCCAGTATATGAAAGTAATGGAATGATTAATTACGAAGTGACAAAAAAGATGGATTCAGAGGAAAGTGATAAAACTTGTTTGAAGAGATATTGGATGAACTGAACTGAATAGAACCAGATCAAATTATACCATGACTACAGCAATGTAAAGGAAAGTGACTTTGAAGGACTTGGGAGCATTGTTTCTCTTGGGATGCAATGGCTGATCACAATTCCAGAAGACCAATGATGATCCATGCTTTCTCCCTCTTGGCAGAGGTGACAGACTAGAGATAGAGAACTGAGACATCCATTTTTCAGAAATGATTGAGGTGTGGATTTGTTTTTCACTTGATCATGTTTACTTGTTACAATGGAGGGAGGGCTTTTGTATGAGGGGAGGGGAAGAGAAGGAAAGTTGTCAGGAGGGTGTAATGTAATGCCAAGGAAAGGCAACTTCCCAAGGTTCAGAATACCAGCATAGGTGCTCTCCATTTTATTCAGTGACAAACCAAGAACAGAGAAGATCAAAACATGACATCATTCAAAATACAGCATTTACTAAGGGTGATTAAATAATCTCCAAGTACTAACCCACCCCAGGACCTTCCAATCATTCAATCAATTACAAAGTCCCTGTTCTAAATACTACTCCACCCCTAGGCTGTACCTTCATTTAGTCCATCACAAAACCCCTCTTCTCAAATGGAGATTAGTTTCCAATCATAAGTAAAGGACATTCATTTGTTCAACCATAGAACACAAAAAGGTCAAAAGTTCCCCACCCCTGGATCACAATTGAATCTACCCCAGAGTTACATCAAGTTTAAGCACAGCACTTAATACCCAAATGGAGGTCTTTTCTTCATCTTGACATGAGGCAAGTTCTCAGCAATCTTAGTTCCTGGGGAGACAAGGCTTAGCAAGGCCACAAGATACATTGCCAGTCCCTTCATTAATTCATCCTCTGTCTGTAGAACAGTCCTAGAACCCCTGAAAACATTAGCAAAGCCCTCTCCCAGGATTTCTGTAAACATACAACAAGAAAATCCTTCTTCAGGGCTTCTGAACCAACAGAAAGGTTCCCAGACCCCTGCAACAACAGCACTGTCCTTCACCAGTGGACAGTATTCACTCTGTCTGCAGGACAGTCTCCAGACCCCTGCAACAACAGCACTGTCCTTCACCAGTGGACAGTATTCACTCTCTGTCTGCAGGACAGTCTCAGTAGCTCTGAACCAACAGAAAGCTTCCCAGACCCCTGCAACAACAGCACTGTCCTTCACCAGTGGGCAGTATTCACTCTCCGTCTGCAGGACAGTCTCAGGAGCTCTTAGCCAACAGCCAGGTTCCAGGACTTCTTCAACAAAAGGACTGTCTTTCACCAGTGGACAAATCTGGCAAAACAACATCAAAACAGACAGACAAAGTACCAGCAAAACAGCCATGTCTCCTCAGTCCTTGGCAGCTCAGGGAGCAGGTCTCAAAAGTCCAGGGCAATTCAAAGTGGTCCCCAGCAATTCTCTCAGTCTCTCTCTGCCTCCACGAGGTGCTGCTTCCAAAAACTTCTTCTGCCTCTCTCTTGTCTCTCCAAATCTATGTCACCAGCTCCTCCCAGTTCAGGACTCTCTTTTCACATCAACAAGTCCATCCCACAGGTGGGATTAACAAGCTCTGGGCTTTAACACAATCAATTTGAAAACCAAGCCAATACAGGGGAATCTTTATATTCCATCACTATCACAGAGGGGAGTAGATAGGTAATGACTGATGCAAAAAAAAAAAAGATAAAAGAGCTTCAATGAAATACTAAAAATAGAGCAAGCAAAAGGAAGTTCAGAAGGGGACATGGAAAACTAGGGCAATGTTGGTCTGTCATTTAAATTTAATATATACTTAAAAAAACTGTACATAAAAGAGATTTGTGGTTTTTTATACAATCCCCTTCTGTTCTTTGTATATAAAATATTCATGATCATTGATGTTAAGTTTCATAATTTAAAAAAAATTAAAATGCTCCAGGACAATATGAGGAGTGGAAGAACAGCTTATTAAGGTTATTTTTCAGGTTATTAAGGAAGACATTGTGCTTTATAGGATATATAGACTTTGAAGGAAGAAAAAGATTCTTAAAAACAGGAGATGAAGAGGGAAGGCACTCCAGCCACAGTGGATGGGCTGTTTGAGACTAGAGTCAACAGGTCAGTAGCTTGGTTTGTTTGGAACATAGCCTGCATGAGGGGAATCACATTGGGGCCCACTTCTCCGATAATCTGAGCCCCATTCATTCTTTAGTGCCCAGCTCAAGGCTCATCTCTTCCTAGCAAGCTCCTCTGGATCATTCTAGCCCATGGTAAGCATTCTTTCTTCTAAACTCTCATTGGTCACTCCATATATGCCACCTAAATTTCTTACTTTTACCCACAAAGTCATGGGATTCCTCCAGAGTGTCAATAGTACAAAAGCAGATTGGCTGGATTTGTTCTGAGTCATATCAAACTGGGAAATTCCAGCAAATTATTTTTAGTGAGTTACCAGGGCATATTCAAATGAAGAGATTATAGTGAATTTATCCTGTCTCATTATTGTTAGACTTTACATTTAGATAGCACTTTGAAAGTGATATTCTTCTTCAATCCTGGCAGATGGGGAGGGTATATATTGTCCCCATTTTAAAGATAGAGGAACCAAGATTCAGAGAAAACAAGAACTTGTCCCTGGCCACACAAATAGTCAGTAACAGAGTTGGGCCTCAAACCTAGGCTATCATATTCTATCTGTATTCCATGAGATTGAAGGTCCTTGAGAGCAAAGACAGTTCTTTGCATCCTAGGACCTTAGGCATAGTAATTTTCACATGTTGTATCTGAATCTTTGGTAGAGATCAATGCTTTGTGCCATCATTAGGGGGTGGAATTGATGAGAGCCAAAGAAAACATGCTCCAGTCTCTTGAATCTCCAAGCTCTGCAGTCACTTTGGTTACTTCTGGCTTCCAGCTTTTAAAGAGAAGATGGAAGATACCAAAACCCACTTGGGTTGCTACTGAGAAGAGAATAAGACCCTGGGAAGAAGCTGACATAAGAGACATAAGGCAGTCTCCATCATATCCCTGTCCACAACCTGCTATACACTAGAAACTTCAGGCAATTTTCCCCTTGGGTAAGATATAGGACTCTCTCTTGGTTGAGCTATTACCTCACTCCCAATGGGAGAGCTCCTAGACTTCACTCAGGGGTAGAATTCCAAAGTCTCTAGTGTGGAGAGAGTTCCATTTTAGGGTTTTCTTAGCAAAGCTATTTGAATGCTTTGCCATTTCCTTCTCCAGATCATTTTACAGATGAGGAAACTGAGGCAAACGGAGCAAAGTGACTTGCTGAGGGTCACACAGCTAGTGAGTGGATGAGGCCTGATTTGAACTCAGGAAAATGAGTCTTCCTAACTACAGGTCCAGACCTAATTGTCTTTATTTGCGCATAGTAGATCCTCAGTATGAGAAGATAAGAATGTTGGGGAAGATAGAAAATGGTCCTGGAGTTAGAGTTTCACCCCTGGCCCTCACAGCTGTATGATCATGAAACCACCTTCTGCCTCAGTTTCCTTTTCCTAAAATGAGTATAAGAATCCCAGTACAGAAAGTGTGGGGTAGTGGACAGAGAGTCAGCCTCAAAGTCAGGAAGATCTGGATTCAAGTCCTGCCTCTGACATAATGACCGTTTGACCCTGGTCAATAGTAGAGGCCAGTACCAAGCTTAGATAAAAAAAGAAGCCACACATTCAAGTAGAAAACAACATATTAACATATGTATGTCTTATTGTATTTTATTTAGTTAAATACTTCCTAATCACATTTTAATCTGGTTCAGGCCACATTGTTGGTCACTGTTTGACACCTCTGGCCCAGGCAGCTTTCTAAGACTTTTTGAGAGAAGATGTCAGCCTGTACCAGTAGAGAGAATTTCATAACCTGTGTGGAAGAAAATACAGTGCTCTGCATTTCTGGCTAGAGTTCGCCAGAAACAATTTAATCCATTTAGATTAAACCAGCTCTAAACATGGGAAGTTGGGTGGTGCATCGGATAGCACTCTGGGCCTGGAGTCAGGAAGATCCAAGTTCAAATCTGTCCTCAAACTAGCTGAATGACCCTGGGCAAGCCACTTAACTCTTTGTCAGTTTCCTCATCTGTAAAATGAGCTGGAGAAGGAAATGGCAAACTGTTCCAGTATCTCCACCAAGAAAACCCCAACTGAAAAACAACTGAACAAGTTCTAAACATTGACAGAGAAGGAGGGAGAGTAGGAGGGAAGGAGAGAGGGATGGAAGAAGAGAGACAGAGAGAGGAGGAGGAGGAGGAAGGAAGATGAAAGTTTGAGGGAGAGACAGAGAGGGCATAGTTTCCATATGCCTTTGAAAAATCTATCATAAGTCATTTTGGAACGGCAGCTTATAAGATTCTCAAACAATAGACAAAAGTCCACAGTCAAGATTAGTAAGGGATTGGAATTCTCAGAACAATAGTAACTCAAAATGTCATCATGCCCTGAAGCGCACTGCCATGTTATACTAAAACCTTCCTTTTGACCACGACTTCTAAGGACTCTATGCTCGATCAAAGGTGAGCTCAAGAGGAACTTCCATTAACTGAAGAAGTCAAAGATTTATTCCTTCTAAGAGCAAGAATAGGCAGCTAGACAATGTAGTGGAGAGAGTGCTGTCTTTGCCAAGAAAACCCCAAAAGCAGTCATGAAGAGTTGGATACAACTGATCATCTTCAATATTTTAGAATATATAGCCTAAAGAGATAAAGGGTGGTGTGTGTGTGTGTGTGCCCATGCCTGAGCACAGGGTGGGGAGGGGTCCCTGATGCTCCACATTTGGGAATTCCCTCTATCCATGAAATCACAGGTCCAGGCCCTAATCCCAAATGCCTGTAGTACCTGCCTCACAGATTTGCTATGAGGCTCAATTGGAATGATAACTATAATGCTTTTCATAAACTTGGATTTATGTATGTGTAACCCAAGTCCCAAAGCACATTGGGCCTTGGTATGGAACTCTCTCCACACTAGAGACTTTGCAATTCTTCCCCTGAGTGAGGTCTAGGAGCTCTCCCATTGGGAGTGAGGTAATAACTCAACCAAGAGAGAGTCCCATGTCTTACCCAAGGGGAAAATTCCTTGAAGTCTCTAGTGTATAGCAAGTTGTGGACAGGGACATAATGGAGACCGCCAGCTCCTCTTATGTCAGCCTCTTCCCAGGTACTGGCATCTTCCATCTTCCCTTTTTTTTTTTTTTTTTAAACAATCGGGGTTAAGTAACTTGCTCAAGGTGACAGGGCCAGTTATTTCTGGGTGTGGTGCTGAATATCTGAGCCCAGATTTGATCCAGTGCTCTTACTCACTGAGCCACCTGGCCGCCCCTAAGCAAATGGGGTTAAGTAACTTGCTCAAGGTTACACGGCCAGGTGTTTCTGGGTGGGTGCTAAGTGTCTGAGCCCGGGATTCGATCTCCAGGTCTTCTCAACACTGGAGCTGGTGCTCTTACTCGCTGTGCTACCTGGCCACCCCCAACTTCCCTTTGAAAGCTGGAAGCCAGAAGCAACCAAAGTGACTGCAGAGCTTGAAAAGATTAAAGAGACTGGAGCGTGTTTTCTTTGGCTCTCATCAATTCCACCCTCTAATGATGGCACAAAGCATTGCTCTCTACCAAAGACAGAATCCCATACTAATGAGCTTTGGAACTCGGGTTTACATGTGTTTGCTGATGACAATAGCTCCAGTTTATCTAGCACTTTATAATTAAACCTTTTGCCTGTGCAGGCCCATTTTACAGATGAGAAAAGAGTCAAGAAAAATTTTGACTTGCCTGAGATCATACAGCCAGTAATCATAATGTTTAAATACTTCAAGAATGTGTGGGTCCTCCTCCCACTGAGACAGTTGCAATTCCTCCATGACTTAGGAGATCATCCTTGAGAGCTGCTACAGTCAATCATCACCCAAATGGCCAGACTGGTAATGACCCCTTTTGAACCCCACTAGATTAGTCCCGGGACAACAAAATGCACAGTACAGTTCAAGGCCAATATTCAAAGCCTTCCAAATAGAACACAGTTATGTCCCCAATCAATTGATTATTAAGGCAACAAGCATTTATTAAGTGCTGCTTGTTGTTCAGTCATATCCAACTCTTTGTGACCCCGTGGACCATAGCACACCAGTATTGTCCCTGGGATTTTCTTGGCAAAGATACTGGAATGGTTTGCCATTTCTTTCTCCAGTGGATTAAGGCAAACAGAGGTTAAGTGACTTGCTCAGGGTCACCTAGCTAGTAAATGTCTGAAGTCAGATTTAAACTCAGGTCTTCTTGACTCCAGATCCAGTGTTCTATCCACTGAACCACCTAGCTACACTATTAAGGATTTGCTATGTGCCAAATACTTGTTCTGTGTCCTTAGCCTGGCACTGTACTAAGCACAGGAAATACAAATATAAGCAAAAAGACAGTCCCTGCCCTCAAGGAGCTTATATTCTAATGGGGAAAGACAACACACAAAAGGAAACCAAAAAGCCACAAGGTGGGGAAAAGGTATCCAAGTTGGGGCATGTGGTCAAAGAATGGAAAGTCCAAAGTAGGAATGGGATGGGAATGAAGATTGTCTGGCCTAAGCACTTCGCTCAAAAGAGACCCTGGGAGCAGCTCACCATTGGGAGAATGGTCTCCATCATGTCCCTGTCTGCAACTGTACATGGCAGAGAGATGTTCCAGGGTAACACAGTGGCTAAAAGGGCATGATGTCAAAGATTAGAAAGTCAGAAGCAGACCAGGTCGTTTGTTTTGTATGTCTCCCCAAAATGAAAGCCCCAGGAGGAACTCACCAATGAGAGAAGGAAGCTGCTATGGTGGATGGCTGCTGTAGGGTAAGAAGTGGCAGGTTACTCACTATGTACCAGGCACTGGGGATACAAGTATAAAGTGTGAAATAATCCCTCCCCACAAGAAGCTTATCCTCTAATGGGGGAGACAAGTATCTATGAAAATGCTGAAAGCACAAATGTAAAGTTACTAGGTAAAAATAGGCCAAATAGTTAAATACAAAATAGTTTGGGAAGGAGGGCACCAGCAGGTGGGAGGACCTGGAAAGGCATTTACCAATGATCTCACAGGAAGATCCTCAGCTACGTCTTCAAGGAGTAGAGGGAAGAGGAGGAGTCAGTTCTAGGATGGTCACTGCAACGGAACAGAGAAGAGTATGTATTTCATCCCAAGGCAATAAGAAGCCACCAGAGTTGTTTAAGGAGGGGAGTCATGGTCAGATTTCTATTTAAGGCAGCATTGTGTAGGATGGACTGGAGAAGGGAGGGACTTGAAGCAGAGACACCAATTAGAAGGCCGTTAAAATGATCTAGAAGAGAATTGATGTGGGCCTGGACTAAGGTGTCAGCTCTTTGAGGAAGAATGGGTCAGACATGAGGGATATGGTGAAGGTAGAAATGGCAAGATTTGGTAAACAACTGGATATATTGGGTGAGGGAAAGTGAAGATTCCAGGATGATGCCAAGGTTATGGACTTGGGAGATTGCCAAGATAGTGGTGCCATCAACAGAAACAGGGACATTGAGAAGAGCATCTAGCACAGTGACTTTCACATAGAATGGAATGGAATTTGTTGAATTTCTAGCTTAAATCTACCAGAGTTGACACAGCCTTCAAGAACCCAAGTTTAATTCTATACCACCAAGAAGCATGAGAAGAGCAGTGGGGGAATAATGACTCATATTTCTTCTGTGTCTTAGGGCTTACAAAAGACTTTCCTCATAATAACCCTGTAAGGTAAGTCATCCAAACCACATAATACAGGTAGAGTGTATTACAAAACTTAATGGGACTATATAAATGTAGGGTAGGAAACTCCCTCCAACAGTACAAGCTCTGGCACCTGTCTCCAAGTCCTAGGATATTCAATTCACTATTAAGAGAACTGAAATTCAAGTTAGGTGACACTAGCCCCAGCGTTAGAGAATCTAGGTTCAAATCTCATTTCTCATGTTTGTGATCTGTATGACCTTGGGCAAGCTATTTAATTTCTGTGGGCCTCAGTTTCCTCATCTGTAAAATTAAGAGATTGGACTAGATGATCTGTGAGGTCCCTTCCAACTCCAAGTCTGTGATCCTACAACTCAATGTTCAGTTTTCTTTCTACTCCACCATGTTTGGCAGAGGTCTCCCAGCTCCTAATATAATGAATATTCTCTCTACTGCAGTGCTTAGAGCACTGGGCCTGGAGTCAGGAGGATCTGAGTTTAAATCTAGTCTTGGACATTTGTTGGTTGTGTGACCCTGGGCAAGTTACTCACTCTATTTGCCTCAGTTTCCTCATCTATAAAATGGGCTGGAAAAGGAAATGGCAAACCACTTTCAGTGTCTTTGCCAAGAAGACCCCAAATAAGGGTCTGAAATTGAACAACCATTCTTTACATTACCATTATGACCATGATTAGTATGAGGAGCATGACTATGAATGAAACCTACTGAAGATCCCCAAACTTTTAATCAGGTTCCCCTACAATTCTTTTGATCATCATAGCATTTACATAGCACTTTAAGATTTGCAAAGTACTTCACAAATTTGATCTCATTTTATCCTCAAATCAACTCTGAGAGATAGGTGCTATTGTTATTATTATTATTTTACAGATAAGGAAACTGAGAAGTTAAATAACTCCTCTAGGATCACACAGCTAATAAAAGTCTCTGAGGCTGGATTTGAACTCATTTTTTCCTTATTCCAGCATTTTATCTATATTCTTTTCCTTCTCTATGTAATTAAAAAATGTTGTCTACCAGACATGGTGAAGAAGGAGGGAGCCTGAATAAAAGATAATCAGAGCTTGAATAATCAAGAGCTGGATCTAACCCAAGTGAGCAAGAAACTATGAATTTAACATAGAGTGGTGGGATTCCCATAAGGATTGCTGTGGTGAAAAAGTTGGTTGAGTATATCCTTAGTCATAAGAAAGTAAAAGAATGTCAAACTGGAAAATCCCAACTGATGGGTTTTTTGGTGGCAATTTCCAGTGTATTTCCAAGAAAGGAGATGGAAAGGGCACGTTCTTAAGGTACAGTTAACTATAATCCCTGCTCAACTTTGCCTTGGAATTTGACTGAGAACCAGAGCCCTTTTCCTCAGTAGGTCATGTGGAAACACTGGGAGAGGAAGTCAGGCTGAGCATTTTTGCTAAGTGGCAGTTCTTTCAAACCCTGAAATAGATTTGTATTTATTCCAGTTACATCCTGATTGCCTTGACTTTTATTTGGTATCCTCTCAAGAGGGACATTTTGGAAATACAAGTTGTTAGAAACCAAGGTTTTCAATATCTGAACATTAAAATCAATAGGAGTATTCATTTTCCATGTTTCCTCCTTGTAGTTGTTTGTTGCTTATACTTAAAATCACTGTTAAATTACTCTAAGTTGTACTTCAGTGTTTCAGCACAACCATCTTTTGCATGAGTACTAGGTAATAGTAAATAAACATTAATTAAGCATCTACATATGCCAGGCACTGTGCTAAGGGCTAGAGATACAAATGTGACCCCAATCCTAATATAAGCCTATTGATAGTGTTATTGTTACATCTAGCTAGTTTTGCTTTGGTAGTAATTCTTATTACTTTTGATTGATTACTGTGTAGCATCGATACACATGGACTTCTGAAATATGCATGCATTAGATATCTTGTATATAGTTAGGCATACTATCACCGTGGTATTCTCCCAGGTGGTGTTTTGTATGGTCCTACATCTATGGTATGTACTGGGTTTTTAAAAAAATTTTAAGAGTAAGTTTTTATTGATATTTTCTGTTTTTTATTTCACCATAATATAGCATGTGTCCTTCCCCTCTCCCTCCCAAAAAGCCATCCTACGTGACAAATAGTATTTTTTAGAGAGGAAAAAGAAAAAAAAAGTCAGCACATCTGATAGATATGTTGAAAAAGTATAAAAATGTGTGCAATATATCACACCTGTGGAGCTCCTACTTCCACAAAAGGATAGGTTAGGGATGTCTTCTTATATCTCTTCATTGAAGTTTCACTTGAATTTTACAATTTTGTCATATTTACTTTTGATTTTTTTTTTGGTATGTTGTCCTTTTTAATGCGTACTGTTGTAGTTAGTATATGCTGTTTTCTTTGCTCTGCTTACTTTATTCTGCACCAGTTCATATAAATCTTCTTATGATTCTCCATATTCATCACACCTATCATTTTTTACAGCACAGTAATATTCCATTACATTCATGTACCACAGTTTGTTTAGCCATTCCTCAACTGATGGACATCTATTTTATTTCTAATTTTTAGCTATCACAAAAGTGCTGCTATAAATATTTTAGAATATATAGGAACTTTTTCTTTTTTGGGGGGGTTGAAAAGATAATTGGGGTTAAGTGACTTGCCCAAGGTCACACAGCTAATAAGTGTCTGGATTTGAACTCAGGTCCTCCTGACTCCAGGGCCAGTGTGCTATTCACTGCATCACCTAGCTGCTCCCAAAAATATTCTTGCTACTTATTTTATACCTTGAGTTTTCTGTTCATCTTTATATTTGTTTAGAGAATAATAATTTCAATTTACATTTTCTGTAACACTAAAGCTTACATTTAAAAAACCCTTTCTTTACTACAAACTTGTGATTTGGATAGCACAATGTAAGGGTTATGGGATTTAGAGATCTTCCATGCCCCATTGGATTTGCTGACGTAGCAGGAAGGGGCGGAGCAAGAGAAAGCGGAAGCCAAGCTAGAGCTCCTGCGGTGGCTGGTGGTGGTGGTGACAGCGGCAGCAGCAGCAGAGGCAGCGGCAGCGCAAAGCCCTTTTTGAGT
>NW_027185771.1:18278658-18285229 GCF_028583685.1 Petaurus breviceps papuanus
ATAAATTTTCTAGTTTATTCCCCCATATGGCAAGCATGATGTATTTTATGATGGATAATTATATCAGCATATCTGTAATCTCCATAGGCATTGTGAATATGGCATTGCTGATACACACAAGTATTATAATCCCTATTTTACAAATAAGGAAAATGAAGCTCCAAAGGGTGAAGGAACTTGTCCAAGGATACCCTTATAGATAAGAGTATACCTGGGTTTTGAATTCAACTCCAAGTACGATGCTCCTTTTTTGAGTAATCATACTACTCAGACTACTCAGCCTCTCAAGTGAGAATAACTGAGCTGTTCCCTGCCCCCAAACCCCAGAATAGGATTATTAAATCTAGAGCTGGAAAGTAATTTAAAGGACATATACTCCAACCCTCTCATTTTACAGATGAAGAAACTGAAGCCCAAAGAAGGGAAAGTTGAAAAAGAGTAATAGCATAGCTGAGATTGGAACTTTAGTTCTTTTGACTCTAAATCCAGTGGGCTTTCTCTTATACCATACCACATCCTAGAAGTTAAATCCATTGACTGAATTTTTGTTATTGCTGTTCAGTAATTTTTTAATTATTTCTGACTCTTTGTGACTCCATTTGGGGTTTTCTTGGCAAAGATCCTGGAATGGTTTGCCATTTCCTTCTCTAGCTCATTTTACCGATCGGGAAACTGAGACAAACAGGGTGAAGTGACTTGCCCATTCAATGACTTGTCACACAGCTAGTAAGTGTCTGAGGCCGGATTTGAACTCATAATGATGAGTCTTCCTGATTCCAAGCCCGTTGCTCTATCCACTGTGCCACCTAGTTGCCCCTTGACTGAATTAGTAATATATGAAAAGTTAAAAATAAATATAGAACACAATTCTAAGAGCCTTTTAATGGAACCGTCTACTAAGATATTTTCTCCCCCAAATAATCAATCATTCACTCCTTTAACGACAGGCAAGGTAGAGTGTGTAGATGACCCTGTCACTTAACAGAACTCTAGAGTTTTAAGACACTTGCAATGCCAAGTCTCTGGAAGTTGGATGCAGAGATAGAATCATACTGTTTTAGAGGAAGTATGGTAGAGTAGCAGGAATCACATTGGACTTGGAGTTGGGGAATATCTGAGTTCAAGGGCGAGTGAGAATAGAAAAATCAATCAGAGTCTAGATTAAGGGTGAAGACTCCTTGGATGAGGAAACTTAGTTCCCCACTGTAGGCTATTTACAAAGTAGGATACCACTTCAGAAACAAAGTTACTTAAACATCACACACTCATAAAGTGTGTGACAGGGCAAGACCCCTCACCTCTCTAAATCTCTTATTTCCTCATCTTCAAAATGGGGCTAGTAATCTGTGCATTAGGTGCCTTGCAAGAGTATTGAGAAAAAGTGTAAGGAGTTATTCAGAACTGGAAGGGATCTTAGGAACCTTCTTGTCTGACCTTTTCATTTTGCAGAGATAAGTGAGGCATGAGATTTGCCCAAGATCCCAGAGCACTTCAATGGCAGAGCAGAAACTTTAAACCAGACTCCTGAGTCACAGGGCACTGTCTTTTATGTTTTGTCACATTGGATCTTGCTCTCTCAAGTTGCAGAGATACTTCATAAATATTCCAGATCTAAGTCTTTCACCATAAGCTAATTCACATGTATCAAGATTATGGACTTATTCTCCCAACCCACATGTGTACTAGCAGTTTGGATTCCCACATCTAGGCTAGCTACATCTCCCCAGGGTGCAAGGGGTACCTCTGGGAGGTCAGAGAGTATCTTTCAATGCCCTACCACTGTACCCTTTCCACCATGAATATCAATTGACAATCATTTAGTCAGCCGGATTTGAGTAGTTTTTAGAAAGGAGTATGTGCTAAGTGGTATAGTAGGAACATTGGTACAAAACATCCCCCTTAGTGAGTTCAAGTTTAGAGTTGAAAGGTCTTTTCTCCCCTTTTGTGGGGTGTTCAAGAAGAAGTTGGACCCCTTGTAGAGTTATGAATCTGTATCTACTCTGTCCTTGATTCCTGATATAAACCTTACTGCTTGCCTATCAGGGAGTAGGAGCAGGGATAGTGCTAAGATGCTGATGGGAATATAGGAAGTCCAGAATCCACCGGTTTTCAAAGCTTGCAAAGATCTCTTTTGGCCAAGGGGTGGGGGTAGAAATTTAAGGCCAAGACTTATATTCTTCCCTTTCCTCCAAGGGAATCCTTCTTAGGGGATATAAGTGGAATGCCCTTTCCTCATTCACCTCTGAATCACATCTGAATAATACCAGATTCTCAAATCACTTCAGTTCTGAATTGATATTCTATTTTATATATGACCTTCCCCTTCCCCTTTCCCCTAAGCACACCTATGTTTCCTCAACCAGTCTAGCTTATTCAAGGACTTTTCACAAAATCTAAAGTCTTTGATTGGCTGAGGCTTGCTCTTGATTGAATGAAATAATATTTGTAAAGCACTTAGCACAGTGTCTGGCACAAAACAGGCACTATATAAATGTTTACTCCTTCTTCCCTCTTGTTCTCACACTGTTAAGGTATCAGGGCATCTTATTCTTTAAGTGAATGGGGTGACTTTATTGACTTATTCATTCAACTCCACCCTAACATATAAATTGCAGTTTGACATGAAATGTATGTACTATTTCAGCTCTGGACATTGCCTGTGGTTGGGGACCTGCCTAGAATACACAGCTATTTAAACTTTGAAAGATTGTGAATTTCTGCTGGGGATTAAAAAAGCAAAAGGATTCAGGAGTCTCTTCTCTCTGTCCCTAGAAATAGACTTGTTAGAGGTAAAGATGAAATGGTCCTGAGTTACTTTTTTTAAACAATTCTTATAAATGCCTCCTTCTGTCCTCTGCCACTGGCCATCCCTTCTGCAGAACCTTATCACCTCAAACCTGTACTACTGTAATAGCCCCATTTGGTCTCCCTGTCATAGCCAGCCCATCCTCTAATCAGCAGTCAAAGTGATCTTCCAAAAGCCCAGGTCTGACTATATCACCTTCTTGCTCAATAAATTCCATTGGTTTCCTATCACCTCTAGGAGCAAATACAAAGTCCTCTGTTTGGCATTCAAAGTCCTTCATTACATGCCTCTCCCCCTCTACCTCTCCAATCTTCCAGTTCTTTTCACCACTCCCTCCCCCCACATTTATCCCATGTTCTCTGCAATCCAGTGACACTGGCTTCCTTACCATTCCTTGCACTAGACACTTTATCCCCAGTTTCCAGGCTTCTCAACTTTCCTTGAAGTCTCAGCTAAAATCCCTCCTTCTACAAGAATTCTACAAATTCTACAAGAATTTCCCAATCCCACTTAATTCTAGTGCCTTCTCTCTGTTCATTATTTTCCATTTATCCTGTATATATATATATATACACACATATATATATATGTTTGTACATAGTTGTTTGCATGTTGGGTTATTTGAATGTTCTTTGTTTCTGTATTTGTTTATGGGTTCCCATGAGGACTTTGCATCTCATGTATTTCCTCTGTTGGCTGGTTGAAATAAAAGCTGTCCCATTACCTGATATTCATATTGTATATTGAGTACCTTTCTGTGAAAAAGAAATTAACTCTTTTTGATTACTTTGATTTATTTTTATTTTAATTATAGAATTAGGCTCTCTTCTTTAGGAAGAGCTAGCCCTAAACTAAAACCAGATTAACATAGATAGTCTCTAAACTCTAGGTTGCCTATAGATATAGTGACTAGATAAATTGAGAAGACTTTGTCATTTAGTAGCATATAATTTAGAAGAATAAAATAATCTAAGTCCACCTTTCTAGCAGAGGCCAAGTTCTCCTTTCTGGCAGCTGGAGAAGGGTTAGTCAGAAGTTAAAACACCTTTTATTTTTCCTTAGCTAGGGTCTAAATTGAGTCTTAGACTCTCTGTTAAGGAAGATGGAGGGTGACTACTAACCACTGACCACAAGCTCCTCTTTCCCAGTCGACTTTCTGGTTACCTGGAGGAAAGGATTTCCGGCATAGGATTAACTAAGTTTGGGAGAAGCTAACTAGTCCCATGACTTGCCTCTTCCAATTAAATTATGTTCAAAATAAGTTTCTATAATTTTTTCCAATTCCTCTTTCTTGTTATAAAAACCATCTCTGTGAAACACTCTTGGTCTCTGACCTCTGAGGAGTTGGGTGACCTGGTTTGATATGCAAATGTTAACTTTGCAGATTAAATCATAGATAGCCTGGTAATTTTGTCCTCAGTTTCCTTTTTATTTCAGATAATTTTAACAAGTGGGGATTTGGGGGTGGTGGTGGTAAAGCACTTTTGCTTGCCTTTGGGGAAATCTAAATATAAGCCATATCTAAGCTTTTTTCAGACATACCTGAAATTTTACTCTGGAATGGCGGCATTTAAACAAGAATAGAACCCACACTCTTGGGACCAAGCAGAGGCTAAAGAGGCTGAATTGTGTTATTTTCTGTTGAGTAATGACTGATGGAATTGTAATTTATTTGTGATTGTACTTTGTGATTGAATTAAAGACCCTGTGGTTGACTAAATGAATGTACTATCCAGGGGTGGAGTACTTTGACTTTTGTATTGTGTGTCCCTTAAGGAGGCAAGCCTTCTTAAGGAAGATTGAATGATTGAGTTACTAAATGATTGTATTTTGTTCAAAACTATGTAACCACTGTGGTGAAAATTATGTGGCCATTTTTGTGATAAGCTGTTGTAAATGCTGTATTTTGATTTTCTGTGATAAATTGTAATATTGTGAATGCCGTACCTTGATTTTCTGTGAATGTTTTGCTCTGATTTGTTATTGAATAAATAGAGTGTTCACTATTCTATGTAATCAGAACCTTGAGAGCTGTTCACAGCAGCCATCCTCTGGAAAGCTGCTCGTGTTTGGCTTTACATTATGACATAGTTGGCAGGATTACAAAGTATAGCGCCTCTATTTGTTCCAGGATCCATGGCCATTTAGATTGAGATTGTAAGGCCAAGGATCCTGGAGGGGTAGAATTTATGGTAATGAAATTGAAAGATCCTTTTGTATTAGAAAGCTAAGAGGTACTTAGTACCTAGTTCAAATTATGCCTCTGTTAAAGAAACAGAAGGTATGAACTCCTGTTGCTGATGTAACAGGAAGGAGCTAAAAAGAGAGAAGCAATACTGTATATAAGGAAAAGCCCCAGAGAAGGAGAGTCAGAACTCCTTGGGATAAGCTTCATGGAGGCAGAAGCAGCTGCTGCCGAGAAGACAGAAGAGGAAAGGCCCAGGATGGAGAGAATGATTTTGATTTTGGGAACCTGGGTGAAGTGA
This sequence comes from Petaurus breviceps papuanus, assembly GCF_028583685.1. NCBI lineage: Eukaryota > Metazoa > Chordata > Mammalia > Diprotodontia > Petauridae > Petaurus > Petaurus breviceps. The sequence continues at coordinate 18,283,951 of NW_027185771.1, forward strand.
TTTTGATTCTGGGAACCAGCTGGAGCTACTGCTGGGGAGCTACCAGTTCCTGGGAGCTGCCGAAGACTGAGGAAGCATGACTGTGATACTGGTACTTTTTATGAATCTGTTTGTGGCTTTGTTAAGCCTTGACTTCCTGGGAACAGAGACTGTGAAGGATTTAAGGTGGACTGGACACTGTGAGCTTCAGTGTGGAACAGGAACAGCATAAAGAGCTGGACAAGGAACTGGGAGCTGTCTGCCTTTGAACCCAGGTGACAGTTTGGTGAATCCAGGTAGGAGCTGGGACCATGGAAGGGGATCCAGGGAATCTGAGAGACAACCCCAAGTCAAGCTGAAAGAAAACTTTACTTGGATACTGTGTACTGACTGAGAAGACTGTAACTTATTTGTGACTGAGGGGTAGATGGCCTGTGTATTTTACACTACCCCTTAAGAGAGTGCTGAGTAGTGACTGATATTGTAACTCATGTGCCCCATGAGTGTAGAACTTTGACTATTGTATTTTGTGACCCTTAAGGAGGCAACCTCCTTAAGGATGAGTGAATGATTGAGATGATTGAATGATTGAGTTACTAAGTGATTGATGACTAAATGATTATACTTTGTTCAAAACTGTGTGACCACTGTGGTAAAAACTATGTGGCTATTTTCTGTTCACTATACTGTGTAATCAGAATCTTGAAAGCTGTTCCCAGTAGTAGTCTTCTGGAAAGCTGCTCATGCTTGGCTTTACAGACCCCAGAATTGGAATGGGGTCTGTGCAAGCCCAGGGTCCTTTGAGACACACTAATGTACATGTTAATGTATAAGCATTTATCACAACAGAATTACAAATAGGATCCTGATTAATGTTCTTAATTAGCCTTGACTGAATGTTTAGGGAGAGATGACAAAACAGTTTCAAATCTGCTGGGGAGTTGCTGTACCTGAAATTTGCCTGTAATAAATTCCCCATGAATTAAAAATAACATTTATTGAGCACCAACCTAACAGTACTATATCAGCCATTTCCCCAAATTCAGTTCAATTCAACAAACATGTATTAAATACCTCTGTGTGCAAAGGCATTGTATTTACTAGGCACTGGGGAGAACAAGACCCAAAGGAAATGTACCTGCTTTCAAAGAACACATATTCTATTTGGGTGGGTATGAGAGGAAGAGGTAATAAGTTCATGTAATGGGAATGCAAATTTAAAGATCTTCCCTGCCCCTAGGCTAAAGTGCACCTGGAGCCTGGGGTGGGAGGCTTGTTTTTCAGTAGATACTTTTTGATT
>NW_027185771.1:18285329-18307511 GCF_028583685.1 Petaurus breviceps papuanus
AACCCAGATGTTGACTGGGTATGGATGTAATGGTTGGACAGTTTGGATATCTGTCTACTTGATCTGTTTCTGTCTTGATAACTCTGCCTGTATACTTTGAAGTTCGGGGTGCTGACCTTTTCTCCTGAACAAGGTAAAGGATATATGTCTGACTGATTAAAGTAAGCTTGTTAACCCATTTTGAGTTGCTTTCCTTTAACAAAGCGGATCCAAGAACCTGTATTGGCGGCAAACCCTGAGGACGCTTGGGGTGCTTGCCGCTACAGTTCACCATGTATACAAATAGGTGTATACAAGAAAATTTGAGGAAGAAGAGGATACTAACAATTGGGGTGATCAGGGAAGGCTTCATGGAGATGTCACCTGAGCTAAGCTTTGAAGGAAGACAAGGTTTCTGGAAGGAGTGAATTCAAAGTATGGAGGACAGCTTATGCTAATGCAAGGAGGTAGAAGATTGGAATGCTGAGGTCTGAGAAAAGTCCATTGTTTAGGGGAGGAATACAAAATAGGGCAGGAAAGGTAGGTGCCAGTCAGGTTTTAGGGTGCTTTATATTTTATGCCATTGGCATTGAGGAGACAAAAGAGATTTTATTTTATTTTTAGCAGGTAATACTGTAATGGTAAAGGAAATTGAAGATCTTCCCTGCCCCTTAATGGGCCTCAAGTGGAACCCAACAGGAGGGACTTGATTAGGGGGAGGTTTATTTTTCAGGAAGGCCCATACCTTTTGTTACTTTGTAATTAGGCATTGAACCATGAAGGCTGTGATGTCCTCTGATCCTGAAGAAGGGTATATGTAGTCTGAGGTGAGGTTTTGCTTTGGGGCTCACTTATGGGAAAAGTTGTGTGATTTGGCCAGATGAGACTCTGGGTAGCTGTTGAGTATTGCCACCATCTGCTGCCCCCCCCCCCCCCCAGCCCTGCTTTGAAAACCCAGATGTTGGTGCTTTTCTCTCTGGAAACTATGTATGTGTACAATGGTCAGACAGCTAGAAGCCATGTCTCTTGGTCTATTCAATTATGTTATTTTCTCTGTATTTTTGTCTGCTTGTAATTTCTGTTTGTATTTTCTGAAATTCGGGATGCTGACTTTTCTCCCTGAACTAAGTGAATGATATATATGTTTAATTAAAGATTGTTGACCCCTTTAAAGTTGCATTCTTTTTACTAAAGCAGATCAAAGTACCTGTGCTAGCAGCCACCCTGGGTATTGCAGGGTGCTTGCTGTTACAGGCACTTGTGCCTTAAGAAGATATTTTTGGCAGCTGTTTGGATGCTGGATTGGCAAACAGAGAGACTGAAAGCTGGAACATCAGTTAGAAACCTATTGCGATAGCAAAGGTGAGAGGTGATGAGTCCCTGAACCAGAAGAATGGCAGAAATTGGGAATTTTATGGGAGTGGCAAGTTTAGTGGGGGAAGATCATGTTTTGGACACATTGAGTTTGAGATGCCTTTGTGATTTCCAGGAGGAGATATCTAACAGGCAATTGATGTTGTATGACTGGAGTTAGATTTGTAGCTCTCCGAATTATCCATGTACAGGTGATACTTGAACTTGTGGGAACTAACAAGATATATGAGGAAAAGTACTTAAAGGAAGAAGAGACAGAAAGGACAGAACCCTGGAAGACACTAATATTCTAGGAGATGGATGAAGATCCTGTGAAAGAAGAACAAGAGGGAACAAGTCAACCTCCAAAAACCTGGGTTACCCTCATGAATTTTTTCCTGAAGAGTTTGAATATAAGGTCATTTGCTTCATCGTAATACTAGCTGTGCCATAAGAAATAATGAATATGAGAAATTCAGTGTGTTGGGGTAAAATATGAATAATGTACTCTGGGTTTTAGGCACAGGTATGTCGGAAACAATTTTTAAAAACTGATCATTCTTCTAAATTGAAGCAATCCAAGAATTTCTAAGAGACAGAGAGATACCCAAACCACAGTCTCTTCATCCCCTCAGATGCCTCTAACATTAATCATTTTTAGTAGGATCAAATGAGATAATATCTGTAAAGCACTTAGCATAGTGCCCGGCACATAACAAACACTACATAAAGGTTAACTATTATTATTATTGTTATTATGAACATTTATAGGAATAGAGAAGAAAAATGTCACAATGTGATTAAAAGAAGCAACAGTTTTGGGTTGACTCTTCCATCTAATTGAACAAGTCACTAGATCTTTCTGAAGAATCACCTTCTAAAACCACTCATCAATCTTTGACCATTCCCCTTAAGGGATCTCTGTCAATACCCTAAAGATACCTTCTGAATGGGAAAAGAAGGTCCTGCCTTTGGGGGAAATCCCCATTCTCATTCTTTCAGGGGATGGGCAAGGCAAAGATCTTAACTAAACAAGAGGAATTTCTTGTTCAAAATTTGCTTACCACCCTTAACCCCATTTCCCAGGACCTTAGCTTGACCTTTTACATACTTTCCTAAAAGAAAAGAGTTAGGCGTAAGGGAAAGCAGGAATAGTCTAGAAAAGGATTGTAGACTAGAGAAATATTTATTTCTTCATATTTTCATTTGAATTGAAAGGGAGATTTTGAATATGCTTCCACAAGAGAAGCATGAGAAGACTTGTATGAACCAAAGCAGAGGAAGAAAAGTAAGTAGAACCAGAAAAATATATGTGATCACTACAATAACGTGAAGGAAAACAATGCGAAGAGGCAATCTGACTGATTGACCTCAATGGCCAAGCTCAGTTGCCGAGAACTGATGATGAAATACACCTCTGTAATGGGAATGCAAATTTAAAGATCTTCCCTGCCCCTAGGCTAAAGTGCACCTGAAGCCTGGGGTGGGAGGCTTGTTTTTCAGTAGATACTTCTTGATTGGCTAGTGAGTCAATAAGGTTGTTACATTCTCTGAGCCAGGAGAAGGCTATATAAGCCCTGATGTGAGGCTTTGTTTTGGGGGCTCACTTTGAGAAGTGTTCTGTGATTTAATCTGGATTCTGGGAAGCCATTGTCTAGAGCCTCCCCGGCTTTGAAAAACCCAGATGCTGATTTGGTATGGATGTAATGGTTGGACAGTTTGGAAATCTGTCTACTTGATCTGTTTCTGTCTTGATAATTCTGCCTGTATGCTTTGAAGTTTGGGGTGCAGACCTTTTTCCCCTGAACAAGGTAAACGATATATGTCTAACTGATTAAAGTAAGCTTGTTAACCCATTTTGAGTTGCTTTCCTTTAACAAAGCAGATCCAAGAACCTGTATGGGCAGACACCCTGGGGAAGCCGGGGTGCTTGTTGCTACAACCTTTCTCCCCTAGGCAGAGGGAGCAGGTAGGGAACTAACAGATTTAGAATGTTGTATATGACATGGTCAGTTGTGTCCCATGTTTCTCTTAAATATTTTTCCTTCTTAGAAGAAGATGGGGCTAATGGGGGAAATAGTTCAAGGGGAATTTACTATGGAAGAAAAACAAAAAGCATCAGAAAAATACAAAATATTAATGGCTCACCTCCATGCAATACTTTTTTAAAAGCACTTTCCTCACAACAAGCCTGTGAGATGAAATTAGGGATTAATGTGAAATCTTGCCCTTGGGTTAAAAAATCAACATGCACTACTAGTGCAAGATAGAGAACACCTTCAGCACAATTCAACAAGCACTTACCACATTCTGGGCACTGGGGGAGCGGGTGCGGTACAAAAATAAAAATGAAACTGTCCTTGTCCTCAGAGAACTTATATTAAAATGAAGTGACTAGGTGACAGTTTGAAAATGATCTGGGGTTGAGTTAGAGGCAAAATGGCAGAGTAGCAGGAAGAGTTCCAGGTAACTCCCTCACCTCCCCAAACACTTATAAACATATCTAGAAAACACATCAGATCAAATCCTTATAAGGAAATCTAAGAAAAAAAAATCACAGTGAGTCATTTTTCCAAGCCTAAGTCAGCACAAGGAGACAGAAAGAGAACTTTATTGATACTGGGGACAAGGTCTCCCCAGAAGCATTCCAAGGAAGGGAGAGGCTTCAGACCAGGGCAAGAAAGGGGCCTGACCCACCACAAAGGGGCTTAACCTTATGAACAGTGGAGAAACAGTGCCAAGTGGCAATTCAGTCTCCTACTACCCATTTCAGAGTCCATCCAGGATGGAATGAGGAGGGGACCTGAGCCTAGGGGTGATGTTCCAGGGTGAAGAGTGATTTCCACTGTAGTTTGGATACCAAGCAGGTAGGAAGTTTAAATGTGAACAGTAATTCCAGTCTACAGGCCAGTCTGAAGCCTGAAGCTAAATAACCAGAGTGGAAACCCAAGACCAAAGGGAAGCCTATAGTTCTGATGCTGAACCAGCAGAGCTTTCCAGCTGACCAATAGTTAGGAAGTCCAGCAACAATAGTGTACTGAAACTCCAAGGAGAGTGATCCAACAATCTTGTTGCTCAGACCCAAACCCACAAAACTTTTCAGAGCTCAGATGAGAGTGGGGTGGGGCGGTGGGGCAGTGATCTCTCATGCATCAGACCAATTTGAAAACACTGAAAACTTTCAGGTCTCTAAAATGAGTCATACATTAGATCCTGAATTAACACAATACTCAGCACCTTCAAGAAGACAAAATCAGGGCCAGTTCAGGCATTCCCTCAAGAAATGCTGAGACTGGCCTTAACCAAAAAAACAAAATAAATAAACAAAAATAAAATGACCTCAGGGAGTAGGCTGGAAGAATGATCCAATCTCCCAAAAGAATCTCACCATAAAAAGCTATCATGGTGACAGGGATGCTCAAGATTCAAAGGACCAAGAAAATGACTTCAAAACATTTGTAAGCAAAGTCTTAAAGAAAAACAGAGCTTGGGTACAAGCTCAACTAGAATTCCTAGAAGAACTGAAACCCAGAGAGACTGTGCCATGCCCAAAGTCAAACAGCTGTTACAAATAAAACCCAAGTTCTTTCCACTCCTGGTCAAGTGCTGTTGTCACTATCCCTCCTGACACTGAACCAATTATAAATTCTCCTATTTCCACCTCTCCTCTCACCCAAAAAGGGGCTGATTCATTCTTGGTGAGGAAGTTCCATAATTCCTTAAGTCAAATTCCTTCAAACCATTGCAAGCTCCCTTTGCTCACAGAAGGCAGACCCTGACTCAGTCCACAAGCATTACATTAGCAAGAATTTAAGTTAGTTATAAGGAACTCTAAGATTTGCAAAGGATTGTACAAAAATAATCAAATTTTATCCTCGCAACAACCCTGGGAGGTAAGTGCCATTATTACCCAAGTTCTACAGATAAAGAAATTGAGGCGGAGACAACGGATTTGTCCAAGGTCACATGGAGAATGAGATGAATATAGTGTCATGGAAACCACGAACGTGAACTTGGACGGACTTGAAGACATAGTGGAGGACAGAAGGGCCTGGTGTGCATGGTCCAGGGTTGGGTCATCAAGAGGCAGACACGACTGACCACAACACGGCTAGTGACTGAGGCAGAATTTGAATTTAGGTCCACCTTACTCCCTAAGAGTCCTGCTCTGTTTCAACTCTGCTCAGAAAGCAGCTCCCTCAGTTCCTCGCCACCACCTCCACCCTCAGTCCAGTAGGTCCTGTCCCCAGCACATTTCTTTCCCCTCTGGTTACCCGAGGAGCGGGCTGGTCTCTCCTCAGCTACCTCCCCTCTTCAGCTCCCTCTCTGGAAGGCAGCCGCCCCTCCCCACTCAGCTCTTCTCCAGGCTGTGCATGCAATCCCCCTCGGCGAAGCAGAGCCCCCTCCTCCCCTTCTACTGCTAACTTCAGCCCCTTTCCCTCTCCGGCTGTCCTGGGGCACAGGCCTCTTTTAGTCCCCACCCCTCTCTAGGTATGGCTCCACCCCTCCTGGCTCCCCGCAACCCCCTTCCCTCCTCGACCCTCTGGGTTTGGCGGGGAAGGGTCCAGAGCGCCCCTTCTCTTTCCCCTTCCCCTACCCACCCCCGGGCTAGTGCTCAGGGTGGGCGGGGCTCACGTCTCGCGGTTGGGGGGAGGGGAGCGGGGGCGGGAGGCGGGGTGACCGCGGCAGGTGAGCGGGAGGGGGAGGGAGGAGGGGCCAGCCGCGGCCGCGGAGCAGCGGACGCCCCCTCCCCCCTTCCCGCCCGCCCCTCCCTCGCTCCGCCCGCCCCTCCCTCCCCTCCCTCCCTTTCCGCTGCCGAGAGGAGGCGGCGCCCGAGTGCCAGGAGCTCCGGGAGCCCGAGGAGGCGGCAACAGCGGCTGCGGCCTCGCGGCATCGGCGGCGGCGGCTCCGGGTCCCTCCGCCCAGGCCGGGCCGGGCCGGGCCCGCGATGCAGCCGGCGCGGCCCCGCTGAGGGAGGCCGCCCGCCCGGGGAGGCAGCATGCGGAGCGGCGAGGAGCTGGACGGCTTCGAGGGCGAGGCCTCGAGCACCTCCATGATCTCGGGGGCCAGCAGCCCCTACCAGCCCACCACGGAGCCCGTGAGCCAGCGCCGCGGGCTGGGCGGCCTCCGCTGCCACCCCGACTACCTGCGCCGCGCCCCGGGCCGCCTCAAGCTGGCCGAAGTGGTAGGTGCCGCGCCGGGGGGCCCGGGACCCCCCCCCCCCAGAACCCTCCCCCGAGTCAACGCAGCTCCGGGACCCCGGGACCCCCCAGACCCAGAGGGAGGCCCCCCGACCCAGGAGGAGCCCTCCCAGCTGGTCCTGTCCCCAAGCCAAGGGATTCCCCTCCCCCTAGCCCAGTGACCCCCTACTCCCAGCCCCGCACAAGTGAAGGGTCCCCTCAACCCAGTAGATATCCCTGCCTGGGGCAAAGGGTCCCCCTCCCAGCGCTGTCCCGGCCAAAGTTCCCTCCCCTCCCCCCTCCGCCAGCCAGGGGATTCCCCCCACACGAGGGAGTATCACCCTTGCCCCTGCAGGGGGTCCCCATTCTGGTTTAATGGTGTTCGCGAATTCCAATTCCTCTTCCCCCCTAGACATCGGTTTTCGCTTCTTCGCCACAGGAGACCCCTAGAGTTAGGTCCCCTTCCCCACTCCCCAGGAATAGATCCTCCCTCGCCCCAGACGGGGGTTCCTTTCCTTACATCCCCTCTAGGTCTTGTCTTCCCCTTCAAGGCAACTGGGTCTTTTCTTCAGGTTACTTCCCCGAGCTTGTGTGTCGTGTTTGATTCTCCCCTTCCCTCCCCGCCATGGGCCCATCTTCCTTCCATTCTCCCTCAGGTAATGGTTCCTCACTCTTTCCCATTCCCAGTGCCCATCCCTGGTGTCACAAATAAGGCAATTGAGGCTCAGTCAGGTGAAATGATCGATCCAAAGGCACACTGTGATTCGTTGGTAGAACTAGGTGTCCTGACTTTTCACTATTGTGTTATCTTCTTTAGCCCTGGTGTCTGTGAATTTTCGTTTGGGGTAGCCCCCAAGAAGACTCTTTACTTGTGGTGCCTTTTGTACTTTCTTCTTCACATCTGGGTCCAGGCAGGGCACACCCATTCCTCTTCCTCCTCCTTCTCCTTCCAGTGGGCACCAGTCCCACCCTGCCTTCTCTTGGCTTGTTCTTTGCTTTTTCACAAGGAGTTTCAAAACAACCTGAAGTGGAGTAGCCAGGTTTAAAATCCCAGTGAAGAGTAACCTTCTCCTTGACGATCTTTTGCCTCTCTGCCTGGTTCCGAGGTCTGTTCTTCCTCATGCTTACAGCAGATACTCCTCTTACTGACAGCAGGGATCAGTTTTCAGCTGCGTTTTAAGCCCTCTTCCTTCCCACTCATTAACAGTCTCCAGGGTCAGCCTTCAGCCCAGTCTGTGAAGTAAACACCCAGTAAAGGAAGCTTATTTTTCTTTTAGTCTCCTCCTAGGCACAAGCACATCTTTCTTCACTGCCTTGCTTCTTCCTCAGTTCTGTTTTTTTCTTCAATTTCCATATCTCCCAAACTCTGCCTGTTTTCCCTCCCAGGTGCTAGTTTCTATCTGAGTCATGGACTGTCCAAATCCTATGCTTATGGCATGATCTTGATCAAGCTCTACCTTCTATTCCGGGAAGCCTTTCCAGCCTATAACAGCACTCCTCTTACCTCGAATTTCTGTACCCTTGAATTGTTTTTCAGTTGTTTTGTGCATTTACTAGAAAGGTAGCTGTGGTGTAACGGAAAGAGCCCTGAATTTGGCGTGTAGTTTGAATCCTAGTTCTATTGCTTAACTGTATGGCCTTGGTCTTGACATGACCTTGTCTGTGCCTCTGTTTCCTCATCTGTAAAATGAGAGGACTGGGGATCTCCAAAATTCTCCCCACCTCCCCAATCCTGTGACAGTGTTGTCTGTTTGTGGTAGTGACAAAGAATCTGTTTGCAGTATAGGATACTTAGCTATATCCCTAGCATTTCAGTTTTTCTAAACATTGAGCTCCTTGTGCTTAGAGAGGAAACAGACATTCCTTGGGAGTAATACAATTTGTCAACACCTTTAAATAAAGATCTCCGGATTGTAGATAGCACAGTTACAGAGTAAGGGTTATCTCCTGTGTGTGAAAAAAAAAAAAACAACTGCGTTCTCCTGAGTCCTTAAGAAATGTTTGAAAGGTTTTAGAGAAAGAAAATAGGTCTGCCTTTGAATTTAGGATAGACTTTATCTGGTAAAAGTTGAAATGTTTACCAAGATTTATTAGGTCTCTTTGCTGCATATATATTATCATTGATAAGCGTGGGTTGGGGAGAGGGAAGGAAGATAGTGATGCTTTTTTTTTTTTAAAGGACTTAATTTACTGTTAGTTTTGTGAGCAGAAGTTAATGAAGTAACCCAGCAGTTGGGTCACTTGGGCAGTTGGAATACATGAGCAATATTAAATGACATGAATTATTTTCCTTGTGGATTTTTGCAAATAAATAAGATACTGCAACTGGGAAACTTGAGTTGTCCATCTTAAATAGTTTTTAAAATGATGCTCATCATCACTTTATTCCTGGTTTTTTTTTAGCAGTAATAAATTAAAAAAAATTATTTAAGACCAGAAATTGAAACTACTAGTATTTATTATTGCCTTCTGGGAAAGTGATATTGGATCACGTCATTGGGTATGTCAGAGATGTGTTTCGTTTTGGCCCCAGAGAATCACACTCTTTGACATCCAACTTTATAGTTATTTGTCTCATCCCTGGAGTGAGGCCACAGGGAAGTAGGGTGATGGATGGAAGGACAGAGGCAGTTGGGTTTAGAGATCTCAGACTTCACTCAACAAATTCAATTTAACAAACAACTGCTGTATACTGACAAGAACATAGAATTTGGAGTAAGAAAACCCGGGTTTGAATCTTGGCTCTGTCTGACTTTGTCATGTGGTGAGCTTTCTTCTAAGTAAAAAGAAGAGACTGAATTAGATACTGCCTCAAGTTTCTTCTCTCTAAGTCCTGTGCCTTCTGTGAGTATTTAAATGCTTATTATATGTAGGATACCTTGCTGTGCCATGGGGATCATACTGGCTTTGCTATGTGACTTTCAGCAATTCAGTTAACTGCTCTGGGGTCTCAGTTTTATCATTTGTTAGTTGGGGAGGGGGGACTGGATTAAATAATCTCTACGTATTTGATCCTGTGAATATAAAGAAAGAAGACGGTTCTTTTCACACCAGCAGCTTACTATTTTGGGGGCATAAAAGGATAAGCTTCTAGTCTTTTTTTCCCCCTAAAGACAACTCATAGGTTCTAAAAAAACCAAAGTAGCATTGTTAGGGTAAGCAGTACAAGGAGGCACAACAGAGTGCTGAACCTGTCTTAGGAAGTTCAAACCCAGCATTAGATACTCACTAATTCTGTGACCCCGGGCAAGTCATCTCACCTCTGTCTGCCTCTGATTTCCTATCTGGAAAATGGAGATAATTGAAGCATCTACATCCTGGGGTTGTTTAATGAGCTAACATTTGTAAAGCACTTTGCAACCCTTAAAGCAATATAGAAATGCTAGCTATTATTGTTGTTGTCATGTAATTATAATAAAGACTAAAATCTGCTAAGTTAAAAAGAAAGTTTTAGAAAAATACTGTGAGGCAAGATAGAAGAAAGATGACTTGAAACTGAGTGATGTGGGAAGGCTTTTGGGAGGAGGTGGCAGTCAAGCTAGACTTTGGAGAGACCAAATTGGGTGGGGAGTCAGTACCAGGTGTAGGAGACAGGATGGATGGGACAGGCAGGAGAGGACAGAATGGAGAGCAAGTGTTAATAGGTTTGCTGGGGATGGAAGTGTGAAGGGGAAAAGTTAGCCAAATTGTGGAGAATCTTGAATGCTTTTGGAAAAACAAACAAGCCCCACATAAAGATAGTTAAAACTCAATCACATCATCACAGAGTAGTAATGATAACTCTTTATCGTATAGTATTTCTAGCTTTTTTAGAAAAGTCATAAAACTTGGTCAAAACAAGCCGTTTACTCTCTTCAGATCTTATTCTTCATATTGGTAGCCTCACCAGTCCATAGCTGCTGAAGAAGAAAAAGTGAGCTATGATGTTGGCATCTGACAGTCATTTTGCCAAAATACCAACAAATACACATTTGAGGATTAAGGGCAAAAACAGGAAACCAAGAAGTACATTTTGGACTGAAGAGGACTGGAAGGAAAGAGGAAACAGACTTATGTTGTGGTTCCCCAGAAACTAGGGAGAATAGTTATAAAGGATAGCAAGATTTGGCTCAGAGAGAGAGGAGAGAGAGAGAGAGATTGAGATTGATTTCCAATGAATTGGTGTGCCCTTGGAGTGGGCTTCCTTAGCCAAGAGAGAGAACTTTGCCATCACTTCCAGGTTCCTCACTGGAAGGTGGGGATGACCCTGGGTGGGAGAATGTCCTAGAGGGGAGATACATTGCAGCCAAGGGTTAGATTAGACACCCTTTGAGGTCCCTTACAAATCTAAGGCTGTGGCACTGCCAAGCTTGATGACAGGCAGGCTGTGCCTCAACACCCCAGCTTTGGAAAGGGTTTTGGAATGCTATACTGTTTGGTATCTTTCCACTTTAGCTCTGTAAGAGACAATGAAACAACTCCCATTCCCATTTACCCAGGCACTGGGGATACAAACAAATACAATTTTGCTGGAGGGATACAACATAGCCACAGCTGAATAAAGATAGAATAATTTAAAAAACGACAAAAAAGATAGTTATTGGTATGTGGGGGGGAGGGGGATCCTTGTACACTAAGGGAAATAGGAAAAGCCAACCAAGGCTTAGCACAGTTGTTACTGAAGGTTGATATTTCGAAGAAGGAACTCCTGACTGGCGCATAGGGCGTCATGTGTAATGTTAGGTAAAGCAAACGAGCATTTATTAAGGGCCCAAGGCACTGTGCTACACACTGGAGATACAAAGAAAGGTAAAAATCATCTCCCCTGCCATCTACTGGGGAGACCACAACCAGATATACGGGTCATTCCAAAAGTCTTAGTGCAGTTTTACGTCGTCACAAATAGAAGATTTCTGTAAAGATGTATAAGATGATTTCAGAGTGAAGGCACTAGCATAAAGGGAAGACAGGGGAAAGTTTCTTGTGATTTTAGCTGAGGCTTGAAGGAGGCCAGGGAACACGGATTGCAGGCATGAGGGCCAGCCAGTGCGAGTAGAGTCCTCATATGTGTGAGGACCTCGAGGAAGGCCAGGGGAGTGAGGTGTAAGAAGACTGGAATGGTAGGAGGGGATAGGTTTTGAGGGCTTCCAGAGCCAACAAGATTTTCTATTAGATCTTTGAAGTAATCAGGAGCCACCAGAGTTTATTGCATGGCGATGAGGGTGACAAGGTCAGACTTACACTTTAGAAAGATCACTTTGCTAGCTGACTGAGGAATGGACTGGAGGAGGGAGAGCCTTGAAGGCAATGATGTGTTATTAGCCAGATTGTGCCTAATGAGGAGTTGGCATTTGGTATTTTAACCAAAGGGCAGCCAAGAGGAAGCTAGGGAGGCTTCTGAAGCAGAGGAGGGAGGTTGAGGATAGTATCCCATGGCATTAAACATTAAGGTTTGGATTTTGGTGGTCATGTACTCTCTAGTGTTATGTCTACACAAGTTCCCCAGTTGTAAATCTCTCTTTCTCTGCCTTCAAATTATTTTGTGCTTATGCATGTTAATATTCTTTGTCCCACTTCCCTCATTGGGGACAGAGGTACTATTTCAATTTTGAATTTGTATCTCCAGTAGCTAGAGAAGCTCTCTGTATACAGTAGGCATTTAATAAATGCTTGTTGAATGAATATTTGTTGACGGTGATCATGTTTCTGTTACTTGAGAAGAATTGAAAAGTTACAGCTAAGCTGACATTTATCTTCTTAATATGGTCTTAGTTTATTCAAAGTTATGTAGCTAAAGTATTAGACCTTATAAAGCCACTAGGAAAACGTACTGTTAAGTCTTTTCCCCAGGTCTGATTGTTACTCCGCTGACAGCATTCAGATCATTTCACAAGTTATTGGGAAATATAGAAATAATGACCAGGTTAGCAGAAGCCTAGCATAGTGCCTTACATGTAACTCATTAAATGCCTAATAGTTCCAGCTCAGCCACTAAGGGTAAGTCATTTCCTTTTTAAGGCCTTGGCTTCCTCCTTTATAAAATGAGGGGGTCAGAATGAAATGTCCTCACAGACCCTTCTAGCCTTTTATGAATTGTATTAGGGGGACACATAAGAAAGAACTTCAAAAAATGTCATATAGAAATGCTAAGACAGTTATAAAACAGCATCCTAACTATAATCTTGCTGCCTTTGTCTGAAGAGCTTGAAAGAAATTTGGGTTGGTGAAAAGTGGGAATCGTTATGTGAGACAAACACAGTCCCTAACCTCAAGGCTACATGTGAAATAGTTAAATAAAAGGCAATATATAACCAAATGTTAAATTAGATGCTACAAATTACCAAAAGAAAAGTCAATGGGGATTGGAATAGTTGGGGAAAGGTTCATGGGAGGGCTGGGCCTTGAAAGTTGGGGAGGGGATTCAGGGTGCATATGGGGGGAAAACATGAGCAATGTCTTATATGTTAAACAGAAGTCAAATATAATAATAGGATGAGACTAGCCCAGTAGAGTGGAAAAAACCCTTGCGTTTGAGTCAGGAGGCCTGGGTTTGGGTCTCAGCTTTGACACTTGGTACTTAACACTTTTGTCATTTTTATTGTGTTCCTGGGCAAGTAATAATTATAATGATAACATGAAGTGCAAATGTTGAAACCATGTAGGAAGAAAAACTAGAAACAATGTTCCTTTTAGTAAACTTTATATTGAAAAAGAATGGTTCTCTAGTAGGAAACGACTTTTGCTTAGGAGGCAGCTTTTTATGTTTGGAGGGGGAGAGAGATTGCTGGCTTTGCCTGGCGTTATACTCAGTAAATATTGGATAAAAAATGGGGAATGTGGTCATTGAAATTGTGCAGCGACTGCAGTTTGCAAAGAGATTGTCACACTCATCTCCAGGCAACCTTGGAAAAGTTTTAAGTTTTTTGAGATAGATGCCTGTTAAATTTTGTGTACAGCAAGTGGGCATAGTACATAGAGTGCTAGGCATTGAGGCAGGAAGATCTGAGTTCAAATCCTGTCTCAGACACAAGGGACTTAACTGCTATCTACTTCATATTCTTCATCTGTTGTGAGGATAAAATACTTTAAAGAATTTTGTACATACAACTTAAAACTATATAAATGCTGGCTATTAGGACTGCACTCTACTAGGTGATGGGAAAATAAAATAATTAGCATGGGTCTTGAAGGGTGGGAAGGATTTCAGCAAGCTGAAATTGGGGTTTGGGGGTGGTGGTGGTTGGGTGAGTATGTGGAATTCCTTCCAGCCATGAGAAGCTATGTCAGCCAAGGAACACACAGGGGGAGGAAAGGGCAGGATAAGACTGAGGGACAGGCAGAATATGTGATGTGGGAGAAGAAAATAAAGGTAGTTTGCAATTGGATGAAGGCCCTGAATCCAGGCTTAGGAGTTTGCACTGTTCTGTAGACCATGGAAGCTATCAAAAGTTTCTGAGCAGGACACAGCAGGAGCAGAGCTGCTCTGTGAGGCTCCAAGGAATGGATTGGAAAGCCCAGGAACAGAGACTTTATAGTCGCATTTTTGGCTACTTCAGTTTCCTCTTCTGGAAAATGGCTTTGACTGGATGAGATCTGAGGACCCTCCCAGGTCTAGGTTTTATTAAGTAGAGGGGCAGGAATTGTCCTCTTCATTTTGCAAAGGAAGAAACTAAGAGGAAGAATTGTCCAGGTCACATGATTGAGTGAGCAGTCTAACTCTACAAAGAGGCATCATGGCGCCACAGAATGAGTACTGGAGGTGGTATCCAAGGATTTCTACCCCATGTGACCTTTGATAACTTACTTGGCTTCTTTAGACCTCGGTTTACTTGTCCATAAAATGAGGAGGTTGAGTTAGATGGCATTGAAGGGCTCTTCCAACTCTGAATTTGTTGTTGTTTAGTCATGTGCAAATCTTTGGGACCTTTTTGGGGTTTTCTTGGCAAAGATACTGGAGTGGTTTGCCATTTCCTTCACCAGCTCATTTTACTGATGAGAAAACTGAGACAAACAGGGTTAAGTGACTTGTCCAGGGTCACAAAGCTACTTGCCCCTAAACCAGTTAATCAGTAAGTAAACCAGTCATTCATTAAAAAATCTGCTATGTGCTGGACACCTAGGGAACCGTGTCAAGTACATTTAACAAAGATACACTGAGTTGCAGACTCCAAGCAAGATCAGTTTATTAACAGTGACATGTATAACTGTTAACAAAATAGGTCAGACTGACAGCCTTAGTAAAACCAGTGATCTCAATGAGAAGGGGAAAATGGCTTTGACACATAGGAAAGAAGGAAGTCTTGGTAGTCATGGAAAATTACAATGGGTTAAACTAAGAAAAGTGAGCTGGCATTCAGGTGAAGCTAATCACATCTGTCTCTGACAATTAAGGAATGTTCATTGTTTTTTATGAGACTCATCTATATCTTAGAATCTTTGCTAGGAAATCAGTACCGTCACACTTGCTTTCTTGGAGGAGCTAAAATCCCCCCCACCCCAACAATTATAAAAGGACAGATGACATATCTTTTGGGGGAATGGCACCAGGTTAATTTATTGGCATTTAAAGATAACAAACAGATGTCCCAGAGATTACCAGTATAACATGATAATTGAAAAAAATTATTATACTTTTAAACTAACTCAGAAGGAAAACTAAATTATTGAGTTTAACTCAAGGACATAGAAAGGTGGCTTTAGTCAGATACTAACTGAATTATAAAAAATTTATACAGCCTAAAATCAGTTACATTGTAGAAACTAGAGATAATATTAATTTTGAGCTTTTCAGAATCCAGATACTAAAGCAAGACAGTCCTTGCCTTTAGGGAGCTTACATTCTAATAGGGGCATACAACATGTTCACCTATAGGTACAGATTGTGTACACACACAGAAATCAAGAAAGACTTCTTGAAGGAAGTGCTCGTTTGTTGAGGGTCACACTGGATTCATGCAGATCAATTAGGAGGCTATTACAGTAGGTTAGACAAGAGTCCATAAGGGCCCAGGTCAGGGTATTTGTGTGAGTAGAAGGAAGGGGATAGATTTGAGAAATGTTGAGGAGGTGAATTTAACAAGGCTTGGCAACTTTTTCAAAATGAGGGTGAAGGAGCATGAGGAATTGAGGATGATTTCTAGATTGTGGACCTGAGTGACAATAGAAGAATAGCAGTGACCTTGACAAAAGTAGGGACATTAAAAGAAGGGATGAGTATAGAAGAAATATGAGTTCTGTTTTGGACATGTTTAGTTGGAGATGCCTAGGAAATATTCAGATGGAGATGATAGTAAAATCCATAGGAATTGATGAGATCAGCAAGAAAAAGGGTGTAAAAGTTGCAGAAGAGAAGGACTTTGGTGAGAGTTCTGGGGCAAACCCACAAAGAGGTACAGAAACCACCATATAGGGGAACATACAGGGAAAAGGCTGTCTCCATTCTTGAGAAGTTTATAATTGGGTGATGGGTAGTGGCAACCCTACTTTACTAGGAAAGATAGCTGTTTAAGGGGTCAACAGTCTTTTTAAATTACATTCACTAGTTCAGGGGAAAAGTCAGCACCCTGAACTTCAGAGAAAATAGAAACAGAGGAATTTATAAAGACCAATAGACAGGGCTCTGACTGCCTGAATCAAAGCAATATTGCTATACACTTTACATACATACCTGGATGGAGAGAGCCTTTACATCTGAGCAGTCGGGGAGCTCTGAATTTAAGGCCACTCAGAATTTCAACTAGGAAGTCACAAGATCCTTCTCATAAGAGAGCCCCCAAAGCAAAATACCAACTCAGAGTATATATACACTTCTCAGAGCCAGAAGGCATCACAACCCTCCTGACTCAGTACCTAATTAGAAATTATCAAGAGGTGTGAAAGCCTTCCTATAAGCAAGTCTCCCCTAAGTAAGCTTTCCTTAATGGGCTCCACATGAGGCCTATTAATGGGTGGGAAGATCTTAAATCCCATTAATGTTACATTACATAAGGCAAATCGTAGACAGATGGAACAGTTAGAAAATAGCATATGTATAAGTACAAAAGAATTTGATATCATTCAAGGAATAATACCTTGGAGGAGGCTAGATTTGTGGTGAATCTTAATGAAAGTAGTAGAAGTGAGTGGATGGAAAGTTAGAGGGTGGGTACTTCAGATAGAAATAGCATATGCTAAGGGTCTGAGGTAGAAATTAAAATGTTCTCTATGAAGAGCATAGTACTGGTGTTGGTGGTTAGGGAAGGGTACTCACGGAGCAGGGTCTAGACTTTTGTCTTGCCACCGGACTCTGAGGACTCTGGAGGACAGAGTGAGGCTGGTGACTTTGCACAGCTGTGCCTTATATTCAATTAAATGGGAAGATCAATCCCAACTTCCAGCTCTGACTTTAATTCATGATGTCATTGATCCTCTTGAATGAATGAAAAAAGCGTTCTTTTTTCCTTATTTATTATTATTACATTATTATATACTATATTATTATTATTTATTATTATAAATTCCTTGTTATTTTACCGAACTGTTCTCTCCAAAATACTAATGATGTCTTAGTTGCTAAATCCAGTGACCTTTTCTCGGTCCTTTATCCTTGGCCTCTTTGAAGTCTTTGACATGTCAGTCACTCTTCCTTGATACTCTCTTCTCTCTGTGTTTTGGGGATACCACCCTTTCCTGATTTTACTCCTTTTCTATATGATCACTTCTCAGTCACCTTTGCTGGATCCTTCTCTAGATCATGCCCTCTAACCATAGGTATTCCTCAGGGTTCTGTCCTGGACTTTCTTCTTTTCTCCCTCTATTCTACTTCACTTGGTTATCATATGGATTTAATTACTATCTCTATGCTGATGATTCTCAAATATTTCTTTCCTGCCCCAAACTCTCTGCTGACCTTCAGTCTTACATCTCTAGTTGCCTTTTAGACATCTTGAATTGGATGTCCAGTAGACATCTTAAACTCAGTGTTAGCAAAACAGAATTCGTCATCTTTTCTTCACCTCCTACCTTCCCTGTTACTGTAGAAGAGGAAAGCCTCCTCCTAGTCCCTCAGGCTCACAACCTAGGAGTCATCTTCCATTCCTCTATACCTCTGTAGCTCCAGTGTGATATTCACAGTGCCTGTGGTGGCTATGAATATGCTGGCATAATTCTGAATCACAAAATATAGCTGATTCTCCACTCCATGGAAGACAGAACCAAAACATTTATTCAGACACCAGAAAGCTGAATCCTAACACCAGAAAGCCAAGTCTATCATAGCAGCAAAGAAATCTATACACAATAACTATGCAGAGGGTACAGCCATCCCCAAGCCTTCCCTCTGCTAGGGCCTTCCCACAAACACTCATAACTTGCTGCCTGCTTCTTCTCTCTTCCTCAGCTCTAACTATTCTGACAAACTTCCTCTGGGTTCTGCTCTACCCTGCCTGCTCCACCTGTTCAGCAGGCTCTTCCCACCACAGACTCATGTGACTCAAGTAGGTCACATGGTCCTGTTAATGGATGGGAAAGATCTTCCCATTTACATTACCATTACAACCTCTCACACACTCCCTGCCCCTGGATCCAAGCTGTTGCCAAGGCTTTTAGATTTCACCTCTGTAACTTCTCTCACATATTCCTCCTTCTCTCCTCTGATACTACCACCACTCTAGTGCGCCATTCTATCACCTCACACTTTGATGACTGCAGTAGCCAGCCTGGAGAATCTGCCTGGCTCAAGTCTCTCCCCATTCCAATCTATTCTCCTTTCAGCCACTAAAGTGATTTTTGTAAAACACCTGTCTGGGGGCAGCCAGGTAGCACATCGAGTAAGAGCACTGGCTCCAGTGTTGGGATGACCTGGGAATCAAATTTGGGCTCAGATACTTAGCACCACACCCAGAAATAACTGGCCATGTAACCTTGAGCAAGTTACTTAACCCTGATTTCTTAAAAAAAAAAACAAAACACCTGTCTGATCATGTCACCATCATTCTGCCCTTCCCCCCTACTCAGTAAACTCCAGTGGGCTTCCTATTTCCTCCAGGAGCAAATATAAAATGCTCTGTTTAACATTCAAAGGCCTTCATAACCTAGCTCTCTTCTACCCATCCAGTCTTCTAACACCTTATTCCCCAACACATACTCTTTGATGCAGTGACACTGGCCTCCTGGCTGTTCCATGAACTAGACATTCCATCCTTTGACTGGGAATTTTCTCTCTCTCCCATACCTGGAATAATCTCTTTCTTCTGATCTCAACTACTAGCCTCCCTGGCTTCCTTTAAGTCCCAACTAAAATCCTACCTTCTACAGGAAGTCTGCTTCAAATTCAGTTACAGTACCTTCCCTCTTTTAATTATTTCTTATTTGTCCCATATATAGCCTGCTTTGTATATGTTTGCATGTTGTCTCCCCCAATAGACTGTAAACTCTCTGAGGGCAGGGACTACCTTTTGCCTCTTTTTATATCCCCAGCACTTATCACTTGGAGGATGGCACATAGTAGGCCATTAATAAGTATTTATTGAAGTTATTAAGTAAACTCTTATTATGTTGCAAGATCTATGGTACATACTAGTGATATAAACAGAAAATTGAGACAATCTCTGATTTCAAGGACCTTATATTCCAGTAGGGAGAGTTAATTCATATAGGAACGTTCAGCTTCAGGGCAGATGACAAAGTTTGTTGGTCCTTAGGGGGAGCAAGGTTGGGGAAAATGGATGACCTGGGGGCCTTGAAGGAACATTAGAGCTGACCAAAACTGGGTTGCCTTGGGAAGCAATGAGTTTCTCTTTGTAGCAGAGTGATCTCTTGTCATGGATGTTGAAGGCAGAGACTGTATACAATCACTTGTTGGGGATGTTATAGATGCAATTTTGTAGTTTCTTCCAACTCTGATATCAGTATGTCTTAGAAATGCATCATTTTGGGGGGATATGAGACACAGTCATGAATGTTTAAATAAGAAAAAAATAAGGCAATAGTGATTAAGTGCCAAAAGCAGTGGTACAGACAGTAAATTCAGTAAAGAATTAGTGAGACGTGTGTGGGATGACAAACAGATTGGTCTGCTTGAAACAGGGGCTGTCTTGTGGGAGTGAGAGCTGAGTTTGGAAAGGGAGGAGAAAGCAGTTGATTGAGTGTCTTGAATATAAAGCCAAGGATATTGGATTGGATATGATGGTGGTGGACAGCCAGTCTAGGGGGAAGTGCAAAACCAATCTAACTCTGTTAGGGATGGCTAAAGTTACTACTGAATAGTAACTTTCTCAGTATCTTTCTATGGGCCCTAGTTATATTTATGGTCCTGATATTTCATACAGTAAATATTCATTAAGTGCCTACTATGTGTAAGGCACTATACCAGGCATTGGGCACTGCACTAGGCATATGAAAATAAAATCCTTCAAGGAATTGGCATTCTCCTGGGGGAAGACAGTATGTAAACAGGTAAGCAAAACCCAAAGGGACTTTGGGAAAGAGATCACTGGTCTGTGTGGGGGGGAGGTACTCTGGAGCAGCTGAAACTTCAAGGAAGCTGGGGGATTCTAAGATTCTAAGGAAGTAAGGAAGGTCTTTGGGGGAAGAGAGCGACAGCCATTAGACAGACAACTGGTTAGCCAAGACAGCTCTATAACTCTCTAGATGAGGTAGTGAAGCTACTTCTTGAGACAGGCTCCAGCTTTACTGTTCTTCCTTGTTACTCATTCCCTTCCCACTCCTGTCCTGTGAGTGCCCCTCCCCCCCATCTTGCTGTGTGAAACATACATTGTTTTTTGGGTGGGAGGATTTAGTTGTTTTCTTTTAAGGTGAAAACTTGGAGCTTTTTGTTCTAAGACCTTCTGATTGTTGGTGAGAAATTCATGATGTCAATGAAGAAATGACTTGATCATCATTGGTGATCTAAGAACATTTCTAGTGACTCCATTTGGGGTACAGTGGATAATAAAGAAATACTATTTTTGGCTAAAATAATTAATTTAATATGTAATCTGAAAGTATGCAATTGAAAGTGTCACTGATCATGACTCATAGTATCAATGAAGGCATACTTCATGGCTTCTCCATGTTAAGGGCTTCTGGCTATGGGAGGCTTCTTTGCTTTCTCACATGCGTTGATGTCTTCTCTCCTGCATCATTAGCTCCCTCCATTGGTCTGTGCCTCCATCTGGCACTGGTTCTTCCTCTCCTGGGGTTAGGAGACATCTATATGTATGCACAAATCTCTCAAGAGATTTGAAACTTTGCCTTTATGGAGCCTTTCTGCTTTCTATATCAGATCTCCTGGAATGGCTGTGGCTCATTTTAAAGGCTCAGCCTAAAAAGAGAGCACCTGTGAACTTCATCAGTTATGTATTATTAACTCACTGGTCTTCATTGCTCCTGCAACTCTGGAGTTGGGAATTTAAGTCAATACCAGAGCAAAGGGCCAAATGGTCCGGGTAACAGGGACACAAGTGAGTTCATCCCTGGTCAAAGAATTCACACTTTATCATACTTTGAGGACAAAGAGGGCCTTTCCTAGCTCCTAGGACATGCATGGGCATGCCTCCTGAACTCAAAGAGCCAATCTTGGCAATAATACATAGTTTACTTTCTCCACCTTGTTTCTTTCAATTGCTTGAGTTACCTATGATTTTGGTTATAAGTCACATTTATATGGTGCTTTGTAAACTCTAAAGAATTTTCCTCACAACCAGGAACAAATATAAAGTCCTTTATAACCTAATCTTTGCCCCCCCCCCCTTTTCAGTCTTCTTAAACCCTTCCCCCCCTCCCCAACTTCTCTATTCAGTGACTCTGGCCTCCTTGCTGACCATCTCCAGACTTTGGGTGTTTTCACTGGCTGTCCCCATGCCTGGAATGCTTTCACTTCTCAGCTCTGTCTCCTGCCTTCCCTGATTTCCTTGGCTTACTTCAAGTCCCAGCTAAAATTCCACATTAGGAAGCTGATCTCCTTAAATCCTAGTGTCTTCCCTCTGTTCATTTTTTCCACTTATCCTGTCTATAGTTTCTTTGTACATAGTTGTTTGCATGCCCTCCCATCCATTAGACTGTGACCTACTTGAGAGAAGAGATTGTTTAACTTTTTCTGTTTGTATCCTCGGAATGTAGCACATATAGTAAACACATAATAAATGTTTTTCATTCACTCATTCCATCATTCATCTTGCCTTGCTACTTTTTCTTGGACAGTAATGTCGTTCTTCATAATGTACAACTGACAGAGCACAGGCAGACACCAGACAAAAATTACCGGAGTGAATCCTTAAGTACGGCCCAAGGCGGACAGGCTGGGGCTCAGTCCACAGGCCACCTTCTCTAGGCATAGAGGGCAGCACTAGTTATTTGACTTCTGATGCAAGGATCAACACCAACCTCCCTCTTCACTGTACTGCTAGCCCATGCTGGAGGGCTCTGCAGAGCAGAGCTTCCTCTCCAGCTCCTCAGGAGCCTTTCTTTTCCTCTCATTCTCCCAAACTAAACCCAGTCTGTGAAGCTGCAGGACACTCCTCCCTGACACCACCCCAGAAATGCCTTTATTTATACTAGGGTCGTGGTTTTTGGTGCTGTTTCCCAGTTCTCCAGCAGCTTTGGGTTCCCCAGCAACTGAGCTAGCTTGCATAATGATGAGTTGGCCTCCTTGCTTTTCTTCTTAACCCACTGTGACCAGAATCATTGATGCTGATTGGATAGCTTCCTAGGA
>NW_027185771.1:18307521-18395104 GCF_028583685.1 Petaurus breviceps papuanus
CATTGATGCTGATTGGATAGCTTCCTAGGAGCTCCTTCTGGTCACTGATACAATGCTCAATAGCTATAAACCTTTTTGTGCATTTCTCAGAGTGGTATTTTTGGAGAAAAAAGCCACTGAGTCCAGAGTCACAAGACCTGGGTTCCAGTCCCATCTCCTGTATTTACGAGCTGTCATGTAACTTCTCCATTTTCTCCTCTGTTCAGGAATATTATACTACTTCATGATACTTATTTCATACATAGGCCTTTTGTGAAGAAAGCACTTTTAAAAATCATGAGCTGTTATTATTCCTCAGAAGGAATGCTTAGTTTTATATATTTTAAATTAAATTTATAATTGATCAAAGGTTCTTAGAGATTAAAATGAAAGAGTGCCTTTTGTTTGTAGCCCCTTTACAATAGCAAGCCTCTTAAAATACTGGGCATTCCAGTGGGCAGTTTAAAGCTGGAATTATTAAGTATAGGACTTGGCCACATGACTTCAGTTTTGATGCAGCAACTTTTTAGGTCACTGCATAAAAAGTCTGACTACCTTTTATAAATTTCTTATTTCTTGATTGTTTTGGCACCAGAAATTTATTTTATAACTATATCATAGCTGTAATCTTCTTAGGCTGGGAGTGGTAATGTATTTTAGAGTAAGGCATTCCCAAACAAACCAGAACAACAAACTAAAAACAATTTCTTGATTTTAGTTTCTAAAAATAATCCTGCCTATTTTGAAGTAGGGAACCTTGTAATGCATTTGTGGCCAAGGAACTCTGGGACTTTGTAAACATTCCACTGGTTATATGCAGCAAGTAAACAGTCAAGTTTTATGGACAGATACAGTTAAACTGCTACAAATCTGTTAAGAGTTGCACAGGTTTAAATTAAAAGCTTTTAGTTCTCTTATGTTTAATTTAGTTTTTGTCATTAAATCACTTATTAAGCATTTGATTGTATATGATCTGCCGTAGCACAGTACAGATAATTAGACTATTCTTTTAGGAGTTCATAATCATGGAATGAAATACCATGGTGGAGGTGGGACTGACTTAGAGCCAGGAGGGTCCTTGGAGATCTTCTAGCCTAACTCTGTAGTTTTACAAAAGAGGAAACAGTACCAGAGAAGGAAATAATTTACTTAAGCTCTATAGGAATTTTACCTGTTTCTTTCTACCTAGCGTAATTCTTCTCAAGTCCAATCACTTCTTCAAAGCCACTTAATGCCATCTCTCACTCTCCTCAATACCCTGAAGTTACTTTGCTATTCTGTACACCTCCCTCTCACCTCTTCTGCCTAATTTTTTTTGTTTTTTCCAAATTCCATGTGTGTTCCTTTGTTCTATTTCAATAAACCATCATAAATGCAGGGTCATAGAACTTTAGGACTGGACGGGCCTTAGAGATGATCATATCCAACCTCTTGTGGGGCAGCCTAGAGAAAGGGGGATTTATTAGCTAAGTGATAACGCTAGGCCTGGTCTCCTGACACCTAGTCCAATGTACTCTGTACTAACCCTTCCTGCCTCTCTCACTGGACACTCCAATTTACCAAAATTATCCCTTAACTGTGATAATCTAGACCTGAACACAACACCCCAGATGAGGTTTGACTAGAGACATGATCCAGAGGGACCATCACCTCCACCCATGCTCCTGTGGGAGCTAGACCTCTGAAAGCAGCCCCAAGATCCCATTAGCTTTTTTGGGCTGCCATATCACACTGTGGCACACATTCCTAAATGTACTTGCAGTCCATTAAACTCTCTTCCTGTTGGGCAAGTCTTCCCCAATTCTGTCCTTGTGCGACTGGGTTTTGAACTCAATTGTAAGCCTTTACATTCATCTCTGTTCTATTGCATCTCATTAGATTTAACCCTGTGTTCTAGTCAATATCTTTTTAGGTCCTGACTGCCATTCCACTGTATTAGCTGTCCTCCCATCCTTTGTGTCATCCTCAGACTTGATGGGCATAACATCTTTGCCTTTGTCCCAGTCATTGACAACAAAGATAACTATTAGCACAGAGCCAAGCAAAATCTTAATTAAGTACATTTTGTGGGAGCCCTCCTTCCAAGTTCATATTGGATTGTTAATAACTACTTCTTGATTTGGGACATTCAATCAGTTCCAAATCCATCTAATTACATTACTTTTTTGTTTGAATCTGGTTATCTTCCCTTTAAGAATGAGATGCTTCATTAAATCTAGGTAAGCTATATTTGCTACATTCTTCTAATCTACTAGTTTAATTAGCCCTGATAAGACTAGTCTAGCATGACCCCATTCTCTTTATTTTAAATTTTTTTTGGTTTTTCAATACTTTACAAACATCTTCAAATCTCCATACACGAATAAGAATGGATTAAAGAGGATTATGGATGAAACCAGAAATCTTTATTATATACAATTCACATTAAAAAAAAAGTTCATCATGTTAATTTCAAAGCTGCACACATCCTCCTCAAATAAAAAAAAATCACAAAAATTCTTACCATGAACAGAGTTAAGTGAATCTATACATTGGTCTCTGAAAATGTATATCTCAACTGGCCTAAGTCCCTTACCTCTCTGTTAGGTGATGGACAATATGTTTCACCATTAGTCCTTTAAAGCAGTGGTTGGTCAATGCATTGGTCAGAGTTTTCCTAAGTATTTCAAAGTTGTTTTCCTTTACAGCATTGAAGTTATTGTAGAAATTGTTCTTCTGGTTCTGTTCACTTCACCCTGCATCAGTGTGTACAAATCTTCCCAGATTTCTCTGATCCATCTCCCTCGTTTTTTCTTATGGAGCAATAATAGTCCATAATATTCATATACCATGATTTATTTAGCCATTCCTCAATTGATAGATGACATGATAAAAAGTGTTATGAATGTTTTTTGTGCATAAAGGTCCTTCCATTCTTTCCTTGATCTCTTTGGGGCATAAGCATAGTAATGATATTACTGAGACAAAAGCTAGGCACAGTTTAATATCTTTTTGCATACCAGACCAATTCACAACTCCACTGACGGTATATGTCAACCTACAATCCTTCTTAACAATTTTGATTTTCCATTTTTGTAGTCTTTTTCAATTTTATGAATATCAACTCCAGAGTAGTTTTAGTTAATAGTTCTCTATTAGTGATTTAGAACATTTTTTCACATGGCAGTTGGTAGTTTAGATTTCTTACTTTGAGAATTACCTTTTATAGCCACTAGTCATTTATCTATAGGGAAATGGCATAATTCTTAGATATATGTCTATATATACACCCTTATATAGACTATTAGATCTCAGAGAAACTTACTATAAAAATTTTTCCCTTAGTTAACTTTTTCCCTTCTAATTTTAACTGTATTAATTTTGTTCGTGAAAAAGCTTTTCCATTTTAAATAATAGAATTTTCTTTTATCTTTAATCTTCTGTGTCCCTTCTTTGATCACAAGTTTTTCCCCTGTGAATAGCTGCAAAAGCTACCTCCTTCCTTTTTCTTCTAATTTATTTATGATATTATCATTTACATCCTATGTTATGTATACATTTAGAGCTCATTGGGGGCACATGGTGTGATGTTAATATAAGCTGATTTTTTTTTTTGCAGGGCAGTTGGGGTTAAGTGACTTACCCAAAGTCAAATGGCTAGTAAGTGTGTTAAGTGTCTGTGGCCGGATTTGAACTCAGGTCCTCCTGACTCCGGGGCTGGTGCTCTATTTATTCACTGCACCACATAGCCTCCCTGTAAGCTGATTTTTTTTGCCAGACTGTGTTCCAGTATTTTTAGTGATGAGTACTTGTTCCAATAGTTGTATTTGTATTTATCAAATACTGTGCTACTATTTTTTAAAATTAAATTTTATTTTACTTTTGAATATCCTCCTTTCCTTCCCTCCATTGAAAAAACAAGACAAACAAAATTCTTGTCACAAAGAGGTGTAGTCAAATAAAACAAAATTTTGCATTGGCCATATAAAAAAAAAAAAACAAACCAAAAAAACCTCAACCAGTACTGGGTCCATCACTTTGCTATCAGGAGATAAGTAGCATGTTTCATATTGTGTCCTCTGAAACTGTAGTGGATCATAGTGATGATCAGAGTTCCTAAGTCTGTCTTTACAGTATTAAAGTTATTGTATAGATTGTTCCCCTGGTTCTGCTCATTCTATTTATCAGACCCTACAAATCTCTCCGTGTTTTATGCTGCTATATGTACTGTAACACCAAGGAAAGGCAACTTCCCGAGGTTCAGAATACCAGCATAGGTGCTCTCCATTTTATTCAGTGACAAACCAAGAACAGAGAAGGTCAAAACATGACATCATTCAAAATACAGCATTTACTAAGGGTGATTAAATAATCTCCAAGTACTATCCTACCCCAGGACCTTCCATTCATTCAATCAATTACAAAGTCCCTGTTCTAAATACTACTCCACCCCTAGGCTGTACCTTCATTTAGTCCATCACAAAACCCCTCTCCTCAAATGGAGATTAGTTTCCAATCATAAGTAAAGGACATTCATTTGTTCAACCATAGAACACAAAAAGGTCAAAAGTTCCCCACCCCTGGATCACAATTGAATCTACCCCAGAGTTACAACAAGTTTAAGCACAGCACTTAATACCCAAATGGAGGTCTTTTCTTCATCTTGACATGAGGCAAGTTCTCAGCAATCTTAGTTCCTGGGGAGACAAGGCTTAGCAAGGCCACAAGATACATTGCCAGTTCCTTCATTAATTCATCCTCTGTCTGTAGAACAGTCCTAGAACCCCTGAAAACATTAGCAAAGCCTTCTCCCAGGATTTCTGTAAACATACAACAAGAAAATCCTTCTTCAGGGCTTCTGAACCAACAGAAAGGTTCCCAGACCCCTGCAACAACAGCACTGTCCTTCACCAGTGGACAGTATTCACTCTCTGTCTGCAGGACAGTCTCAGTAGCTCTGAACCAACAGAAAGCTTCCTAGACCCCTGCAACAACAGCACTGTCCTTCACCAGTGGGCAGTATTCACTCTCCGTCTGCAGGACAGTCTCAGGAGCTCTTAGCCAACAGCCAGGTTCCAGGACTTCTTCAACAACAGGACTGTCTTTCACCAGTGGACAAATCTGGCAAAACAACATCAAAACAGACAAAGTACCAGCAAAACAGCCATGTCTCCTCAGTCCTTGGCAGCTCAGGGGGCAGGTCTCAAAAGTCCAGGGCGATTCAAAGTGTCCCCCAGCAATCCTTCTCAGTCTCTCTCTCTCTGCCTCCACGAGGTGCTGCTTCCAAAAAGTTCTTCTGCCTCTCTCTTGTCTCTCCAAATCTATGTCACCAGCTCCTCCCAGTTCAGGACTTTCTTTTCACATCAACAAGTCCATCCCACAGGTGGGATTAACAAGCTCTGGGTTTTAACACAATCAATTTGAAAACCAAGCCAATACAGGGGAATCTTTAATTGTCATTACTATCACACTATAATACTTTGCTTCTGTATGTTGTGTATCTCATCTATGAGACAGCTGGCATAGTGAACAGAACTCTAGGTTCAGAATCAAGAAGACCTGAGTTCATATTCTCTCAGATACGCAGTTGTATGATCTTAGGAAAGTCATTTGATTTTTCAGTAGTAATGTCCTTATCTGTAAAATGAGATCTCTAGAGCCTTTTCCAGCTCCAAATCTAAGATTCTATAAGCTTATAATCTATTCTACTGATTATTCTACTTTTCTAGATTGTAACTAGCTCCACATGGTTTTGAGGATTACTGCTTTGTATAAAAGTTTGAGATCTTCACTACTAGGCCCCCTTTCCTCTCCCCCTTGCCCCCCATACTATTTCTCTTGAGATTCTTGATCCTTAGTTCCTCCTGATAGATTTTTTTCTCTAGTCCTTTAAAGTAATCCTTTGTTCATTTGATCGATATGGCACTGACTAAATTAATTTAGGTGTTACTGTGATTTTTATTTTTTTGGTGCAGGACAATCATGAGGGATTACTATGTTTCCATTTGTTAGGTCTGTATATTTCTGTAATGAGTGCTTTGTAGTTGTATTCATATAATTACTGAGTGTGTTGGTAGGTCAGCTCCCCAACATTTGAAATATTCTGTAGTTATTTTGAATAGAATTTCTCTTTCTGTCTCTTCTTGCTGAGTTTTGTTGGCAGTATAGTGGAAAAACTGCTGATTTATTTAAAATCCCATTACTTTGCTGAAGTTATTACGTCAAATAATTTTTTAGTTGAATCTCTAGTGTTTTCTATATAACTTGCAAAAAATGATAATTTTGTTTCTTCTTTGCTTATGCATATTTTCCCAATTCCTTTTTTCTTATTGTTCTAGCTAGCATTTCTAAAACTGGATCAAATATTAGTGATGATAATTGACACCCTTACTTTACCCTTGATCTTATTAGAAAGACCTTTTCTAGCATTTCTCCATTACCTGTAATATTGGATTTAGGTTTTAGCTAGATGGTATTTAGCATGTTGAGGAAAGGTCAATTTACAACTGTTTTTTCAGTGTTTTTAACAGAAATGGGTTGTATCTTGTCAAAAGATTTTTTCAGCATCTCTTGATAGATTCATGTGATTTTTATTATTAATATAGTCATATAAATGTTTGTAGTTTGTGATTATTTTGTTAAATATGTTTGAGGCATCACCTATTCTTGATTGATTCATGCTGATTGTTTGTAATTGCTAATTCCTTTTCCAGATGTTTACTTAACAGCACTTTAATGATCTGTCTAAAATTTTCCAGAAATTGAAGTCTGGATCACTGACCTCTAGTTTGTAGACTGTTTTCTTCCTTCTTTTGAAAGTCAGGACATTTGCTCTTTCCTGTCCTTTGATATTTCTTCTGTTGTCCACATCTTTTGAGTCATCACTGACAGTGTTTTAGCAATCAACATCTGCCAATCTTAGAGTATACAAGACTGTGTATACATTTAAGCCAGGTGATATGAATTTGTCAAGGGCAACTAAGTTCTCTTACTGTGTCCTATCTCATCTTGGTTATCAACCCCATGCATAGCCATTTTTTTCTATGGGAGAAAAAAACAAAAGCAGCATAGGGGTTGCATAACATCTCTGTTTTCAGGGATCATAGCCCCATCCCTGCTGAGCAGCTTTTCTTTCTTTGCTCCTTCTCTTTTTTCAGATGTAGCTTTAAAAACTTCCTTTCTCTTGCCAGCCTTAAATCGTTCTTAGCCATGCTTGACTTAAGATTCTGATGCTTTTTACAATGTTCTGCAACACTCATATTCATCTTCTTTTACTTCCCTATGCTTCCATTACCCATACATATATTTTCCAAATCCAAATTAGTTGATGAGTTTTCTGTGCATCCACATCAGTTTCTTTAGACAACTCCTTTATTATTTTTTCCCTAGAACTATTTTCTTTTGTTTCCTATCCCTTCTGTGCTGACTTCTCTTTTAGAATTTGAGAACATGGTATCCTAATTATCTTCATTCTGAACCCTTTGAAATATCTGTTTTCCCCCAGTGTAGGATCCATGCCAGACCATGCACAGCTTTCCTATACTCTTCACAAACTCTAGGAGGGAATGGTCCTTGCCTCTTAAGGTTCCCATCATTGCCTGCCAGCAACCTGCCCTGATTACCTATTTAGGTAGAATCAGATGCAGTATAGAATTTCCCCTTGTTGGTTCCTCTACCTTTGGAAGGATGAAATTATTATTAAACAAGTAAGGAAGTTATTAGCTTCTCTGTCCCCAGATTCATTATTGTTCTTTTTAGAAATCCTGGGAGTTCTTTGTATAATTTTGGCAAGATCGTTTCTCTTTCAGTTGATTTCCACACAAATGCCCCCCTATCACGCTTCCCACTTCTGCTTTCTGGATTTGCTCACATAAATGTACTTTTTAAATACAGTCCTACTCCACCTATGCCCTTTTACCCATTGTATTTCCTTCTAACAAATTAGACCCATCTAAATCTATGGTTCAGTCATGAATTTCATCTCACAAAGCCAAAACCCCAGTGATACTTAAATTTGCCTCCATACTTAGACCTTTATTTAGTTCTTCTTGCCTAAACTTTGGGCATTTGTGTGTAGATATTTGAAGCCATGGGTTTTACTATTGGCTCTTTTCTTAGATATTGTCTCAGGTAAACTTATGGGTATCTCTCTCAACTGTTATATTTCTTTTACTTCTCTGGTATCTAGCTTGATGGACAATTTTCTCCCAGCTCCTTCATTTAAAAATTTATAACTTAATTGGATTGGCAAAATATCCAGCAAGTAAGTACAGACTTACCAGGTTTTGTTAGGTGTATGCCACCTTGCAACTGGGAATCTGCTCCCCTATATTTTTAGCTGCAGTTGAGAAGTCTAAATCCCATTCTCAGACCTCCTCTTGTTGGGTGTTCACTTCCCAGATTATTTTTTCTCTTCGGCATACTTTGCTTCCAGTGATCATTAGGAAACACAACCTGTGCTCCTTTGGTCTTTAGTTTTTTGACCAGGACTTCATAACATTTGACAGATTTTTTTAGGTTCCTTCTGGTCTTATCATTTTTGCCCACGTGAGTCACCAAAAGTGTGTAGTAGTCATTGATTTTGATAAGTCTTGGGAGGTTTTCTGTTATGTCTTGAATATTTGCTCCTGGAAGACAATAAATAGCCTCCTTATTCTTATGAGATCAACAACTGACTGCTTCTCCTTCCACATATTTTCTATTCAAATACCTCTTGAAATCTGTCCTCTTTCAAGAAGCCTTCTTGTTTCTCCTTAGTGCAGGAATTCTTACCTTTTTTGTGTGTCTTGGACCCCTTTGGCAATCTGGTGAAGCCTGTGGATCCCTTCTCAGAATAACATTTTTAAATACACAAAATAAAATACATGGGATTAAAAAAGATACAATTATACTGAAATGCAGTTACTGAAATATATGTACCTATATGTATATGTGGGTGTGTGTGTATATATGGATGGACAGTGTGTGTGTGTGTATTTATTTTTTCAAGTTCTTGGTCCCCAGGTTAAGAAACCCTGATAGAATGTAAGCTCTGTAAGGATATGGACTATTTTACTTTTATATTGAAATTCTCACCATCATGTGTGGCATATTGTAGGCACTAATACTTGTTGATTGATTAATTCTTGCCTGTGTGAAGTAACTTCTAACTACAAGTTTGACAAAGAAGCCTCTTGTTTCAGGTTTCTGCCCTCAGGGAGCTTGTGTTATAAAAATTTACATCTGGCATTTTAAGGTTTGAAAAAATGTTTTCTTTAAGGCACCATTTTAAGGTTGATGATTTTAATATTATTAACTTTTTTTTTAAACAGATGAGGAAACAGACTTATATGGTAGAATGACTTGCAGCAAGCAGGTCACATTATCCAGTAAGCATCAGAGCCAGGATTCAGACCTAGTTCTTCTGACTCTTAAAAGTCTAATGATCTTTCTACTAAGATCTAAAATCTGCTGCCTTTTAAACCTTTTATGACCTGGCCCTTTCCCACCTTTCTAGTTTTTTTGTACCTTGTTCTCCTCCACGTACTTTATGATCCAGGATCACGAGCTTTGCGTACAGCGCTCCATCTCTGGACTCTGAGCAGCTTTGCTGGCTCTCCCCCATGCCTGGAACCCTGGTCCTTCCTCCTCAGCTGTACCTGCTTGCTTTCCTTGAGTCTCAGCTAAAGTCCTACTTTCTGCTAGAAGTCTTTCCTTGTCTACCTTAATTTTAGTGCCTACCCCAAATTTGTCCTGCATCTATCTTGTTTGCATATTGTTTTCCCCATTAGATTGAACTCCTTGAGAACAGGGGCTGTTTTTTTTTTTTTTTTTTTACTTAGTGTCTCCAGTGCTTGGTACAGTGTCTGGCATAGAGTAGATGCTTAAAAAGTGCTAGTTGACTGATAATAGATGATATTTTTAATCTTGCCTATGATATTTTAGTTTTAAATATCTCTTGACATTTATTATCCTCCATAGTTGCTTTTTTCATATCACCTTAGAGCATCACAGAATTTCAGCTGAAAGGGACTTATCTAGTCCTACTGATACCCGAAAAGAAATCCCCACTATAAAACGCCTGGTAAATGGTCAGTCATCTGACTTCTGCTGAAGACTTAAAGTGAAGAGAGCCATTAAGGGAGGCAGGCTGTTCCACCTCTGGAGAGCACAGATTATTAACAAGTCTTTCCTGACATGCAGATTTGCCTCTTTACAACTTCCTTCCATTGCTCCGACCTAGTTCTGTCTTTTGAGGCTAAGTAGAACAGGTCCAACCTCTCTTGACTATGATAGTCTTTCAGGAACTTGAAGACAGCTAGCATATTCCCCTTGAGCATCCCAGGGGCTCCCAACTGATCCTTACAAAGCAATTGGCTCAAGGTCCTTCACAATCCTTATTATTAAATTGTGGAGACCTGAGCTAAATAAACACAGGATTCCAGATAGAGTCTGACCAGGGCAGAAATACAGTAGGACCATCATCTTTTTGTACTAGACATGATGACTCTTAATGCAATCCAAGTTCTCAAGAGCTTTTTTTTGTCCATTTTGTCCCTTATCAGTGTAAATTTGTAAAACTCCCCAGATCTATTCCTGACAGCTGCCTAATCATACCTTCCCTATCTTACCCTTGGGAAATTGAATTTTTTAACCTAAGTGTATTCCTATTGAATTCCATCTTACTCAGTTCAACCCAATATTCTTGGTGAAGCCATGATGGCTCTTTGTGATCACTGCTTTCTTTTCTAAATGTTCAGACCCCTTTAATTCTGACATTTCTATAACGATTCTAAAATTTCAACAAGATTCCAATATCAAACTCATTGGCTTATACTTTGTAGGTTATATTCTTTCCCCCTTTTTTGAAAATAGGTTCATTTGTCTTTTTCCAGTCCTGAGCTTCCTCTCTCATTTCCCAGAGTTTTTCAGATCTCACCGATAATGATTTGGCAGTCGCATTCAACAATTCTTTCGGTGTTGCAGAAGTTCATTTGGGCCTAGTGACTTGAATTCATCAAGAAAAGCTGGGTACTTTCTTCCTATCCTTATTTATATTGAGTCTCAACTTTCTTTTAGCCATTTTTGTTCTGTCCTTTCCAGTCCATTCTCTCTGAAAGAGACAGAATCAAAATCTAAATGTAACATTTCTGCCTTTTCTCAGCTGTTACTTATCGTTATCCTGTCTACTCTAAGCAGTGATCCTGTAATTTTTATCCTCTTTCCTTATATAGATTAAAACAAGCAATAAACCCCCATAACATCCTTCCTTCTTTTTTTCCTTTTCTTTCGAGCTTCAGATCATTCTGAGATCTTTTACAATTCATCTTCTTTTACCTGCCTTTACTTCCATCTTCCATAGATAGCTTTTAAAAAAAAATCAAAGTTGGTCATCCAGCTTTCTGTATCCACATGGGTCTATTAAGATAGCTGCCATTATTCTGCATTGAAATCATAAGCAATTTTGAAATTGTGGTCCTAGTTAATGATGAGTCATTCAAAATTTTTCTCAACCTTCTCCCCCTCAATTTCTTTTAAAGACTTTGGATATATTTAAAGGAGTGTGTGGAATGGGCAGAAGGATTTTGTGTGTTTTGGAGGAGACAGAAAGCTCTACTCTGCAAATTGCAGTATATCCTGTCTCTGAAAAATTCAGTGTTACATGAGCTGCCTTCACATACTTATTCTCGGTTGGTTTTTACTGGAATATATTTTGCTTTTAGAATCTCAGTAATAGATGGCCAGAACTGGAAGGGACCTTGGAATACCTTAAAACATAGAATGTTAAACCATAGAATCACAAAATATTAGAATTGGAAGGAACCTGAGAGATTACCTGGTTCTAGCCTCCTTATTATAGAGTTGAGGAAATTGAGGCCTACAAAAGTGAAGTGACTGTACAGTCGAAAGGAACACAGTGAATCCATGATAGAACTAGCATTAGAAACTAGACCTCTACCCATCCATTGTTCTTCCTGCTTCATTCTGCCATTTCCCCTTCCCTTTCAACTCTCTTTGTAAATCCCCTATTTGGTTGAGGTTACCGCCCTTCCAGTCACAAGATGGAAGCAATGGCAAGTAAAAGAAGATGCAACCCAGTTGGCATCCTGAATCCCTCATTCCCTCTCATTCTCCACTTGAATTAGTGGTCAAAGCCTGTCCTTTCTTCCTTTGTCACATCTCTCACATATGCCCCCTCTTCTCCTGATATTGCAGCTGTCCTGGAGCAGGCCCTGAGCACCTTACACATGGACATTGTGATGGCTGCTAGTTGGTCTTCTTGCCTCGAGTCTCTTTCCATTCTAAACCAACCTCCACCCAACTGTCAGATTGATATGAGTCTCCCTTATCATCTCATCTCTCATTCACTGAAATCCAGTGGCTCCCTGTTACCTCCAGGATCAAATATAAAATCTTCTGGCTTGCAAAGCCCTTCATAAGCTGGCTTCTTCCTACCTCTCCAATCTTCTTGTACCTTGCTCTCCTCCACATATTCTGTGATTTAATGATACCGGCCTCCTGGCTTTTTCTTAAACAGAGCACTCTATATCTGGACTACAAGGATTTTTACTGGCTATTCCCCTTCTCATAGCACTGACCCTCCCCATGTCCACCCCTCACTTTTCCTGCTTTCCTTTAAGTCTCAGCTAAAGTCCCACCTTCTACAAGAAGCCTGTCCAACTCCTTAATCTTGGTGCCTTCCCTTTGAGATTACCCCCAACTTAAACTGTACATATTATATTATTTGTATACAGTTACCTGCTTATTGTCTCCTTCCTAGACTGTGAGCTCCTTGAGAGTAGGGACTATTCCTCCCTCCCCTTTTTATATCTGCATAATGCCTGGCAAATGGTAGTTGACTCTTTTTGGAAGTTATGCTATATATACCATTAAGACAAGAATACGCATAGGCAAAGAGGAAACAGAATCCTCACTTTTTGTAGATAACATGAGCTTACATAGAAAATCCTAGAGAGTCAAACTAAAAATTAATTCAGACAGTTAACAACTTCAGCAAAGTTGTAGGATATAAAATTAATTCATACAAATCATTAGCGTTTCTGCATATAACAAAAAATATCCAAGAAGAGATAGAAAAATTACATTTAAGATTACTACAGAAAGTATAAAATATTTAGTAGTCTGCCTGCCCCCCCCAAAGAACTATATAAATGCAATTACGAAACACTCTTTACACGAATAAGACAAATCTAAATAATTGGAGATATATTAATTGCTCATGAGTAAGTCATGACTCAGTAGATAGAGTGCTGGACCTGGAGTCAGGAAGACTCATCTTCCTAAGTTCAGATGTGACTTCAGACACTTATCAGCTGTGTGACCCTGACCAAGTCACTTAGCCCTGTTTGCCTCAGTTTCCTTATCTGTAAAATTAACTGGAGAAGGAAATGTCAAATTACTCCAGTATCTTTGCCAAGAAAACCCCAAATTGGGTCACAAAGAGTCAGAAACAAAAAACAACTGAACAGCAAGTCAGGCCAATATAATAAAGGTAACAATATTACCTAAGTTAATTTACACATTTAATGCTATAACAATCAAACTTCCAAAGGATTACTTTATAGAACTAGAATAAAAATAACAAAATTCATCTAGAGGAACAAAAGATCAAGAATCTCAAGGAAATAAATGAAAAAAAGTGGAAAAGAAGGGGGCTTCAAAGTAATCAGATTTCAAACTATACTACAAAGCAACAATCATGAAACAATTTGGTATTGGTTAAGAAATAAAGGGGTTAATCAGTGGAACAGACTAGGCACACAATATACAGAAGCAAATGAGCTTAGAAGCCAAGTGTATGATAAACTCCCAAATCCCAGCTATTTTACTATTTGACAAAAATTGTTGGGAAAATTATAAAGCATCTTGGGAGAAACTAGGTAAAGACCAATATCTCACACTGTAGATGAGACAAGCCCCAACTGACTACATGACCCAAACATAACACTATGAATAAAATGGAGGAGCAAAGAAGAAAATCCCTGTCAGAACTGTGGAGAAAAGAAGAGATTGAGAGGATCACAGAAGGTAAAATAGATAGTTTTGAGTATATAAAATTAGAAGTTTTGATAAAACAAAACCATTGCAGCTAAAATTAGAAAAGAAGCAGGTAGATGGGAAAGCCTTTGCAGGAAGTTTCTCTGATAAAGGTCTCATTTCTAATACACATAGAGACCTGTTTCCAATTTATAAGACTGAGACTAATTTCCCCATCGGTAAATGGTGAAATGATATAAATGAGCAGTCTTTAGAGGAAGAAATCCAAGCTATCAATAGCCATATGAAAAAATTCTCTAAGTCATTAATAATCAGAGAAATACAAATTGAAACAATTTCGAGGTACCACCTCACACCTTTCAGATTGATAAAGTTGACCCCCCCCCAAAAAAAGGGAAAAGGACAAATACTGGAGCATATGTGGACAAGCAGATACAATAATTCATTGTTGGTGGAGTTTTGAAGTGGTAGAATTGTTCTGGAAATTATTTGGAAGTTTGACCAAAGAAACTGCTATTAATCTGAATATCCTTTGACTCAGCAATACCACTACTTGGCATATACCCCCAGAAAAATAAAATAAGAAAAGGACCTATCTGTACAAAAAAAATATAGCAGATGTGTGTGTGTGTGTGTGTGTGTGTGTGTGTGTGTGTGTTTGTTGGCAAAGAATTGGAAGTGTAGGGAGTACCCATCAATTGGAAAATGACAACAAACTATGATATATAAATGTTATAGAATACTGTTATGCCTTAAGAAATGATGAAGGGGATGACCTGGGAAGACTTGTTCGAACCCATGTCTAGTGAAATGAGCAGAGCCAGAACAATTTATACAGTAACAGCAATATTATAAAAGACAAACAACTTTGAAAGACTGGGGAACTTTGGTCAATGAACCAACCACAACTCCATACAACTTAAGTGGAAACATGCTACTTACCTCTTGATAGAGAAGAGGTAATGATTTCAGAGGAGAGATTGAGATGTATTTTTTTTTCTTTTGGGAATTTATTTGACTGTATCTGTTTGTAACAGTATTTTTTTTTTCTTTCTTAGCTGGGGCAGGCAGTGATGGGAGGGAGAGAATGTGAACCTAAAAATAAAATTTAATTACAAAAAACCTTAAATATTAGCTACTATTATTGTTTAGTATTCATAGAACCAGAAAACTCAACTGAAATGTTTTCTCTTTCACAAGGATAGTTCATGTTTATAATGCTGACCCCAAAGGCATACCATACGAAAATGCTTTCCTTATTGTCTTTTTTGTCAATATAATATAACCTTTCTTTAGCTTATATAATGTTTCATTGATTATATTCCATAAAGAAAACTTAAATAATGTAAAACTATTTTTTTTTTTGCCTTTTGGAGGGCACTTGGGGTTAAGTAACTTGCCCAAGGTTATATGGCTAGTTTTTTTTGTGTGTGTGTGTGGGTGTTAAGTGTCTGAAGCAGGAACCAAACTCGGGTCCTCCTGACTCCGCGGCTGGTGCTTTACTCATTGTGCCACTTAGCTGCCCTAAGACTAATTTTTAAAAAAGGCTGATTTAGAGAATGTGGTATTAGTAGAAAGCTCCTAACTTGGAATAAGGAGACCTGAATACAAATCCTGACTTTGGAATTTAGGAGTTGTGTAACTGACGGCATTCTGCATCTCTGAGTCTCAATTTTTCTCATTTGTAAAACAGGCACAATCATTTTTGAACTATCTACTATGTTGTAAAGGAAGTGTTATATAAACTTTCGAGTACTATGGAAATGTGAATTACATTCAGTTTGGTTTTAATGATGAAAAGTACTTTTTTACCTACATAAAAAAAGTATTGGTGTTACGTGATAAATTTTAGTTAACTCAAATCTCTTTTTAGAGTATCATGTTCCCCTCTACTATTCATATGAAAATTTTAATTTAATATGATTTTATTTCCACGAACAGAAATCCCTGTTCCCTTTCTCCCTCCTGTAATAGCAAGCACCCTTGCACACCCAGGATGGCCTAATAGCACAGGTTCTTTGATCTGCTTTGCTAAAGGAAAGATGACTTTTAAAGGGGTCAGCAATCTTACTTTAATTACAGATAAGTAGAAAATACAAGCAAAGAAATTAGCACAGAGGTTTGACAGACAGGGCTCCTACTGTCTCAGCAAAGTAATACAATCAACCTACATACACCATCTGACCATAAGAGCACAAACCTCTGAGTAGTCGGGCCTTTTAAGAAACAGCTACTCAGCCTCATCTGGGGAGTCAAAAGGTCCTTCTCATGAGCAAATCCCCCAAAGTAAAATCTCACCTCAGAATATACATACATACATACATATATATATACATACACTTTTGGCTAATAGACTCAGAGCTAGAAGGCATCACAACCCTCATGACTCAGTGTCTAATTAGCTTAGTACCAAAAGGTGTGAAAGCCTTCCTGCAAGCAAGCCTCCCCTAAGCAAGCTCCTCCTTAGGCAAGTTCCTCACCTAATAGGCTCTGTGTGACTCAGGATGTATCACAGCTGGACTGGAGTTCAAAGCAACAAGACATCTATGATTGAACATATGTGGTCACATAGGCCTATTAATGGATGGGGAAGATCTTTATATTCCATTAACATTACATCTCCATACTCCTGTAATACAGGACCTTTCCCTCTGGGCCTATACTAAATTCCTTGTAGCCAATATCCATAGTCAAGCAAAAACATGACCTTATTGACCCTGTCCAAAAAGTATACATTCCAGAATGCACCCTGAATACATCATCTTTCCAATAGGAGATAGTTACCGTATTTCATCATCAGTTCTCTGGGACTGTGATTTGTCATAGATAAGAGTTCTTAAGTCTTTTAGAGTTGATTGTTTTTACAACATTGTTGTTGCATAAATTGTTCTAGCTCTGCTCACCTCACTCTACATAAGATCATTTAAGTCTTTCCAGGTTTTCCTGAAACCATCTCTTTCATCTTTTTTTTTTTTTTACAGAGCAATAGTATTCTATTTCAACTACAAATCATAATTTATTCAACCATTCCTCAAGTGATGGGCAAACCCCCAGTTTTTTCTTAAACTGCCACAAAGAAGAGTTTCTATGAATATTTTTCTGCAAATGGGTCATTTTATCTTCCCTTGATCTCTTTGAGGTATAGTCCTTATAGTGCTGTCACTGAGACAAAGGGTAGGCACAGTTTAGTAGCTTTTTGGGGCACAGTTCCAAATTGCTTTCCAGCATAATTTGACCAATTTACTACTCTCTCACTGGCCTATAAGTTTACCTGTTTTCCTGCAACCCCCTCAACTAAGTTATTGGAGAAATTTTTGCTAATCTATAATATTATTTTCATTTTGCTTTCTGTTTCTTGTTAATCAGTTACTTTAAGCAAAGTTGGCTTGTGGGCACCTTCCTTTTAAAGCTGGTACAACAGCTTCTTTACAACTTGGGTTAGAGTTTAAGTCTCATAAAAGAGATGTTAAACAGCTATAGAATCAACTTCAAAAGAAAGTTAAAAATAAAAGCTATTGGCCCTCTCCTTCATGAAAGCCTGTCTACATACTTCAGTGATACTCTTCCAATCTGGGGCCCTAAGCAAAAATGTCCAAAAGTGCCTTTTTACCCTTGGTTAATTACAGAATAAACAGAAGGAACCACCCATTAGCTGGGTAATTGTAGAGGTATCTTGAGCAGTAGTTAATCCTACTTTCATCAGAACTAAAATAGCTTTCATAAAATAGAGTCTTTTTGTTCAGCATAAAAAGCATATTTTTAAATATCTTTCATTTATAATAAAAACCAATTAATAAGAGCTTTAAGGTTTGTAAAGTGCTTTATAAATATAATTTCATTTGATCCTCACAACAACCTTGGGAAGTAGGTGCTATTATACTTAGTTTACAAATAGGAAACTGAGGCAGACAGGTTAAATAGTTTGTCGAGTGTCACATAGCTAGTAAGTGTCTGAGGCTAAATTTGAATTCAGGTCCTTCTGACTCCAGGCCCAGTGCTCTATGTACTATGACACCTTGGTTTTGTAGTATTAGTATACTAGTTCCTATTTCAAGTGTTATTATTAAGAGAGTTCTATTTTCTTTTAATTAACATAGCTAACTGATAACATTTATTGTGTATTAATAGTTATCTGTATTTCGCTGCCTAAAGAACATTGGGAAGATTCATCTTGGGGATAAGTAGGCCACATTTAATTACCAGTGATGACTTTTGTGAGAAGTAGTATAAAATATAGCACCAAGGGTACTTATGACTGGAAATGGAAATAGGCTGCCGGTCATGTAGTGAAATGAAGATAACATATCCTGCCCTAATAATTGACTCAAGAATTAGAAGGGTGGATTCTCTGTGGTGGGTTTTCAGAAAGACGTGGACAAAACTGAATAGGATGAGAAGGTGTGAAAAGGGGTTGTTCATTATTGATGGAGTATCCCTATCAATTGAAGTATAGTTTTAAAAGATATCTCTAATTCCAACTAGATTACAAGCTCTATGAGAGCAAGAACTGCCTTAACTTTGTTTCTCCTTCCACTTAAGCCTAGTAGAGTTCAGAAGAGTTGTCCACACAGTGACTGCTTAATAATTATTTACCTATTTGAATTCTTGAATAACTGGATGCCGTGGACTTTAAATGAGGAAATGATAGTGTAGTGCAAAGGCCTGTGAGGATAAGTATGCCTAATTTGAATGTCAAAGGAAAAGTACACTTCTTGGATTGTCTTGTTTTTTATTTTAGCAATTCAGTTCAATAACTATGTATTAGATTTTATCTATATTACAAAGCACTGTGCCAGGTGCCTGGGATACAGAGACAAAGATGAAGCAGTTCCTATCATCATGGAGCTTACATTCTACTGGGGGAAATGCAAAATGTGGGCAAGTAAGTAAATAGAAAGTAATTTCAAGCCAGAGAAGATGTTAACTTCAAGAGAGGAATGGAGGTGAGGTTACCAGAACTTCAGCAGTATTGTCATAAGAAACTAGTAGGAAAAAACTGTTGGTCCTGGCAAAGACAGGATAGTGTATGAGTTTTTATGTGTGGTTTAATATTTATTAGCCAATTACCTTTTAAGTTATTCTGCACAAAATCCAGGGAGAGCAACTTCCTAGTAATAACTCTCTTTCTGTCCCTGTCCCTGTCTCTGTGTCTCTCTCTCTCACATTTATTTTGCCAATGAGGGAAATAAGATCTAGAGATAAACAAAAATTGAGAGTCTCACAATAGGGTTTTTGGGAATCGGAATTATAATAGCTTTGCATGGGCTTATTATGCCTATTCCTGGGAACCACTCTCTTGAATCTTTGAACCTACTTTTCAATATTCAAAATCTATTGTGAAGGGAATTGGGATTTTCATATTAATCGATATATGTGTAATATTAACTATTCTGTTAACGTTTAGAAGAAAAACTTAGCTTATGGAACTTAGATGTATATAAAAATATATACATATTTAAAGAAGGAAAGAAAAGAAAAACATTACAAGTAATTTTATCTACTTCTCAGGATCTGAACTCATGCTGCATTTTTGTTGTGATATAAGAGTGAGTTTTGGAGGGAGAAGGGGGAAGGAATTTGACATGACTTTTCTTTGGCTCCATTAAATATTTGTTATCTCTGGCAATTTGAAAAGAAGTTTAGAGGAAATCCAGTAGTTGATGTTTCCGTAGCTCTTTAGATTTTATTTATATGGCTTTACAAAAAGCTTTCCTCACAAATTTTGTTGTTGTCCAGTTGTTTTTCAGTCATGCCAGATTCTTTGTGATCCTGTTTGGGGTTTTCTTGGCAAAAATATTGGAGTACTTTGCCATTTACTTCTCTTGTTCATTTTACAGATGAGGAAATGAGGCAAACAGGGTTAAATGACTTGCCCAGAGTCACACAGTTAGTAAGTGTCAGAGGCTGGATTGGAACTCATGAAGATGAGTCTTCCTGACTCCAGGACCAGCACTATATGCACTGCACCACTTTGCTGTCCCCTTCCTCATACTAGCCCATGATTCAGGGAAACTGGTCCCTGGTTTGCAAAGTAAAATGAGACTTAGGGAGTCACACACCTATCAAGTGTGGGGCTTGAAGTTGTGAACCCAGATTCCTGACTCCAAGAGATTGAAGTCCAGATCTTCTGCCACTGAGACCAGGCGTCATATCCTTATTCTGAATGTTCTCTGTGACCCTGGGCAAATCATCTCACTTCTCAGCCTGTTTACTGATATGTGAAGTGTAGAGAACACTTAGCTAACAATATTCCTGTAAAGTTTTAAGTGCTTTATAAACTCTTGTAAATATGAATTATTATTAATAGTAATAATTATTATTAAATCTGACTTTAACATCTACTAATTGGAGCTGGGAATTAAATTTAGTCTTCTGACTTTGAATCCATGTTGTTCTCCCTATAAATACACATATCTTCCTTACTTTCCAATATATTGACTTTCTTATCTATGCTTGCCCTTCTTATAGAAACCTCCCTTCCCATGATCTCTTTTCTCTCTTAACTCTTAACTTCTCTGGGACTCTCCTTCCAGTTCAGTTCAGTTTTACCTCCCCACACCCCTGTTTTCCTAAAGCTGTAACCCTTAACTGCTTTCCTTTTACTGTGTCTTATAGTGACCTGGCTTCTTTATAGACACATTCTCTTTTGTCTTCAAACTTTTCCTGGAACTTCTTCTACTTCCTTGACTTACCAGAAAGCTGATTTTTCCACAGATGACTTCCCACCCCCTGAAGAGGTCTTCTACTGCCCTTGATTCAGTTGTGGGAGTTAGTTGTGGGACTTAGCTTAACTATAGGGCCATTTGAATTGTCATCATTATTACTACTTTGTTTTCTTTTTTTTTTTTTTTTAACATTTTTTATTTATAAATTTTCACACAGCAGCTGCCCAACAAACACCCAAAGAAACCCTTCCATGTCTTTTTTTTTTTTTTCGCCGAGGCACTTGGGGTTAAGTGATTTGCCCTGGGTCCAACAGCTAGTAAGTGTCTGATGCTGGATTTGAATACAGGTTCCCCTGACTTCAGGGT
The DNA here is from genome assembly GCF_028583685.1 of Petaurus breviceps papuanus. Lineage (NCBI taxonomy): Eukaryota > Metazoa > Chordata > Mammalia > Diprotodontia > Petauridae > Petaurus > Petaurus breviceps. Next base: position 18,328,509 of record NW_027185771.1, read on the forward strand.
CAGTACAATGTCTTTTAAAAATTTTTATTTTTATAACATTGTCGTCCTTGTATATATTGTTCTGGTTCTGGGTCTCCTACCATGATGTCTTGAAGGTTGTGCCAGTGGAGTCCATGTTCTGCTTCCAGAGATCTTTCCTCCTCTAGAAGGAAATAATTACTTCTTAGAATTCTACTCTGTTCCATTCCAATAAAGTAGGAAGACAGAAGTGCCCTCTAGTTATAGCAATGCTGTCATTGGGAAATTACAAAATATGTTTTAGAATAATAACTTCATAAATGTTGGAGCTGTGAAGAGCCTAAACAAACTCTATTTTTTTCCAATCCCCTCATTTTACAGATGTGAAAACAGAGGGGGTGGGAATAAGTTGCTAAGGTCATGGTAGAAAGTATTAGAACCCAGGACTCTTGGTCTCAAGCTCTTTCCACTGTCCCACACTAACAAAAAAAATTAATCATTTACATGATTTAATCATTTACATGTCATTTACATTGACATGATTGACTGTTTAGTGATTGACTGTGCAGTAATCATTGGAGGATTCCCTAATTAAGTTTGGAAAAAATCCACTATATGTGGGCCACTTTGTTGTTCAGTCATTTCAGTCACATCTGACTTTTTGTGACCCAGTTTGGGACTTTTTTTTTTGGAGGGGGAAAAGCAGGGCAGTTGGGGTTAAGTGACTTGCCCGAGGTCACACGGCTAGTAAGTGTTAAGTGTCTGAGGCTGGATTTGAACTTGGGTCCTTCTGACTCCAGGGCCAGTGCTCTATTCACTGAGCCACCTAGCTGCCCCATTTAGGACTTTCTTGGCAAACATACTGGAGTAGTTTACTATTTCCAACTCCAACTCATTTTACAGATGGAGGACCTGAGTGAGGCAAACAGTTAAATGACTTGCCCAGGGTCACACAGCTAATGAATGTGTGAGGCCAAATTTGAACTCAGGGAGATAATTTTGACTCTAGGGTCTTCTTGACTCTAGGCCACGCTCTCTATCCAACATGTTGGCTGCTAGGGGGAATATTTTTCAGCCATAGCAACTCAAGAAAACCATCTATTAAGAGAGCTATAGTCTCTATTGGTGGAAGGCAATTCCCATAGCACTGAAATCAGGGCTTTTTAGAATATATGAGAAATGTGCACTTTGCAAGGAGTGAAAAATACTAGGGAAGTTTTATTTATGGAGATTGAACCCTGCAATATGAAAAGGGATGGGGGGCATAGATACCAGAATATCGAATACAGTATGGCTAAACATCTTCAGATGAATGTGGTTGAAGGCAGCTGGTTTCCTGTATACTCTATGCATGTATTGTTTGTTCTTTAGTACTAATTTAAACAGTCTGGGTATGCAACCATTTGGGGAGGGTGGCATTTATACTCAAATTCTGTGGGCATTCTTCCTGGCAGGGAAAATGCTGACCATTTTGTGGTTTTCATAGAATCTTAGGACTTAGAGCTACAAAACTCTCATTTTACACATGAGGAAACAGCAGCCCAGAGCAGATGACTTGGCTGAGGTCACAAAGGTAGTAGACCTCAGGTCCAACTTCTCTCACTTCTAATCCGTTGTTCTTTCCCTACATGTAGAAATTAGCTATAATTCTGTCATTAAACCACATGAAGAAAATTTTCTGTAGTGCTTTGTATTAAATTTATTTTACTGATATCTTTTGTTCTTACATTGTCTTCATTGGGGAATGGATCTTCTCCCCACCTCCTAGAAGTCCTGGGCTCTTTCAAGATTCATCTCCAGTGCTACCTTATGGCAAAGACTCTGAATCCAAGCAACTGCTAGTGCCCTTTCCTCAAATTACTTTGTATTTATTTTTTTACCTTTATAGAAGATAAGTTTTAAAAATAACATTTTAACAAAACTAACATTAACCAAATTTTATGTTATATACAATGTTTCACACCCAAAACCATGGGTGATAACCCATGCAAAGAAAGGAGTTGTATTTTTTCGTTTCCTCTTTGATTTCAAGTGTGCTCATGGTAGTAACGGTGTTGTTATTGTTTTTTGGTAGTGCTTTTAAAGACTTTATCTCTCTCCTTAGTTTTACCATTTCTGTTGAGGATGGCACCATCCTCCCGACCACCAAGGTTGGTGATGTCCTTGACATCCTTATTTCTTACTTCTAATAAGTAGGTCTTGTCAACTCTACTTCCACATCTTGCATCCTTCCCCTCACACAGGCCCTCTTCACTTTTCCCCTGGACTATTTCAGCAGGCTCCTAATTGGTCTCTGCTTCCAGTTTGTATCATATTGTTGTCATTGCATAATTTGTCATTGTGTAATTTATTCTCCTGGTTCAAATCAATTCGTGCAAATTTTTCTCTGAAACGATACCCTTTATCATTTCTTGCAGCATAATAGTATTCCATCAGATATTTATGTACCATTAACTTGTTTAGCTATTGCCCAATGGATGGGAGATTCCCCTCCATTCCCATTCTTTGTCACCTAAAAAAGAGTTTTAAATATTTGTGTATATCCTTACTTAGAGTTTGTTTTTGTTAGGACTAATCCCTTATCTATTCTTCCTTTAATTCCCCTTTCTCTCCTGTTTCTTTCTTGAATGAAATGTGTACAATAGATTTATTTTCCACCTTATTTATTGAATGACCTTGTCTGTGTGTGTGTATATATGCATACATGTGCAAGTTCTTGGATATCAGAAAAGCATCCTGTTTTATTTCTCTGATTGTTAGGTACCATGGCTAGCCTTTCGAAGTAACTTCTGAAATCCTAAAATACTGAGAGCAGATTTATGGTAAAGATGGAAGTGTTGCCAAGGCAGAATTGAAATTTAAGTCATTTGCACAGCCATAGGGCAGATCCCAGCTCCACTAAGTACTACCTTTACTTATTTTGGGGTTTAGGGAATTCCGAAATAGAAAAAAATATTTACATGGTCAAAAGCAACTTGAAAAATCTGATGGAATCATAGCTGCCCCGTGGCACAAGCAAACCTAAGACCAAGACAGGCTGACAGCTTTATAAGGTGGCAGCAATTAGAGCCATTCTCGACCAAAAGCAAATGTTTGCTTAAAAAAAAATTCTTGAACAAAATATTAGAAGTCTAAATGATTAAAGCTAGAAGAAACCATAGAGATTATCTTGTCTAATCTTCTCATTTTGCATATGAGGATACTGAGGCCCCATGGGAATTGATAGACCCAGGGTCATAATAGCTAGTTAGCTCTCATGGGTTCAATTATCATCTCTGAGCAGGTGTTTCTAATATACATAATAACACCCTCACACCATAATCTCTTTTGTGAACTTTAATCTCACATTATCAATTACCTACTTGATGTTCCCACCTAAATGTTCCATTGTAATTGCAAACTGATTATATCCAAAATAGAAATTATATTTTCCCTTAAACCCATGTGTAATGGGAATGCAAATTTGGAAGATCTTCCCTGCCCCTAGGCTGAAGTGCACCTGAAGCCTGGGGTGGGAGGCTTGTTTTTCAGTAGATACTTTTTGATTGGCCAGTGGGTCCAAAAGGTTGTTACATTCTCTGAGCCAGGAGAAGGCTATATAAGCCCTGATGGTAGCTTTGTTTTGGGGGCTCACTTTGAGAAGTGTTCTGTGATTTGATCTGTATTCTGGGAAGCCCGTTGTCCAGGGCCCCCCTGGCTTTGAAAAACCCAGATGTGGAAACCCAGATGTTGACTGGGTATGGATGTAATGGTTGGACAGTTTGGAAAGCTGTCTACTTGATCTGTTTCTGTCTTGATAATTCTGCCTGTATACTTTGAAGTTCTGGGTGCTGACCTTTTCCCCTGAACAAGGTAAACGATATATGTCTGACTGATTAAAGTAAGCTTGTTAACCCATTTTGAGTTGCTTTCCTTTAACAAAGCAGATCCAAGAACCTGTATGGGCAGCAAACCCTGAGGACGTGCTTGGGGTGCTTGCCACTACACCATGCCTTCTCCAAATTTCTTTTTTTTTTTTCTTTTTTGTACCACAGTCTTTGTAGTCACTCAGATTGGCAGTTTTGGAGGCCCTTGATTCTTTTTTCTCCCTCAGTACTATATCCAATTTATTCCTAAGTACATTGCCAAGTCTTACTGATTCTATGTACATGACATCTGTGGCATACATTCCCTTTTCATCCTCTCGAACAACTCCTACCTTAGTTCACACCATCATCGCCCTTGCCTAGACTATTGAAATAGTCCTCTCTTTGGTCCCCTGCTTCCAGTCTTTTCTCTCTCTCCCATCCATTGTCTACATACACAGAACAATCCATCCCTCTTCTGACTCTGCCCCCTTTGGGCTGGCTGTTTCCCATGCCTGGAATGCCCTCATTCCCTGTCTCGACTTCCTGCCTTCATCAGCTTTCTTAAAGACAGCTCAGATCCTGCCTTCTGCAGGAGAATTTTCTTTTCTTTTCTTCCCTCTAAGATTACATTCCATTTACACTGTCTGTCTTTTGGATGTCTAGATGTTTGCATACTGTCTCCCACCTCCCACCTTGAGGGCAGAGGCCATATTTTTATCTTTCTTTTGAATCCCTAGCACTTAGCCTCAGCACTGGTGCATAGTAAGCATTTAATAAATGTTTGTTGGCTCACTGATGGCTGCTAAATTGCTATTGAAAACACACATCCTACCATATTATTCCTCTACGAACATTCCCTCCCCTGTGCCTTCTTGTTACCTTTCAGATAAAATACAAAGCCTGAATGAGCCTTGGATTTAAAAGTCTCTAAAACCTTCCTCCCACCTACCTTTCTAAGTCTTATTTCATTTTACTTCCCTAGATGTATTCCCATTTTTTTTTCAAACCGACCAGCTAGTTGTTACATGAATTTGACGTTCCACCTCCTGCCTCTGCATCTTTGTGCAGAGGATTGGTTGGTTCTCCATGTATAGAGTGTATAGTGCTTTCCTTATCTCTGCCTTGTAAAAATCCCTCTGTCTTTGAAGTACAGCCCAGGGGCCACCTCCTGTAAAACCTTTTCTGATTACCCTGGTTGTTCCTGCTGGCTTCCTCTTGAAATTACTTTGTATTTAATTTGTTTCTATTTATCTAGATTCATAGATGCAGCATGACATAGTAAAAAGGAAGTTGAACTTGGAATCAGGAACACCTGGTTCAGGAACCTCCTCCCCCCTCCCCCCCATCTATTACTGTATGTGTGACCTTGTTGTAACTTAAACTCTGGCCTCAGTTTCCTCATCTGTAGGATAAGAGGATTGTACTTGATGACCAAGATTCTTGAGGGCAGGGGCTATTTCATTTTTGCTTTTGTATCCTTAGCTCCTAGAATAATGCTTTACATACAGCAGGTACTTAATGTAAATTTATATGGCCAAATCAGGACTAGAGGCCAGGTCTGATTTCTGGGTCTCAATATGATAGGGAAAATGGGACACATCAGGGTATAGTGGTAGAAGAGAACACAGGTGTCAACTTGTGTGATTCTTCGGAAATTCTCATTGGATGCTCCCCCGTGGTGCTGGGGGCCACAGGAGCAGCTGGGTGGAGTCACAGACAGGTTACAAGAGCATTTCTACCAGTCCATCTCAGGCACTAAGGGTGTAAGAAAGGGACCATCAGACCATCCTGTAAGTGGTTTGGAGTAAGAGTGACTGGTGTCATTGCTAGGCAGGGGGTCTGGTTGAGGCTGGAGAAGCAATGCAGCAGGATAGCAGAGTGCTGGGACCTGGACCTTTCTCCCTGGTATCTTTATCATGGGGATTGAACATGTTCCTGGATGTCAGTGGTCAATAGTTGACTTTTGTGTCATTCCAGAGTCTGAACTACAGCATACTAGAATTGTAGGCTTAATGGACAATGAAGCTATGTACAGACCCAGCCTAGTGCTGCTTATCTGAATTGTACTGGCTGAGCTCACTTTTGGCTTCCCATCCTTAGAGGACTGCCCAGGAGCAGGCAGCCTGAAGTAACACTAGGCCTCTGTTCTGTCCATTATATGAGTCTGCTCTTCCCCTCAGAATGAGGATGGCAGAATGCTGAATAGAGGGGCACAAATGTTTAACATTTCCAGGTACTGTTGATTGATGTGGAAATTGCCCAGGGTTCTTTTATTTCTCCTTCTTGGCCCATGTTCCTTCCTTTCTTCAGTATTTCAGTGCTGTTGTCTCTGAAATTGTTGAATTTAATTATATCTACCTTCTTTCTTTTCCTTGCCAGGTTTTATCTCAGTTTCAGTTCTCTTGTACCTTAATGTGTTCTACTTTCAGGAATAGGCCATTTTTCTTTTCTCCTCTTAAATTCTTTTTTTTTTTTTTTGAAGCAATCAGGGTTAAGTAACTTGCTCAAGGTTACACGGCCAGTTATTTCTGGGTGTGGTGCTGAGTATCTGAGCCCGGATTTGATCCAGGTCATCCCGACCCTGGAGCCGGTGCTCTTACTTGTTGAGCCACCTGGCCGCCCTGCCCTTTTTCTTTTAACTCTGTGTCAGTAGTCACATTTCTAGCCCTACTCCTATTTGGCAAAAGGAAAACAAGAAAGAAAAGATTACATAGGAAACCATTGACTACCTGGTAAATAATTTACTTGTACAATCTTCTCTGTAAGCACAGAAATAAAAAGATAACTAACCACACTGTTTAAGTGGGAGAGGCTAATTTCTAGCTTTCCCCAGAAGAGAGTAGTAGTTTGAATTGACCTCCCCTTATCTAGTGTCTCTAGAGAGAGACTTCATGTCACAGGAATCATAAATAGCACAATGAACTTAGTTGACAGTTCTTTTAATTATTGCAGGAGCTTCACTGAAGTCTTTGTCATGGTATAGAAATGATGATGATTTTCGAAGGTTTTGTCAACTGAGGTCAAGGTCCAGCTGGAACAGCTTCACAGTCAGGTCTAGGGGCACATTGTTTGACTTTGTTCCAAGGACCAGATCATTACCAGTGATGGTGGCTAAAAGGTGATGATTTTTTTCCCTGTCAGATACTCATTAAGACTGTTTGCTAAGCTAAAGAGCTATTGAAAGGTATGTCTCTATAGCACACTTAACAGTTTATGAGTGCTGTACTTATAGCACAAAAAGCTCCTTGTTATAGAGAAGGAAATGGAGGTTCAAATGAGGGAAATGATTTGTCCAAGAGCACCCAGCTAGAAAGGAGTAAAGCTTGGAATTAATCTCTGGGCTTTCAACTAAAGTCCAGTGTGCTGTCCATGATATCAGTTACAGGTCAGAAGTCATATAGGAAGACTGAGTTATTGGGGTTCACAAAGTCTCTCAGATGCCTTTGAGACCACATTTCCCTGATCTTTAGGAATTTACCTTTTAAGATGGCACAACATATATAGATAAACAGAGCACAGATCTGAATTTTCCTTGTCTACACAGTTTAGTAAGGGTCTTATAGAACAGGTGCATGTATATATCTATATCTGCATTTATATAGATATAAATATGTGAATATTTTATCTTCTAACACATCTTTCAGCAATTCAAAAGCCTCTACTAAAACACTACTAAATTGACATTGCTTTTCACTTATGAAAGAATCTAAATTCTATACTTTTTTGGAAATCCATGAATTTATTGGTATGGGTACTCGCTTTGCCAGTGCAGCTCTTAATTCTTTGTGTGTGTGTGTGTGTGTGTGTGTGTGTGTGTGTGTGTGTGTGTGTATGTATGTACTTGTATACATGTATATGAATATGCATGTATTCACACATATTATTGATGCCCTAGGCTACTTGGAGCTATTTTAGTTATTATATAATATGGTATAATAAAAGGAACATTGACTTTGTAATCAGAAGACGTACAGTTGAATGTCACTGTGTGACCTTGACTTTTGAATCTACTTGCGTATGTGTAATAAAGGAACAGTAATACCTACTGCTTACCCCCATAGCCTTCTAGTCAGTCAAAAAACATTTATTTCTTTTTAAAAATAAAATTACTTTGACACCTTTTGTTTTCACATTACAAAAATTTGTCCTAGTTTCTCTCCTTCCCCTGCCCTTCCTAGTGGGTCGTACCATATATCAAAGAACATTATTTTTTAAGAAAAAGGAGGGGAGAAAAGAATCCTCAACAATATCAATCAATACACAGGAAAAATATCAATTTGTATTGCTGATTTTTATTGCAAATTTATGTAGTGTTCCCATGGATTTCCCACATTTGTAAAGGAGTGAGGTAGGAATGTCTTCTAACAGCTCTTCTTTGGGGACATGGTTTTTATGAAATTTATTTCAGGCATTTATGAAACATTTACTATGCTCAGGTCATTGTGTCACTGTAGTGTTGGGGATGTAAAGAAAGGCAAACATTTTTGGACATTTCCCCTCCCTGACCATAAAACCTTTTCTGGTAACAAAGATATGAATGAAACCTAACTAACAAATACTGTTTCTGACAGTATATGAAGCCTCTGGCATCCTCCGGTCTCCCCCATATTGATTATTGTATTTAATTGGGATCTAGCTGCCTTTTACTATCATTTTCTTTTATCTTATTCGAGTCATTGTGTATATTGATCCCTTGGTTCTGTTTTTTTCACTCTTTGTCAGTTCATGTTTTCCCCCAGATTCTGTTAATGGAAGGATAAGAAAACTGTCCACAGAGCCTAATTTATCTAAAGTCAAACAAATAGTAACTAACAAAGTTAAGATTCAAACCTAGTTCTTCTGAGTCCAGATTTAATTTTCTTTCTTCTGTAGCTTCCAAGGCTTGTGTTTGAATATTGGCTCTGCTCCTTGTACTTTAGGTGACTTTGGGCAAGTCCCAGCTTCACTTTGGGCACCAGTTTTCTCTTTTGTAAAGGCGGGGGGACTGTATGATTTCTAATGTCTATTCCTGCTTTTAGTTCTATTAACCACAGACTTCATTGGTCATATCAATTCTACCTGTATCTGAGCAAGAATTCCCTCTACAGCAGTCCTGTTATGTTGTGCTTAAAGATTCCCCCTGACCGATATGAGGAATCTGCTGCTCCTAAATCAGCTTATCCTAGTTTTAGACAGCTCTAATTGTTAAGAAGTTGATGTTCATGATGAATGAAGATTGTTATTTTTATCTAAAAACATTGGACCGTCATCCTCATCTCCCTCCCACTGGAACTTGAGGATCCTGCCCCGGGGTTTCTGGGGCTTTGATTTCTTGCCATCTCCTCTTTTAGTGCCAATATCCTCTAGCTCTGACCTCCCTTTCCAATATTTTTTCATAGGTTGTCTTCCCCCATAGAATATAGGCACCTTCACTAAACCAATCAACAAGTATTTATTCAACACTAAGCACTGTTTTGGGTGCTGAGGATACAAGAAGAATTAGTGAATGACACTCTTATGTTCTAGTGGAGGAGGCAGCACATACATATAAAAATGCATACAGTATAAGCAAACAGTTAATAAATAGAAATATATACAAAGTAGTTAAATACAAGATAATTAGGGGAGAAAAAGGGTACTAGCATTTGGGAGAAAAAAGGAAAGACATAATGCAGAAGATGGTTCCTAGCCAGTATTTTAAAGGAAGAGAGGGACTCTGGGAGTCAGAGGTGAGGAGGTTTTATTGATGACTGTGGGAGGGAGAGTAACACCCAGTGAGTCTAGAATGATAAGTTGGATCTAAGTTATTATAGGGCTTTAAAAGCTAAGCAGAGGAATTTATATTTTATTTTAGAGAAGATTGGAAGCCACTGGAATTGAGTAGAGGAGTTAGATGGCCAGATCTGTGATTAAGGAAAATTACTTTGGCAATAATGGTTGAACTGAAGTGGGGAGAGACAAAGTAGAGAAACAAATTAGGAGGCTGTTGCAGTAATCTAGGCAAGAAGTAATGAGAGTCTGAATGAAAGTAATGGCTGTATGAGTGGAAAGAAAGGGTGAGAGAGCAGATGTCGCAAAGAAACTGCAAGATTTAGCAACTAATTGGATACAGAGGGTGGTGAGGGAAAGTGAGGAGTTCAGGATGATGCCAAGGTTAGGGATTTGGAAGACTGGAAGAATGGTGGTGCCTTCAGCAGAGGTAGGAGAGAGGAGGGTTTAGGGGAAAAGATAATGGGTGAGTTGGAGATGTCTCTTAGTCATCCTGTTTGAAATGTTTGAGAGATCCTTGGTTTTGTAGGATTACATGTCTGGTGAAATTGGGGGTTGATATTTTGATCTATAAAAAGTTCTAGATACATAGTTTCTGGGTAATTAATTATTTTATTAATTATGCTAGTGAATAATTAATAAAAGGATGATCATTTAGCTGTTTCTCCTTAACCAAAGAATCCACTTAATGCTTATATGCCCTTGGAAGAGTGGGTGTTCCTGAGGGTGGAAATCAACTCTGATTGGTTAATGAGAGAATGAATATTATGGGAGGTAGATTTATTCTAATGAGGTTCCAGTGGGTAGGGCACAGGCCTTTGATCACTCCATCTTGGACAAAGAGATTTATCTATACCTGCACCACCCATCCTGGATAATCTAGACAAAAGAGGGAATGCCCTTCTACCCAGACCTATGTGATGGACTGGAATCTACCAATTCACCTAAACTAGAATTTATTTATCTTTTGATCAGATCTAAGTTTTCTGGTTTTGCCTAAGATTTCATCTCATTATCAGCCCTACACTTCAAAGGCTGACTGGATAAACTATAGGGACTGATTTCTGAAGGAGGAAATAGAAAAGAGGAAAAACCTTAGTCCTAATTCAGTAATTGGTTATTAATATAAGAAAGAAATAATCATTTCTCTCAATATGTAGATCTGAGAGTCATTTACTTAGAGCTGATAAATAAGAAGGGGAGGGAGGGAGGGAAGAAAAGAGGAAAGGAGGAAGAGAGAAGAGACAGAAAAAAAGAGAACCCAGCATAAATTTGAGGGAGCCACTTAGGTTTGGGGAGAATGATGTGGAGGATGAGCAAGTAAAAGAGACTGAGGAAGAAAGGGGGGAGGTGAGCCAAGAGAGAATGTTGTAAAAAAGAAAATACCATCAACCTAGAGACAAGACATTCCGGAGGGAGAGGGTGCTCAATAGTGAGGTGCAGCAAATTGGTCAAAAGGAATTAGAACGGAGAGATCATCAAATTAGTCAATTAAGAGATTATGGGTAACTTTAGAGAGGGCAGTTTCATTTGAGTGATAAAGTTGAAAGATACATTGCAAAGGGTGAGTGAGAGGATAGGAAGTGGAGACATGCCCCCCGTGTCTCTTTGACAGGGATTGTCTCAACAAGTAATACCAGGTCCAGTGCATAGCATAGCAAGAGCTTTGTTCTCTCTCTCTCAGCCCTCACCCTCTCCCTGCCTCCATCATAACAGTCTGAACAACTTTTTAGCTCTATGAGGGAAAAATTTCCCGTTATTAAACTTAAATTTTCAAATCACTTTTCTAGTTTATTCTCAAATACCTTTTTGACGTTGAAAATCCTAAAAAATGATTAGAAAAAATTTTTTTAATGCTGTGTTAGGTTGCTTGTTAACACATGTTTGTGATTTCCATTTTAGCTTTGGTTGTAAAATGTGGCCTTCTGATATGGTCTTCAGAGGTGGGTGGGGCTGCCTGTTCTAGGAATACCATGCTGGAGTTTGATAAGGCCTCTATGAATTACTTAGTACTTATATTGGCTCATTGCACTTAAACAATAGAATGTTTGAAGGTCTCATAAGTTAGTATTAAATTTGAACTAGTCACCAAATATTTATTTAGAACCTGATGAATTTAAGTAATTATTGTGAATAAACATTATTATTTAGTATACCATAGGATCAGAGTTAGATTTGGAAGGGAACTTGAGGGCAAGGATCCATAATTTCATTCATGAGAACACTCTGGCAACCCCTGCCATTTACCCCCCCTTACTATGTCTCTTTACTTTAAATATTCCTTATGAGTTGTGGCAGTTAAAAAAAAAATCCATGATGAGTTTCTCCCAGTTTAACTAAACTTTGTACTCAAAGTCCTTCTGTCTTGGTAGAACTTGCCAGAGCCTGTGCTGTACTCCAGAAGCCAGATTTTTTTCTGGAGCACAATGAATGATAATTATTAATAAAGCACTCTTTAAGTCTTAAGCTCACATCCTAATGGCTTCCAGTCCTCCTGGATCCACCATTTTTATGCCCTCTCTCTAAAATTAATCCCATTTCATGTTAGTCTGAGCTCCCTGAGGGCAGGGACTGTCTTTTGCCTTTCTTTGTACCCCCAGTGCTTAGCAGAGGGTAGGCATTCAGCAAATAGTAGGTATGTAATAAATGCGTATTGACTCTTCATTTGAAAAATACGTTGGGAGGAAATGAGGAAAGCCTCTAACTGCTTTAGTTGGGTGGACTTCCTGTGGTAGACTTTTGGGAGGACTAGAGTGACAGTGGATGAATTGGCATGGATGGGTTGTTTTTTCAGTTATTGGAGGGGATTGTAGACCCATTTGAGTATGTGTAGGGCCATGTACTAGGGACTGGAATGTAACGTAATTTTATTCTGTTAGACTCCTCAACATCATGGCAACCAATTGTCAATAATGTATTTATCATTCTTTGTCTTCAAAGTCCGTACTACTAGTGATTTTATTGCCTACAAAAGACCATTAGGCTATATTAGACTTGCTATATAATGCTCATGGTTTATAACATTCACAAATATTATTTTGATACTGTGGTCATCATAAAGAAAAACATTTGCATTATGCTTGAGGCCTTCAAAGATTATGAACTCTACAAAGAAATGAATCAATTAAAAAAAATTAAGTGCTTATTAGATGCCTACCCCTGTGCTAAACCAAGGGGGGATAAAAATAGAAAAGCAAGTTAGCTTCTGCTCTTTAACAGCTTACATTCTAATATAGGAGAAAACACTTGAGCTGTAGGGCAAATGGTAATCAGCAGGACATGGAGGGTCCAGTGGTAAGGTGAAGCTGCAAACTTGTCCCTTTGCTTACTAGGAAATGTATGTCACTAGAACAACAATGATAATAGCAACAATAATAATGATAAAGTGTTTTTTTATGAATATATCTCATATAATAACAATAACTAACAATTATTTAGTGCTTACTATATAATATAATAATATAATTATAAATATATAATTTATATAAAATATATAAAATAATATAATAAAGTGCCAGGCACTGTGCTAAGCTCTTTACAAGTATTGTCTCTTTTGATCCTTACAACAACCCTGGGAGGGAGGTGTTATTATTATCCCTATTTTACAGTTAAGGAAACTGAGGCAGATGAGGTAAAATGATTTACTAAGTGTCTGAGGCAGGATTTGAATTCAGGCCTTCCTGACTCCAGGTCTCCACTTCTAACACCTCTGCTGGTTGCAAGCTTCCTTTCCTTCCTCATGGAGAGGGCATCAAGCTATGGAAAGAAGTGGCTCCTGCTTTGTCAGAGTGGTTTTAGTTTTCTAATAAGTTTTTAGTTTCATCTTAAAATATTCATGAATTAGTTTCAAAATGGAATGAGAGTTTGTTCTTAGTCCCAACTATTTAATTCATGATAGGCCAGGATGCTTGAAAGTATTTTGAACACTGTCTGATTTTTAGTTCATTAGATAAATGTTTCCATTTAGTTTTGCATAATCAACTGGAAAGTTTTCTCTGAGCAATAGAGAAAGTATGGTGCTTCATCTCTTCCAAACAAAGCTTCTCCAACTAGCTTATTCTATTTTGCTTAAAAAAAAAAGGAAATCTCACCAGAAGATAGATTATGAACTCTTCAAAGACATGCGTCTCTGATGCATTCAAAGCTCTCTTATGTCCAGATGTTAGGCTGTGACAGATGTAGTGGCAGTCTTCCCTGGGATCTCCTTCAAGTTGTGCTGGTGCCTCCTTGTGCTGGGGAGGTTCTCCTGGCTCCCTAGGGGCTGTGCCAGTAGAGCCCAAGCTCTAGCCACTGGCACTAAATTGGTAAGACTTCAAGAATGACACAATCCCAGGGCAGCTAGGTGGCACAGTAAACAGAGCACTAGCCCTGGAGTCGGGAGGACCTGAGTCCAAATCTGACCTCAGACACTTAAAACTTACTAGCTGTGTGACCTTGTGCAAGTCACTTAACCCCAATTGCCCTGCCTTTCCCTTTGCAAAAAGAAAAGAAGAATGGCACGATCCCAGTAATGATATTCTCTGTTTTCAGGCTTATGTTGATAACTCTCATGTATACATCACTTTAAATGTATAATATATCTTCTTAAACTGTGTGTAAGGCAGGTAACACAAATATTATTCTCCTTTTACAGTGAAGGAAATGGAGGCTTGAAGAAATGATTTGCTCATAGTTACCCAAGATAGTGAAATGCCAGAGCTAGGATTTAAACCCTTGCCTTTTAACTCAAAGTCCACTGTGCTGGTGGTTTCACTACACTCATTTGTCCTCAGTTTGTTGTCGTTCACTTGTTTTAGTCGTGTTTGACCCTTCTTGAGCACATGTGGGATTTTCTTGGTATGGATGAGGAAACTAAATGGGGTTAAGTGACAGCTGGCCAGCATCTGAGGTGAGATTTGAACTCAGGAAGATGAGTTTTCCTGACTTCAGACCCAGAACTCTATGCACTGTGGCACCACCTAGCTGCCCCTTAGAAGTTCAGTAACCAGGGGGTGAATTTTTTTCAGCCACAGCCGATGTGTTATCAATGGAAAGAGTGTTAGATTTGGAGTCAAAGGACCTACGTTAAAACCCTGGCTCCTGCTGCTTATTACTTGTGTGAATTTGGGCAACACACTCTTTTTTGGACCTTATGTCCTCATATGTAAATTGAAGAAATCAGATGGCATTACCTGTAAGGTCACTTATATCTCTAAACCTACAATCTTATGTAATCATGAAGGCAATCTGCTGAGGCGTAGAAAGGTTGTGATCTTACGTTGGTGGAGAAGCATCCACACTGATTAAATAAAGGATCCTTGAAGTATTGACTTATTTACAAGAGACCATTAATGTCAAAATGATAATTTAGGTGACACACCCATCTACCCCTTCCTTCCACTTGGTACTCATTGGGTAGCTCTGACTAGTATTGCTACTTTTGGGCTGCTACTCCTACCATCCAGAAGCAGCTTTCAATGCCAGGGCATGGGAGCAAAAGCCCAAACTGCTTCAGGATCCAGCCAGGCGACCAGAGCCACTTTTGTGTACCAAGAATGTTTGCAGTAGGGGACTTCAAGTGTTTTACTACCTTTATTCTCCATCTTTAATCCTACTTCCTTGAGTCTCTATCATAACCCTTTGTCCATCCCAGTTATGTGGTAAATTCCTTACAGGTAGAGATTGTGTAATGTCCTCTCCTTCCCCCCCCATCTTCAGTGTTTTGTGCATGCATAAATATGTAAATACTCAAAGAACTCTGACTTTGTCAGCACCTTTTTCATGTGGAAGTTCCCCCACAAACAGATTGATGTGTTGGGGCTCATCCTAGTAATTAAAATCTGCAGTATATGGATATTAAGTGATTTGCTGAGGGTTATATTGCTAGTATCAGAGGCTTTGGTTGAACCCATTGCTTACTGATTCCAAATGTAGTTATCTCTCCAATCCACTATAAAAGTTACACATGCCTTGCAAATACTTAATATTTTTGAGTTTGTTAAAGAAATAGTTGACTTTAGGGATAATCTTTAGTGCTGATATTGGCATTTTGCATTAACAAAAAACGAATCTAGAAAGCTATTTTATGTGCTGTATTCTAACCAAAGTAAGTGGTTTTAACTTTTTGCTTCTTAACTTGATTCTTGACTAAAAATTTTTTCTGCCTCAGTTTTGATAAGGTCAGGGAAATGGAGGTAAGAATGATTATTTAGTTCTCAAATATTGTGGATTCTAGTGATTTTGCAAGTTATTCTTGACATTTTAATTTTATTACCATGAACTAGTTGTTTTTTTGTTTTTGTTTTTTGCTTTTTGGAGGGGGGTAGGTAGGGCAGTTGGAGTTAAGTGGAGTTAAGCTCAATGTCATACGGCTAGTAAGTGTTAAGTGTCTGAGGTCTGATTTGAACTCAGGTCCTCCTGACTCCAGGGCTGGTGCTCCATTCACTGTGCCACCTAGCTGCCCCTAAACTAGTATTTTTAAAATTTAGAAATAATGGGAGTAATTTAAGTCATACTTAAGGTGGTGGAGATTTTTGTTCTTTCCCATCCAAATATTATAACTTTTTTGGTAGCCAGTCCAACTGCCATTGTTGGTATTATGGCTAGAATATCATTCCACATTATTTGCTAATTCAACAAAATTTGAGAATGGAAAACTGATATTTTACAAAGAATTTTCATAGATCACAATTTACTTGTATCCTTTTTGTGCTGTTGATATGAGAATATTGTATTCACAGAATCTATACTATGTAGTGTCAGTATCTTTGGGCAGAGAGACTGTAGGAGAAGAAAAAGACTCTGTATGGTAAATACTTTTTTTTTTTTTTTGCTTTTTGGAGGGGCAATTGGGGTTAAGTGATTTGCCCAAGGTCACACGTGTAGTTTTTGTGTTAAGTGTCTGAGACTAGATTTGAACTCGGGTCCTCCTGACTCCAGGGCCAGTGCTCTATTCACTGCACCACCTAGCCACCCCTACATACTTCTTTTTAAGAATCAGTCTGATGGGCTTTTATATTTTTCATAAAATGTCCTGCTGTTTCTCTGTCTTACTGGAATGTGCAGGTGACTTTGGCATTTTCAGGGCTATCCCAGAGAATACAAACTGATAAATTCTACCAAGCTAGAAAGGATCTGAGTACATGCCTTGTGACAACCTGTGTGTTTGTCTCAGGTCCTACCTTTAAGTGAACCTATAATGTGGAGAGGCTTTAATCTGCATTGGCTCAGGGAGGGGGGAACCCATGCTGATGAAATTGCAGATCCTTGATGTTTTAAAATAAGCTGGAGTACCAGCTTGAAGCTAGCATACCAGAGGCATTTGCAATTCATCAGTACAATATGTTATTTCTTACCGAAGATTACTAGATCTTGTTACAGAAAATATATAAAAAACAAAACAACTTAAGGACTTTCCCATATGTGTTCCCTTTTCAACTGACTTGTAGGCATGTTGTCATTCAGTTGGGGAAATATGTAGCTTTCTGGAGAATGACTTTGGGAAGGACATCTAGAGAAACATGGAGGAGTTTTTGGACTTAAGAGATGAAACCTGAATCAATGTTAGGTTGGGATAGAAATGTGAAATAAAGTATTCTTTGCTTTTGATGTACAAATGCCTTGTTGGAGTTTCATATCAAATTATTTGCAGTTAGAATGGTATAAGCATGAACAGAAATCAAAAAGTCAGGATGAGGAGCTGATTGGGACTATGGGGGCTGGAGAGGAAGAGTTCTGTTTTAGATGCCACACTTATAAGCTAATGGTTGAAACCTCTGAACTCTTCATAGTTATAAGTGGGCATCTAATTCTGGATGATTCACTAGCGATACTTCCAAATGAACAAACCAGAGTCCAGTTGAGCTCTTATGACCTGGCTTGCTCTTTGCTGTTGCAAGGCAATGCTCTGTTTTATAAAACTCTGCTCCTTACCTCTGCCTTCAACCCTCCTTGTCTTTCTCTAAAGCATAGCTCATTTTCCATCTCCTACACAGGGCCTTTCCCAGGAGTTTGCACTTCCTTCCTCTTGGAATGACTTTGTATTTGCTTGTTGTATCTTTCCCTGTAGAAGATAAGCCTTTTGAAGGCAGGTGCTATTTTGTTTTGTCTTTTTACAGTGCCAAACTATGTCTTCTTCCACCCGATGGGCACTTAACAAATGTTGACTTGAGTTGACCAGAGGGTTAAGAGCTGGAACAATGCTCAGCAGCTATCTAATCCTAACCCTCATTTGACAGATTAGGAAAGAGGGAAAAATAATATACTTATGGCCCTCTGTAGAAGTAAGTAGCAGAGATGGAATTGGAACCCAGATCCTGTGACATGCCTCCTCTATTCTCCATGGATGTGCTAAAAGACCTTCTGTTATGCAGAAGTATAGGAAGCTTATGTGTCTGCTGATGTGCTAAATAAATACGCTCAGATATATGTTTATATACTGTGGATCTTTCTGTTTATCTTTCTAGGTTTTGGCACTGATTGCATTCATCTGCATAGAGACTATCATGGAATGTTCCCCATGTGAAGGGCTCTATTTCTTTGAATTTGTCAGCTGTAGTGCATTTGTAATTACTGGAGTTTTGCTGCTTATGTTCAGTCTCAATCTTCACACGAGGATACCACAGATCAACTGGAACATTACAGTAAGTACAAACGTTATCTGCAAAAATGCTCTGTCTTTAAATCACACCTGAAATTTTCATTAGCCCTGGGTATTCTGTTAATACTCTAACTGCTGTTCCTATAATCCTGTTTTTGATTTATTTACTTATTTAGCTCATCAGAGATTATAGGATTTCAGAACTGGAGAGAACCTTAGAGACCATCTAGTCCAGTCCCTTCATTTAACATAGAAGACCCTGAGATCCTGAGTGGGAAAGTCACTCACCCAAATCACAGGCACGGTTAGTCAGCAAGCATTTATGAAGCACCTACTGTGTGCCAGGTGTTGTGATGGCTGGTGATACAAAAAGACTTGAATAGTGCTTGTCTTCTAACGGAGGAGACAACATGTAAATGACTCGGTACACACAAACCATGGGCTGAGTGAATTAGTTTCAGAGCCAGGACGAGGTCATAGGTCAGGACTTCTCTTTCCCAATCTCAAAATTCTTAGGGGCAGGTAGGTGGTGAAGTAAATAGATCACTGGCCCTGAGTTCAAATCTGGTCCCAGACCCTTAACATTTACTAACTGTGCGACCTTGGGTAAGTCACTTAACCCCAATTGCCTTGCTTTCCCCCCCTCCAAAAAAGAAAAAAAAAAAGATTTTCAGTTCCTTCATTACATACTTACAGGATCTGTGGCACACACAGGGCAGGGCCCAGAAGAGGTTGTCAAAGTGTTGTCACTGTTGCTGATCTCGTGACAAAGTCATTGCCAGATCTCTTTGAATTTGTTTGTTTTTTGCCAAAGACCTTGGACAGTTTGTAGCACAGCCTAATGCACAGAATTTCCTCATTGTCTCATAAAATACAAAGGCATACAGACACTGGAAAAGCCATGCAGATAAACAGCATGCCCACAGTTGCTGTGCCCTGCCATGAAATGACCTCATCCACAGCAGGGTAGCTCAGCCCCCCCAGCAGCTCGGAGTCCAGGACCCTACTGGCTTTAACTGGCTGTTTGCCAGCGACCTCAGAGTAGGAGGGGAGCTGGTGCCCTCTTGAGGTTATTAGCAGCATGTCAGTTTCCCAGCTTCCCAAACTGTGGCAGCTGATGGCATCTTAGTCCCCTTTCTTTAGATGAGCCCTTTTAGCTCTTGTCCTACTCTTATTAATGAAACCTAAAATTCTGAAGCACACTGATGTCTCAGTGAAAACTCAGGCCCTAAGATTCATAGGTGTTCGTGTGGACTGCTTCTTAGTTTTATCTTCTCTATCTTATTATACTAGTGCAGATTTTTTTTTAAACCTTAGTCCAAGACTTTGCTTTTTCTCTATTAAATTTAATCTCTATCCTCCCTCTGTAGAGACTATTGCCTTTAAGGAAGTGATAAGAAAAGAAGCAAATTGCTGAGTTAATTAAAGCAGTTGAAAATTTTTTTTCTGGTTGTTTTGGCTTTGGTTCAGCACTTAGAAGAAAAAAAACACGTGCCTGGAACGTTTTCTTTAAGCTTTGCAACTTCAGTATACTTGTACTATTTTGTCTGTGACTTTGTGATAGATTATATATAGATTATATGTTTCAGACATTTCCTATGATAAAGTATTGTAGTCCTATGGCTTCTTGTAATATACCTATTTCAGGAAGTGTTTCTTCTGTAGTTTTTTCATCAAATATTGCTTTACAATAAAATTTCATTTATTTATCATTGAATCACAAGAGTTAGAGATTGAAGTAATCTTATAAATCACTTAGGCTGTCCCCTTGGAATTATGTCACAGAAATCTGTAGTAGACCCAGTTATCATAGTTCTGTGATTTTTCTCCAGCATCATTCAGTAGCATGTGAATAGAAGGGAAGGTAGCAAATGGTGGGAGTAAAACATGCCATGTTGCCTTCCCCCAAGTCGCCCAATTGCCAGTCAGTCTTCTTCTTAATTAGACACATTTAGTTCAGACCAGTTTCCCTCCCTAGTCTTTCAGGTATAATAGACCTTTTAAAAATAAAGGTATACTGTTAATTTTTCTAGATATTTCCCTGATCAAGTCACTCAGTGTCTGTAATATTCCTTAGTGTGGCCTGAACCAGATTAAAATGTCATTGGGAAATACTGCACCAGAAAATACAATAAAACATGTATAATGTGACATTTTAAAACTATGTAATCACATAGCTCACAGAGATCCTTACATATGTTTGAGTGGCTCTCATTTCCATTCAGGTTTGAAACTACTACTCTTGACAACTCTATGAGACGTAAGTTGTGGAAAAGGCATTGGTAGGAGGGGTTTCCTCACTTGGGAGTTCCCCATACCTATGAAATTTCAGATCCAGGCCCTATCTATCCCCTGAATAATATACTTTTCCCTCCCTTCTGGGGTCACTATTCCACGAGATTAATTTGCTCTACCTTTTAAAAGAACAAAACCAAACCAAAGCTCATGTTTCTGTAGTACTTTATGATGTACAATGTGCTTTCCTCAAAATAACCCTGTGGGGAAAGTCAGCAAGAATTATTATCCCTGTGTTAGAGATAAGCAAACTATGGCCCAGGGAGGTGGTTATTTGTTAGTAAACAGCAGTATTATGACTTGGATCCAGGTCTTTGACTCCAAGTACAGAACCTTCTCTTACCTAGGCAGCTAGGTGACCCAGTGAGTAAGAACACTGGACTTGGAGTCAGGAAGATGTGAGTTCAAGTCCTGCCTCAAGACATTTACTAGTTGTGTAACCTGACCCTATCGTGTAAACTCTCAGCCTCAGTTTTCTCATCCATAAATTAGGGATAATGTTACCTACCCCAAAGGATTGTTGTGAGGATTATGTTCAGTGCTTTGTAGTCCTTTAAAGGGCTATCTAGGTGCTAGTTCTTATTTATTGCATGCCCTGTTCTTAACCTTCCTCTGTTCCCCAGTTGTCTCTTTTCCTTTGAATTGCAATCCAAATAACAGTGTATCTGTATCTTCTTGTACTCCACTAAAAGGCCCAGACCCTTAATAAAGCTTTTTAATTCAATGAAAATAAGTGTAATTGAGGTGGCTAGGCGGCGCAGTGAATAGAGCAGCGACCCTGGAGTCAGGAGGACCTGAGTTCAAATCCAGCCTCAGACACTTGACACGCTTACTAGCAGTGTGACTTTGGGCAAGTCACTTAACCCCAGTTACCCTCCCCCCGAAAAAAGCGAAAATAAGTGTAATTTGTTTTATAGGAGACTAGGAGAGAATGGATCTCCAGAGGTTCCTCACAGTACATCAGTTTATTGTGGTGATATTTATTCTACTCATACCTTAATTCTCTGAAAAGATTGCATGGGGACAGCTCACATCTTAGACTAAACTGGAGCCTATCAGAAGATGAGAAATCAGTATATCTCATCATAGTTGGGGAAAGAAGTAAAGAGGAAGAATTTGTTATCTTCCATTCAGAAAAAGAGATGGTAGAGGATACATTGTTTTCTTTTCCCTCCCCCACCTCAGGATTGACCTTATTTAGGGGAATAGCTGGATTAGTAGGATTAAAGGACTAGCCATCTGCCCCTAAATGACTCTTTGCACTCTGCCTGCACTGTTGCTAATTAGAGATTCATTTAGGTTAATAAAAAATCCAAAAGATGGAGAAGCCAGACTGTCAGTCACTATCATAACTTAGTAAGAATTAGCTTAATTTGTCTGCTTATCAATTAGATTGAGACAATTGTAGTTTTGGCGAAGTGGAATAAAGAGGAAAGGACAGGATTTGGGTGGGATGCTACAGTGGTGAGTTTTAGATATCCAAACAACATTAGGGTCCTGGGCCAAGACAAAAGGCAACAACAGGGAAAAGGGCTCATAGAAAGTCAAGTGGGAGATTGTCCCAAGACAAACAGCCTGTTTTGAAATTTTGCCTAAAATGGGCCCTATGACCTCTGTGGTTCATAGAAAAGAGCAGATACAACCATGTATTTCACTGTTACCCCTCTATGCCTCTACCCAAAGCTTAGGTATAATTAACATTTATCAAATTTCTGCCTTCCCAATACTCTGCCAAGAGTGGTAAAGCAAGGAGATAGGGAAGAAAAAGAGATCCAGGTTCCCAATTTCTAGAGTTTACCACCATATTTCACCTTAGGGGAGCAACTCTCTACCCTCCAGTTGTACTGGCTACTTTTTTGTTGAATGTTTCAGATTTATATGGCAAACGTAAATTGGTGGAGGGAATCTACATGCCAGTGAAATCATTCATTCTTGAATTGAATTGTATTGCAAGTAACTGGGATTGTTAAGGCATTCCATCACACATGACCAAACCTGTGTCATTTGGCCTGGCCTGCCCTGGTGCTGATAGAAATGGCTATAATAGAAAGGTCAGAACTCTCCCCTACCACGAATTTTTCTCTCTTAAAGAAGGATCAGGGGGGTAGAATAACCAGTGGCTAAACTAAGCAAAAATATCTGGCAAGGTAGCAAGAAGACCTTTCTGATCTCCACCAAGGTAAAGCTTTATTGAGGGCCATCAACCAAATGATCTACCACAAATTATTAGTGGCTAAGAAACTGATTTTGGCATTTGGTGATTCTATGTACTCTGAGCTACAATAGAACCAAATAGAATGGAATGATAGGCACCAAGTACGTAATGTGATAGTTTATCTCTTATCTTGGTCCATTAAGGAGTATACCCTTCTAGTGTGGTACATAAAACCTACAAAGAGCAGAGCCCTTGGATTTTTTTACATCCAAGACTGTGGTTTGGCAGAATTCACCCTTAAAAAAAAATTGTATGTGTTTCTTTTCTTTTTTTGAACATTCATTTAAAAATTTTTTTGAGTTCTAAATTTTCTCCTCCCTCTAGCCCTTCCACCCATTGAGAAGGCAAGTGATATGATATTCATTACATGTAAGAAGTTAAGCGAAACATTTCTATAGTATTGGCAGAAGACAACTTAGGATAAAGGGGAATGTTTGATGAATGAATGCCTATGTGCCAAGCATATTACAATGCTTAATCTTTTTCTGTATCACCCTGGTTTAGTGTTATTCTTCATGTTTCTTAGAGGAAGCATTAAGATCCAAAGAATAAACATATATGGTGTGGCTGAAAAATAGAGAATGTGAAAGGGAAGAGAGACAGTTTATGAAAGGCCTTGAATGTCAGGGTTAGGAACTCAGCCTGTATTCAAAAGGCTATGGAGAGTCACTGAAGGTTTTTCCCATAATGTGGCCCTATTTTGTCTTTTTAGCCTTCTCTCCAGCTTCTCCCCAAATCAAACCTTTTATTCCAGTTAGGCAAAAGTCTCCTTAATGTCTCCTGTTTATGTCATACTTGTTCCCCAAATCTCTACTGTGGCTGCTGTTGCTGTCCACTATTTGAACTGAGTTAGCAAATTACCAATTTTTAAAAAATAACAGCGACTCACATTTTATATAGTTACAGGACACTTTCCTCAGACAGTCTTACAAGGTAAGTAGCAGAAATATTGCTACCATTTTACAGGTGAGGAAACCTGTTATCAGAGAAGTCTAGTGGCTTCACTTCTTGGCTACAAAGTCTTATACCCAAAAGGTCTTTGAACTCCAGTTAGAGTGTCTTGATGTTGCAATTTAATAATTTCTTATAGAAATAGTAAATAAAACCATGAACCTATCAGTTTATAGTAACCAATTACTATTAATTAGCATTGTCTTGTTCAGTTTAAAAATTCTTCCAAAGCAGCTTGGCATGAATCCAGTTTCAGATCCCCTATCCCTTTGCCTATTCCTTAAGTCCTGGTTAAACTTTTTTGACTACTCCAACCTACTTATATTGATAGTTCCTTTCACCAGACTATAGCACTTAGAGTCCATACCTTGTAATTTGGCTCCTAATTATATAGGGTATAGTCTTGTTAACTAAATGCTTCCTATGTGTTAGTCTTGTCTTTATTGATCCCTGAGGGCATAGACCTTGGCTTATCTTCATGTAGAACAGGGGTGAGCCAATTACAGCCCAGCCCAAGGGCCAAATCCAACCTACCACCTGTTTTTGTACAGCTAAATTAAGAATGGTTTTTATGTTTTTAAATTCAATAAGACTTTATTTAAAAGTTTTAAAAACCATTCTTAGTTCACAGTGGGTACCAAAACAGGCAGTGCTGCAGGTTGCCAACTTCTGTTGAAGAAACATGTGTACTTGTTTCCATGGGGCTCTGTTGAACCGTTTTTACTGATAGCTTCATTAAGAATCAGTTTTTCTAGGACCTGGCTCAGTGCTTGGAATGTAGTAGGCTCCCAATAAATGGCTGCTGATTGATTTTACCTATATGGTTGTCCCTTAGGTACCTATGCATTCATGGTGGTATTAGGTTCCCATTTCTTCATTGCCTTAGTGTTTATATAGTTTTGGGCACCTGGACATTCATTAAGTGTTGTTCATTTGATGATCTTTAGTACATGGAGTACCATGTTTTCCTTGGTATTGCTTTCTTCTAGGAACAGTTTAATTGTTATTTCTCAAGGTATCCAGTATTTTTTATATTGCTTTGAACATTTCATTCATTTAGTTAACTTATTAAGTACTTAATGTATCAGGCACCATGGTGGGTGCTGTAGATGCAGAGACAAAAGTGAAAGAGGCTCCTTGTCTTCATGGAACTTATATTCTTTGGGGAGGTGAGGTAAATAGCATGAACTCAGATCAGTCAATGTGAGTTATATATAAAGTCAATGCAAAGTAATTTTAGGGGAAGTGATTGCCGTGGAGAAGATCAGTATGTTAGAATTGTTGTTGTTAGTGTTAGTGTTAGAATGATTACTTGAGTCGAGCTTTGAAGGAAGTTTGGGATTCTGAGAGATGGAGGTGAAGACCACTGCTACAAAAGTGTGGAGGTGGGAAATGGAGCATTATGTGTGAGGAACAGGGAGAAGAGTGGTTTAGCTGGAATGCAGTGTGTAAAGGAGAGTAATGTACTACAAGTCTGGAGGGTAGAGGAGTCATCTCAAGCTAGTTTCTGAAGGGCTTCTGAAGAGCCTGGAGCCACTGGGCTTCTTGAGCAAGGGAGTGACAGATTGATCTCACCTATGCTTTAGGAATCCATCTGGCAGTTGTGGGATGTATGGATTGTAAATGGCAAAGACTAGAGGCAGGGGAGCAGGTATGCAGGAAGATGACTGGTGATTAGGGCCTGAATTAGGATTTCACATTCTGTGGGTGGAGAGAAGGGGATGGATGTGAGAGGTGTTATAGAGGTAGAACTGGCAAGACCAGGACAATTGATTTGCTAAAAGTAGATTCCCCCTTGCTGCCCCCTGCCCACCCTCTCCTTTTAGAAATATTATGAAAACATTTTTGTCAACATTCTGGACTAATCTGAAAGAGAAACCTTCAGGTATCAATTCAGAAACACTAAATTGCACTCACTTTTTTTTTCTTTTATCAAAGATCCAGGGGTGGGGAATCATATGTGACCTTCTAGGTCCTTGGGTGTGGCATTTTGAGTCCAAGTTTTATAGAACAAATCCTTTTATTAAAGGGATTTGTTTTGTGAAGTTTACATTCAGTCAAAGGGCTGAATTTGAGGATTTAGAGGGTTACATGTGGCCTTGAGGCCAAAGGTTCCTTTCCCCTGCTGAGTAATCACTTTCTTTTTTTTTTTTAATATTTTATTTTAGACTCAAATGCCAGAACAGAAATACAGAATAGAGGAAAGAAGCAAAAAACATACCATGAGCTTAAATACAAAGAAAGGGAAAAAAAAGTATGTCATGTGCATAGCAGAATATAAAGATTCAAAATATATAACAAATTTTCATTTTGAGAGGAATGATTAAAACTTATTTCTACAGAAATTATGTAATACATGACTTATGGAAGCTAGGGATCCATATATACCAGAAAGTTTTTTGACTTGCAGCAAATGTAGGAAAATAAATGGATTGTAGAAGAAAGCAGTGGGGATTGTTGATTAAACATTTTCACTCATCAGTCTAATCAGCATACCTCAGAGAATTTTTCTGCCTATAGCTATCAAGGATGAGACATTTAAACACAGATTAGTACTAGATTATTCTCTAGCAGAAGAAGAGGTAAATTGAGAGATATAATGGAGAAATTTGTTTACCTGAATTCAGAATAACAATCAGCAGAATGGGAGACATAGAATGAGTCACTGTCTCACACGGAAGATAAAGGACAAAGCAAGGATCCAACTGGTTTAATCTTGTTTTGAGGTTAGAAGTCAGCTAAGTAGAGTAAAAGTTCAGTCTTGCTTGAAATGCTCATACATAATAAGCTTATGAATATTAATTTCTCCTCCTCTGGGAGGACTAAAGGTTCCTTATAATGGTCATACAATGCATGTAGTGGGAGGGGGGACATATCAAGGGGAACTGTGTAGTAAGTGTATCTGAAAGTTGTATGCTCTGTATTACTCATCCAGTAGGGAGACAGGGGAGGGACTTCACAGTTGGACATAGGTTTTTAAGGCTTACTTTTGTTTCTGGAGGGTGTGTCTATTTTATAAGACATCTGCCACGGTGGAATAAATTTATCATTTTATCTTCATTCCTCCTGAGCCTGAATGAGTTATTTCTCACAATTTAAGAAAACCTGTATGATAAATAATATGCTTTGTGTTGAGAACTATCTGTCTTTGCTTACTTAGAAGTTTTCTTTTATTCTCTGCTGTGCACTTGTTTACTTTGTTCTTTTTTCTCCCCCCCCCCCCGCCCCAGGCTACAGTTAAGTTGGATGTGTTTCTCTCTCTCTTTATGTATCTATATCTATATATCTATATATACACACACACATGTAGACATATACTTTATCAAACAAATTATCCTCCTGCTCTTTGTTTGGATGTTTGTGCATATCTCTTGTTTCCTCTCTCTCCTGTCTCCTCTACTTTACTTCTGCCTGCTACCTTGCCCTCCCGTTACTTGCCTAATCCCCTCCAAGGATCCCTCTCCTATCCTCCCATTCTCATAAATCTAAAGACCTTTCTATCCCCCCTCCCTTTTTACCTATTTCCTCACCTTTTCCTCTAAAGATCCCTCCCTTGTCCTCTCCCTCCTTCCTATGCCCCTGTTGTTTTATTTCTTCTGAAAGTGGGGACATTCTTCCCCACCACTTCTTCACTCACTGGATGTGTGCTGGTTCCTTCTTGCCCCTGCAGCTCTTTGCAGCACAGCTGGGTCTGGCATTCCTTGTCAGCAGAGGTTCCCTCAATGACCTTCCCAAGCTCAGACACCCAACTCCCCTCACTATCCTGGGGATAAAAGTTCCTCTGGTTGGACCTGAGGCAGCCTTTCCAACCAACTAACCCCAGGAACCTGCTGCTTGTTGTTAAAGTGGACCCTAGCCTGGAGGTGTTTGCTCTTCACTGGGACCAAACCTCTTCCTGGGATTTTTCTTCTGATCTTCTGGAATTGTCCCAGGAAGACTCCTGTTGTGCCCTTATTCTTATTTATTTTTACTCACACTTTGTTTTCCCAAAGGTGCTATTTTATCTCTTTTGTGGGGGAAATTCTTGAGAGTTTGGAATTTTCTGACCTACTCAGTCATCTTCCCAGAATCCTCTGAGTAATCACTTTCTTTGAGAAAACTGGGTAAACAGCTGAGGTTGGTGCTCTGTTTTCTTTTTTGATAGAATTAAGGCAGTGACCTGTGACTGCACTGGTCTACCTAGAGCAGGACCTCCTTCCCAGACCTCAACCAGATTAGGGTCATAATTTGCCTAAGAGAAGGAAAAATGTCATTAATTACTTTAGTTAATAGAATCATCTCTTGAGTGCACCTTTGACCACCTAGAAACAGACTCCATGGAGGGGGAGTTGTCAGTGGCTTTAGGGATATAAATCTCCAAACTGTGCTGAAAGTTTAATAATTGTTTGGTTTGAACTTTAACCTTTGCACTTTCTTGACCTGTCATGTTTTCTGGGGTGCTGTAAACTCCAAAGTCGCTTCTGTTAGAGAGATTTCCAAAGGCATGAGATTATGCTAGTTTGGACCTTTTATCTTTCTGGAAAGAGAAATACTTAAATTAGAAAAATCTTAATTGATTGAAAAATGTTTGCAGTAGACATGCATAAAAACAGGGTACTGAACTTTCACATATTTTGTGAAAGAGGGAAGAGCAGAGAAAGACGATGTGAACTCAGATGTTTAGAAGGATGGTGGTCTTCTTTAAAATATGGAATTTAGGAAGGGAAAGATAATGAGTTCTGTTGTAGAGGTGGTAACTTTTGTTGTACCCAGAAAACATGAGCAAGACCCAAGTAACAATTTAGAATTCAACCCTTTATTTACGCCAT
Source organism: Petaurus breviceps papuanus (assembly GCF_028583685.1). NCBI lineage: Eukaryota > Metazoa > Chordata > Mammalia > Diprotodontia > Petauridae > Petaurus > Petaurus breviceps. The sequence continues at coordinate 18,356,910 of NW_027185771.1, forward strand.
GTTGACTGATCAGGCCACATGTTGGCAGGCTGATGGGGTCCCGTCCCACGGCCCCACCCAAATCGTATAGCGGGGATCTCAGGTAAAGCCTCAGTTTTTAAAGGGATGCCACATGGCCAATGGTTAGGTATTAGGTAAGCAGGAACTTGCAAAGACCAAAGCCATCACCAACTCTCCCTGACCCAGCAGCCCTCCTACTTCAGTGAAGGAGAGCTGACTGGGAGAGGACGGAGCTAAACCTGTCAGTCTGTTCACTTCCTTGAGGGAGAGCTGAGGTTGGGGGAGGGGAAGGAATGGGCCAGGTATAACACTTTGAGACTCCTATGGGAAATGTAACAGGAAATGCCCAATAGTGCACGGTTGGATAGGTCTGCAGTTCATGGTTTTCAGCCCTTACACCCTGAAGGCCGAGGACCTTGAAGAAATATAGCTCTTTGGTTTGTTCTTTTGTCTTGTATCTCCAGGTCTTAATATGCTGCCTGGCTCATGAGCAGGACTTAATAACTGGAGCTGGTGTCATGGAAAGATGAAGCAATTAAAGACAAATCATGATTCAGAACCCACCTTCATTATTACCGTGTTTCCCTGATAATAAGACCTATCCCGAAAATAAGCCCTCCCCTTACTGTGTAAGATTCCTCTAAAATAAGCCCTCCCCCGAAAATAAGCCCTATTGAGATTGCTACTGTAGTGAAGGTGATCCCCTTCACTACACACGCAATCTCAATAGGGCTTATTTTCGGGGGAGGGCTTATTTTAGAGGAATCTTACACAGTAAGGGGAGGGCTTATTTTCGGGATAGGTCTTATTATCAGGGAAACACGGTAGTTTTGTGTCCACGGGCAGTAACTTTACCTTGAGTGTCTTCATCTACAAAGCAGTAATCTCTGTAATGTCTTCCTTACAGGGTTGTTGTCAGGGCTGAATGAGAGCTTAAAGCAGCAGTGTATCAGTATCAGCTCTTACTGCTTCTGTATGTGTGACCTTGGAAAAACAGTGCACTGTGGACCTCATTGGGTTATTATAGATCAGGTACTTCGGAAATGCTGCTGCTAATAACGGCAATTTTGCAATTCAATAGCATCACCAGAAAAAGATTAGCATTGAAAGATGGGTTTTTGCGTCAGGGAACATCTTGAGATCACTGAAAGAATTGTTCCGTTTCCCCAAACAATCCTACTCTTTCCTTGTTTTATTCTGGGCCTAGCTCACTGTCAGTCTGTAGTGCAGGAGCACACTGTGTGTTCTGTCTTCTCTCTAACGGACCAACTCATGCATTGCCCAGCTTATTGCATGTCTTACCCTACCCCTAAATCCCCAGTGTCACAGTCTAACATTATCCACATCTTCCTCTGTGCTTTCTGGAATTCCTGGTCCATAGGTAACAAAATTACTTTCATCTTAAATCTTTTCCTTTTCTACTCCTTTCATACTCTTACTCCCCCTGAGATCTGGCTCCCCTCAGTGTACAAAGCCTCTAATTCCAGGTTTGGCTGCACTTTTATTTGTTCTCCCTGGCTCCCTGGTGGAGGTGGGGGAGTTGGAATACTCCTTGCTCCCCATTTCCTCTTCCAGGTTTGCCTTCTACCTCCCTTTCTTCCTTTGAGGTTTGTGCAGTTCACATCTCCCATTCAATCAAAATCATGGTAGTGGTTGTCTGTTGACCTCCAGGACACCCCGCTTCTCTTTTCAGGGAGTTCAGTGCCTGTCCCACCTTTTCTTCTACCTTGTAACCCCAAATTCTTACGTTTATCTACATTGACCTCCAGTCTCTTGACCCCTCAGTTCTTTTCTTCACCATTAGAGCTATACTTTTCTATACTCTTTTACCTTCCTTGTCTTGACCCCTTGGTGAACTAGGTCTAATCTACACTATCCTCTTGTCTTTGGTCCCTTTTCCCCAGTGCCCTCTTCTCTCCTCTGATGCTGTCATCACTCTGTTGTTAGCTCTCATTGCATCGTACTTGGACTGCTGCAGTGACTTACTGCTTGATTTCCCTGCTTACAAGCTTCTTTCTACCCTCCCCTCACCTGTCAAAGGAATCTTCTTAAAGCACAGGAATGACCATGTCACACTCCCCAGCTCAGTAGACTCCAGTGGCTCTCTGTCACCCCCAAGAGCAAATACCAAATCATCTCTTTGGTTTTTGAAGCCCTGCTTTCATAACTTGTCCTCCTCTCACCTTTCCACTTTTTTTTTTTTCTTTTTGGAAGGGGGAATGTAGGGCAGTTGGGGTTAAGTGACTTGCCCAAGGTCACATGGCTAGTTTTTTTGTTTTAAGTGTCTGAGGCTGGATTTGAACTCAGGTCCTCCTGACTCCAGGGTCAGTGCTCTACTCACTGCGCCACCTAGCCACCCCCCTTTCCACTCTTCTTACACATTAACTACTTCATCACCCTCGTGGTACTCTGTCTTCCAGTGACACGGGGATGAAGAGGGCATTTTCCCTGACTGCCCCACTCCCCATGCTTGGAATGCTCTCCCTCCTCATCTTTGTCTACTGGTAGCACTTCCTTCAAGTCTTCACTAAATCCTACCTTCTATGAGGAGTCCTTTCTCAATTCAGCTTCCTTTGGCTGATTATTTCCCATTTATCCTAGACACGCTATAGAATATAGCACATTGCCTCCTCCATTAGACTGTGAGCTCCTTGAAAGCAAGGCCTGGCTTTTAACTTTTGTTGTACCCCTAGCAGTGCTTAGCATAGTGCCTGGCACATCCTTAATAATGCTTATTGATTGATTCGCTTATGTCATAATCTGAACAATAGTCATTTTTCTAAAAATTGTTTTCCTTTTTCTTTTTAAAAAAAAATTTAAAAATATTTTTATTTAAAGTTTTGAGTTCCAAATTCTCCCCCCTCCCTGAGACAGTAAGCAATCAGATATAGGATATACATGTGCAATTCTATATAACATTTCCATATTAATCATTTTGTACAAGAAGACTTAAAGAAATGAGAGAGTGAAGAATAGCATGCTTCAGTCTATTCAAACAATATGATTTCTTTCTCTGGAAGCAGAGATCATTGGATCATGGTATTGCTGAGAATAGCTAGGTCATTCGCAATTCTTTGTCAAGCAATGTTGCTGTTACTGTGTACAACATTGTCCTGGTTCTGTTCACTTCGCTATGTATTAGTTCATGTCAGTCTTTCCAGGTGTATCTGAAATCATCCTGCTTGTCATTTTTTGTGGCACAATAATATTCCATTGCAGTTATATACCACAGTTTGTTTATCAGCATTCCCCAGTTGCTGGGCATCCTTTTAATTTCCAATTCTTAGCTACCACAAAAAAAGCTGCTATGAACATTTTTTTTAAAGCAATTGGGGTTAAGTAACTTGCTCAAGGTTATACAGCCAGTTATTTCTGGATGTGGTGCTAAGTATCTGAGCCCGGGATTCGATCCCCAGGTCATCCCAACACTGGAGCCTGTGCTCTTACTCGCTGAGAACTATAAACATTTTTCACATGTAGGTCCTTTTTCCTTTATTTGGATATCTTTGGTATATAGACCTAGTGGTGGTATTGCTAGATCAAAGAGTATGCATGGTTTTATAGCACTTTGGGCATAGTTCCAAATTCCTCTTCAAAATGGTTGGATCAGTTCACGACTCCATCACCAGTACATTTGTGTCCCAGTTTTCCCACATCTCTTCCAACATCTAGCATTTTCCTTTTTTGTCATATTAACTAATCTGATCAGTGTGAGGCAGTACCTCAGAGTTGTTTTAATTTGCATTTTTTTAGTTAATAGTGATTGATTCCTTTGCCTGAAAACTGCCTGTTCATATCCTTTGACAATTTATCAGTTGGGAAATGACTTGTATTTTTATAAATTTGACTCAGTTTTCTATATGTTTGAGAGAGATAAAGCCTTTATCAGAGATGCTTGTTGCAAAATTTCCCCCCAGTTTTTTTTGCTTTCCTTATAATTTTGGTTGCATTGGTTTTGTTTGTGCAAAGATATTTTAAATTTATACAATCAAAATGATCTATTTTACATTTAGTAATGCTCTCTGTATCTTTTGTGGTCCCAAACTCTTCCCTTATCCATAAATCTGACAGATACACTATTCCATGCTCTCTCAATTTGCTTATGGCATCACCCTTTATGTGTAAATCTTGTACTCATTTTGACCATATCTTAGTATACAGTGTGAGATGTTGTTCTATACCTAATTACCGCTATATTGTTTTTCAGTTTTACTGGCATTTGTGAGATAATGAGTTTTTGCTCCAAAAGTTTGGGTCTTTGGGTTTATCATACACTAGATTACTATGGTCATTTACCATAATGTAATTTGTACCTAATCTATTCTACTGATCCACCACTCTATTTTTTAGCCAGTACCAGATTGTTCTGATAATTACCACTTTATAATACAGTTTGAAATCTGATATGACTAGACCACCCTCATTTACATTTTCCCCTTTGATTCCCTTGATATCCTTGAGCTTTTGAATAATAAGATTTGCAAAAACTATGAGCACCGTGCTCCTATTTTAAATCTAGGAGTCTAGGTGACAAGTTTAATTTGCTTGAATGATCTAACAGGACTGGATAATAAAGGAGTATGCTCTGTTTAATTTTTTTCATTACTAGCCTTATTTTCCTCTTTCTGGACTGGAGAATGCTCCCCCCACCCCCTAATTTGGATATAATTTCTGAACCAGTGGGTAACTATCTATAATAACATTTAATTTATATGAGTTTGGGTGGTGGATGCCTCAGTTTTCTCATCTGTAAAATGAGTTGGAGGAAGAAATGGCAAACCATTCCAGTATCTCTGCCAAGAAAACCCCAGATAGGGTCATGAAGAGTCAGACATGACTGAAATGACTGAACCACCACCACCAACCATATTAGGACTTAGGTGCCATAAGTGAAACCGTTGTTAAATATCCTGAATTCTGGGCCTGTGGCCTGATCTGGTATGGAAGAATCATAAAATAAAATATATATTTATCCATGTAAGTCTGAAAGACCTTACATGAAATGAACACATTACCAATTTAGGTATTTTTGTATATGTTTTATATTAAAACCAATTTACCTTTAATTATGAGGAATGAATGGGGTGGGGGGAAGCGGGGTGGCGCTTCTAAGCTTCTGAAGGTGCACCACTTTTGCTCCTGCAGATTCTAGGCTTATGTTGACAGTGTGGGCACAGGGCTGTCTGTGAACAGTGTTGGAGCTGGGTCCAGGCCGCACTGGTTGGGTCAAATGTTTGCCTTCTATAATAGAACTTAATATTAAGTACATTTGGTTGGTATGCCATTGAGAGATTTGCTGTCAGTTGCTATTTCTGCAAGAGAAATCACTTGGAAATTCCAATATCCTTTAGTGAACTGGTGAAATATATTCGCACAATGCTGTGACAATCTTAGAGGCATCCTCAGCTTGTGTGTCCCTGATTTCCTTTGTGCTGACCCTTGCCTCTGTTGCATAAAATACAAAATACGTAACAGTCCACAAAAAGGGGATTTTGTTGTTCTTATTTCGAATGTTCTCTGTTTACTTTAAGAGCAAAAACTAGGATGATCCTTTTCAAGTAATTCCACCCCTTTTCCCCCTTTCAGGATTTGGTCAACACTGGACTCAGCACCTTCTTCTTCTTTATTGCCTCTATAGTACTTGCTGCTTTGAACCATAAAGCTGGAGCAGAAATTGCTGCGGTGGTAAGAGAACAAAGTAGTTAAGACAGAATGACTCATCCTGGTTTGCATTCCTACCCCCGGGCACCTTGTTCTAATCTCCCTTTAACCAATTTAAAAATAAGATAATGCTGTCACCTGCACTGTGGAAATCCCAGTTGGGATTAAGGAGCCTCCAACACGTGTTGCATGCCTACTGTGCTCAGAGTGCTGAGTTATGTGCACTAGGGAAGGTATTAGGCTTTAAATACGGTGACAGTCTAGTCCTCGGGACACTGACATCCCAGTTGGATGCATGCGTGCGTGGGAAGCTTTGCCGCACAGAATTGCACGAGAGTTGCCCTGTGAGTGCTGTGTGAAGTCTCAGAGGAATGTTGGTTGTTAGTTGCTGAGGGGAGATATTTATGAAGGAAGTAGCTTTTGAACTGGCCTTTAAAAAAGTGCTTTTGAAAAACAGATTAATAAGAATTCAAGAGGGATAGAGGGAGGATAGAGTTTTCCCTTCCTGATGAGTTTTGTGGTCTGGTAGAGAATCATGGAGTACAATTTCCAAATTCACAACTCCACAAGGAAAGGTTTTTACATTAGTAAACATTGTAACAAGCACAAGTTTAGAAGTGAAAATCAATTGCCTAGAATCCTGAGCTAGATTTGTTATTGCTTCCTTCCCCTGAATAGATTCCAGTTATAGGGGTACAAACTCAGTCCCTCAAACTCCAGAATTTTGTGTATGTGGATAGATATAGATATATACTCACTTGCTTAACTGCAGTTGGAATGAAAAAATGAGACTTATATTTGAATATGAAATACATATTCACATATTTCACAGAGTGAAATATATATTATATGTACAGATATACATTAATATTTGGCCAGTTAGATGGTGCAGTGGATGGAGTATTGGGCCTAGAGTCAAGAAAACTCATCTTTGTGAGTTCAAATTTGTTCTCAGACACTTACTAGCTGTGTGACCCTGGCCAAGCCACTTAACCCTCATCTATAAAATGGATGAGAGAAGGAAATGGCAAACCACTCCAGTATACCAAGAAAACTCCAAATGGGGTCACAAAGAGTCGGATGTGACTGAAAGGACTGAACAAGTCAAAAATTGTATTTACACACACACACACACTCACCCCATATTTCACATTCTTTAATTACAACTGCAATTAAGGAAGTGAGTTGCTATGGTCTCAGCTCTATCTTAATGAAGTACATGCTGATCCGGAACTCCAGGGCTTGAGTTTGTTCCTCTTCCTTCCAAGATATTGTCAGTCAAACAGAAGGAGGGAGAGACTAGGGCTTGATCAGCAACATTAGGGAAAAGTCCAGAAATGTAACATGAATTGGTAGGAATTAGGTAGCTTAAGGACTTAGCTATATCTTAAGGGAATCTTTGTGTGAACTTGGAAATAACAGTTGATCTTTATGTAACGTTATCTTCACAACCACCTATGACATAAGTAGTATAAGTATTGCCATCTTCATTTACTGATGGAGAATCCAAGAGCCAGGGATGTTAATGACTTTCCCAAACAGTGAGGAATAGAGCTGAGTCAATGCCTCAGGGCTTCTGATTTAAAATCCATAAATCTTTCCTCTCTACTGTGTGGGATGGGTTTTGTCCATCTTCCACACATTATAGAAACAGTAGAAAAATAGGAATGTCTAGGTTAGTGATTAAATGCCTTAAATCTAAAGATTTTCCATTACATTATGGTTGTTGCATATTTTAGTTGTAATCCTTGCCAGTCAAGTTCACATTAGAATCCTGGAGTCATAGGATATTCAAACTAGAAGGGCTCTTAGAACATAAAATGTTGTCACTTGAAGAGACCTCAGGATTTCAGAAAAGAGATGGAAGGAGCCTTAGAAATCCTCTCTCTAGACTAACTAAAGAAAAGGAAGCTCAGGCGCAAACAAAGGTCATGGAGCGGCAGAATAAGAGCTAGAACTCCACCTGTCTGTCTGTCTTTTTTACATACCATAATGCTTCCCTGAGTTACAGTGCTATATTTATACTAAAACAAATATCTCTGTTAGCCTTTTCTTTGAAAGACACTATAGAAAGAAATGCTTATGTGGTATTTCTGTTGATCTGGTATAAATAAAGTTTCTTATAGACTCTAAGAATGGGGTCTAGTGGATTCTTGGAGCCAAAAAGATCTGGGTTCAAGGACCACTTCTAGCACATACTAGCTTTAGGACCCAAGGCGAATCATTTAACCTCTCAGTGCCCCAGGAAACTCTTTGAGGTGATAGAACTATGTGCATTGGTAACTGGAGTTTCCCCATCAGGATTTCTCTACACCAATGAAATCATAGATTTGGACCAAAGTAAAAAATAGATCCAACATTCCTATATATGGGACCATTTTGTTTCTGTCTTTGTATCCCAACTACTTGCCATAGTAATAGTTCACATTTATTATGCACCTACTATGTTCCAGGCACTGTGCTAAGCACTGGGAATACCAGAAAGGACAGAAGACAGTCCATTTACAATCTAGTTAAAGCTGCAACTCCCTTTTGCTCTGAGATTTCTAAAAGCAGTAATGTAATTGACAGCGAACATATTGACAGGTAACAGCATTCATTGTTGAGCTGGGTCAGTAGGAGAGTCTACATAAAATTCATTTGTATAGTGCCTTGCACTCCATGGCTTGTTCATGTCCAGAGAGCTGGTACACAGTTGACATGTTCTGGAGAACTTACAGTAGGTGTTTCTTTTAGGTTTTTGGCTTCTTGGCGACAGCAGTGTATGCTGCAAATACCTTCTTAGCTGTGCAGAAATGGAGAATGAACATTCGACAGCAGAGCACCAACGAATACATTCGTGCACGGACAGAATCACGAGAAGTGGATAGCCGTCCTGAGATACAGCGTTTGGACACTTGAGAAGGAGCGTCTGAGCAGGACTGTGGGCTGAGAGAGAAGTCACCATCAGTGAAAACTTCCTCCTCTCTCCTCCCCGTCTTGATTTCCCCCCCAAGTTCCCGTCATCATTTCTCATTATTTCATCATACCAAACTTTCATACAATTTTAAATTTTATCTTTCTTAAGAAAACAGCTGGCCTTGTCAAAGAGCAGTCACAGCAGCATCATTAAGGAGCTTCACTTACTCTGTCAGATGTTCCAGCTGCAAAGCCAGAGATCTTAACAGCTGTGAAGATGGCAGTGCTCTGGAGTAGCCACACTATTATGGTGGCTGTTTTTCCAACTTTTAACCTTAATTCTGTGTACAGACTACATGTGGTTTCATCATAAACCAGCATTCAGTCAGATATCTTCATAACAAGGTCAGGAGTTTGAGGGCAGGTGAAAAATGTGACTCAAATTTAGATTAAATGTCATTACCTAGAAAATAAGGGGTGAATGGCACCGTTCAAGTCAGTCAACAGCCTTCGTGTGGTGACTACTATGGACAGAGAACTATTGTAGTTACTCACAGCTCATGCTAATATTTGACTTCCAACATAACTCCTTAATTCTTGTCCTCCATTTTTGTGGACTGTTAATAGCTGAGACAAATCATGAAGCAAATTATGGAATTGAAAACTTTGGGAGTATGGACAAAAGTCAGCTGGAATCTGTTGGCTTTGGACCTTACAGATATTAAACACTGGTAATATCATGGGGATGAAAAACACCTAGCAGTTCCTAACTAACTTAACAATGAACTCTGTATTAGGAGGGCTACATTTTGTTTCTGGCCATGACAGAAGGTCACTGTGCCATTTCCCATAAGCAACTATCTTGAGTCTGAGTAGGCTACAAAATTCCCACATTCCTATGTAACCTGAATGCTGTGAGGCTAAATTTGGAGAATTTTCACATGAATTGACAATACAATCTCCTGGCCAAAACACATCACTACTGTGTCCCATTAACCAGAGATGGAATGTTTGGGTATTTCTTTGTGTGTATATTACAAATGTGTATGTATACACATGCACCACATGCATATATGTCAATCTCTACACCATACCCAAATCAGTTCTTTACCTATAGGTTCTACCCAAAAAGGTCTTTCAGGTTATTGGAGTTTATGAAGGCACGAGAACAAATTTCTGCATATGATAAAATAGGTTTTCTTTTGATTGCAAGCATTGTGCATGACTGATTGACCAAATGTGATTGGAAAAAAGCTCCCCTTCATCCAGAAAGACTTGAGGGTATCCCAGTTAATTTAATATTCAGATGTAAATGGGGATTTCTCTTACATACCATGTCTTTTCAACACTGCAGGGATCCATGATTTTTCATCTGTGTGGCTCCTGCCTTCATTGATTGCAAATTACAGCTCATCCTATGCCTTAACCTAAGTCTTCATGAGTTTCTGTGGCTGAAAAAAGTTCATTTCTTTGTGATCTTCCTTCTGGTGATGAGTCTTCCTCTGTCTACTTCATTTGACTCATTCTCAGACAGCAGATATACATTGTGTCTCTGAGCCTGCAGTCAAAAATCAAAAAGATTTTGAATTGCTGTAGAACCTGCCAAATTGGGCTCTGCTCACTTAGCTTGGAAGAACCTGGGTTTGCCTCCATGCCACGAGGAATCATTAGACTAGGACTTACTAGGAGTTTACCATACATAGACTATCAATTCCCAAAGAACAAAGTACAATAAGACAACTCACTAAGACTATATTAACCATAATATATTCACTCGTTCATTCATCAGATATTTATTAATTTTACTGTACTGTGCTTTGCACTTGGGGAGATAACAAAGACACATTCTTTGCCCTAAAGGATATTCTTTCTTTGATTCAAAAGTCATTCCAGTTCATCACAGGCCTCAGATTCTTCGTTATGAAGAGAAGTTACTATCATACAATACTGTCAGAAAGTTCTATTTAAGTTTTCTTTGTTGTTTAGATTCTGGAATTTATAGAGAGAAGTTGATGCAATGTATTAAGTCTCCTCTCAAAGATTATCTCTATGGGAGGGAGGGGGGACATACACCATTTAGTTTGCTGGATTGTCATAATTTGGATTGATTTAAATGTTTACAAATCTCTCTCCAGCCTGACAGTCGGTATTTGCCAAGGAAAAGAATATTTACTGCTGGTCAGAGAATCAGAATTTTTTTCGCCCTTAAATGTGGGTATCTCTGGCATTTATTTGCTTAAAGATTTAGTGCACAGCTTTTACTGTATACCATGTTTCATCAGGTGTGTGGGTGCATACACACCTGTGTACCTGCATGATTTAAATGCATTTCATTCATTGCATAGTTTACTTATTATGACTTTATTGTGTGAGACTGATAGAATTACCCATTTGGGGCATATGAAGTACCAAGTCTAATAGTTTTCCTATATTTAAAAGTATGTCAGCTTAATGTTAACTTTCATAGCCTCATATGACATTTAGTTTCAGTTGTGATGTTCCATTATTAAATAGGCATTTATTGTGCATTCTTTGTTTAGGTGGCCCATCCAGTATCTCCAAATCATTGCATCTAACCTTAGGGAGAATTGTGTTGTCCTCCACACCCTGAAAGAACCCTTGGTATCTCTACCCTTCTATGAATCCCCCCCACTAGCATTAATGTTTGCTTGACAATTTTTGATTTAACTTTCTTAGCAGTGGCTTTAGGAAGAGTGTGACATCTGGATCTGATTTTTTTATTTTCACACATTGCTTCCACCTTCACTGCAATCATGCATAGAATGAAACTAGTGACTGGGCTCACATGTGCTTAAGTGGTCTATCGGGTTGTTTTTTGATTTTTAAAAGAACAGAATCATGCCTCTTAGCCATTACTTTGCTTCAAATTCATGTAAAAGAAGGACCATTTCAACCTGTTGCTTTTAATTAATTATGATTTATTTTTAGATTTCTTCTACTATATATATTCTTAGAAAGCTACTTTGAAAGCAAATATAGAGAGAATACCAGATAGGACAATTACTAGAGTTTTCTCAAGTGATCTGAAAAAACACAGTTTACCATTAGGAAAAACAGGATGATTGAGCTAATGCCCTTTTCTCATTTTTGAGGAAGGGAGAGAGTTGATTATGAAGTACATTGCAAACAGAGTGTAAATACATGACAAATATGAATACAGTCCATGGAAAGTCTTGATCTTTTGCTAGATCACAGAGTTAGAAATTATTACCTATATAATTGTATACCAGTGACAGAATTTTTGGAAGTGTCTATTTTCTTAAAATTATTTCTAAATCCTTTTACATGGGTTTTGTATATGTATTTCTTTGTAACTGACTAGTGAACAGAAAGAAAATAAAACACATTGCAAAAACAGCATAATATATAATCATATAATTTAAATATGGAACATGGGGTCAATAAAGTAGGTCTAGTCTGGGGTGAAGGTAACACACTACTATTCTAATTCTTGTAAACAGACAATGAAGACCATATGTAAATTTGAAACTGAAAATGAGTATTTTGCTGGTTAAAATCCAGTATCTGAATAAATCTTAATTTTAAAAATGATATCTACTTAAATTTATTATTTCTGTTTCCTGAGGTGGCTAATATGTCATCAGAGGATAAACTGAATTTTAATAGCCTGCAGTTTCTTTAGTAACTTAAGTCAGCTGCTGCAGACTAAATAGCATACTGGCATTCTGGATGTGGGACTTCTCATAGCATGAGAACTGTGGATTCGGCATTAGAGATGGCATTCATAAAAGTACTTTTATTTTCATGACAAAAATGGAAAAGGTACTTTTCCCTCATGTGAATGATATGTTCTTCTAGTTCTTTCTTCTCTCCAAATTACACCATTCAAACATACATAACTTTTCCTTTGGGTATTTCTTTAGACTATTGTGGGATAAGGAGTGCCCCTTCTCTTTTTGATTTAGAGATGTCATAGTCTCACAAACTATTCCTAGCTCCAGATAAAGATAGGAAAAGACATACTTTCACAGATAAAGTTAATTTAATTGAGTACAATCCAAAATAATTTAAATGAAATATATATTTTTTAAAAACAGCAATAGGAAAGCCCCTGCTTGATTAAAGAACAGTACACAGACTGAGCTGTGGGATAGGTTGCCATCTGTGTTCGTAGGTGGCACATCTGCACCCAAAAGATCTCTTTTCTTGGGAATAAGAGGAAGGAAATGGTTTCCATTCCCAAATACCCACTCCTCTGTGGATTTATTCAGTTTAGAAGGGACAGATGATCTGACCCTTGCTAATACCCTAGTGGTGTTTTTCCTCCTCTAAACTGATGCCTTGTTGCTTCTCTGTGTTAGGCTCTGCATAGGATGCTTTGAATATGACTTTTCTTGGTTCATTTATGAACTGTTTCGTGGTCTCCAAGACTAGGGTTTCTTTCTGTCTTCCTGTGTGATTCAGAGACTTAGGTTGAACCACAGATGGTCTCTGTGGAGATGAAGCATGAAGTATTTTGTCTGCACAAATATGTGAAGTCTCATTTGCAATGAATCAGCCGTAAAGGAAGGGAACTGTTTAGTTCTCCTTTAAAAAAAAAGTTTTTATGAACCTTGAATAACCGCTAAGTCTCGCATGACTAGAATTTCTATATACTCTGGTATGGTAGAGTCTAAAGTTGTAGTTTTGTTGAAGAAGAGTCCTTAGATCTCTACATTTTCTACGAGGGTAGATCAAAGTTGCTCATATCCCATCCCCAGTTGAGGCAGAGTTTCCATTATTATCTCTGATTTGTTTCAGGAGCAGAATAGAAAATGTTTGTGACTTTGGACCCATTTTGATAATTTCCCACCTGGCAACCCTGTTTCTGGTAACCCATTTCTCCTTCTCTTTAATTAGAAACAAAAAGAGACCTTGAAATTAAACTTGTGGCAGCTGCAGCAGCAGGATTATCTAAATGAAAGAAAATGACATGAAACAGGCCAACTCAGATAAAAGAGGTGGCCAATGACAGAGGTGAATTGGTGATCAATACTCAGGAGCAGGCATTAAGTGGAATTCCTTCTGGACTCTCAGTAGTCCTGTCGGTCCATTTGTTCTAGGCATATTGGTAGCACTTGAGTACGGTACTAGGACCTGGACATCATAATGTGACTTTCTGCTATCTGAAAACCTTCTTTACCTTTATTAATAAGAAAAGGACCTAAAGAAAATGCATCTCTGCCTACTCAATATTAATAACTCATATTTCTATGCCACAAATACATGATGTGGGGGATTTAGAATCAGATGAGCTGGGTTCATGCCCTGAACTTGTCCCTTACTTTCTCTTACTTTGGACAAATTACTTCCCTTCTGTGAACCCAAGTTTTTTCATCTGTAAAATGAGGGAATAGAATTAGATGGCCTCGAAGGGCCCTTCCAGCTCTAAATCAGTGATTCTTAGGTTTAACAAAGATCTTTCCTTAGGATGACCCATTGAGCAAGGAGAGATAAATTACTATCCCCATTTTATATGTTGAGGAAACTGAGAACTGAGACCCAGAGATAAGTAAGTGCCTTGCTCAAGGTCACAGTGCCTGGCACATCATAAGTGCTTAACAAATGTTGTAACTTTCTATTTATTGACTATTCGATCTAGGACTCAAGACCAGCTTTTCACTGTTCCAGCTTGCTGCCTCTTCAAGTCATATCCTTTTAGATGAAAGCAGTCTACATGGGTGCCCTTTGGAAGCTTGAACAGGGAGAGAGATAGGAAAGGAATGTCTCGAATCTTTACTTCTTATAACCTTGCCTGTGGTATCAGGTTCTAGGTAAGCTGTAACAACAGGGCCCAGTGTAGACAGGCTTAGCACTATCCTGCCTGAACCAGGATTTTGTGTCACTAAAAGGAACCCAGGTGAAATATTGCTACCAAACACCACTGCAGTGTCAGGAAACTTGTGACTAAATGCCTTTGGTCAGTCCGCCACTTGAAATGTTCCTATGGAATTACTACTCCCCCATGACATCATTCTGCTCAAACAGTGTGTTTTCTCTGAACCAATCAGCGTTAAGTGGGATAGTCCTATACCAGACAGTTATTGACAGATTACCACCATGACCTGATGGGATACCCACACATTTTAGAAGGGTATCAACAGGATTAACTTTCTGTGCCTTTTTTGAATGCTTTAAGGGCCACACCTAAGACTGAATTCCTCTAACCTGTATACAACTTCTCAGTAAGGTTCAAATTGTTGGAATGATAAAAACTTCCTCACCGAGAGAATGTGACCAAAGGGACTAAGATATTTATATTTCTTAGAAACTGCCTTAGAAATAGTCACAGTACTTAGTTGTCCAAATATACAGAATAATTTAATTTGTAAGAGCTATGAGCACTGTGCTCCTATTTTAAATCTGGGAGTTAAGATGACAAATTTAATTTGCTTGAATGATTTAGCAGGATTGGATAGTAAAGCAGTATAGTCTATTTAATTTTTCTCATTACTAGCTTTATTTTCCTTATTTTTTTGGACTGGAGAATGCTTTCCTCCCTCCATTTGAATACAATTTCTGAACCAGTGGGTAGCTATGTACAATAAAATTTAGCTTGTGTTAAGTTTGGATAGTGATGGATTTTATGATATTATTTTGATTATTGTTTACATGTCTTTGATGGAAAATATACCTTATGTTCATATCATTTGATAGTGCGACATTCCCTGTGTTGGTACTATGTATAAATTGACTAGGAATTATAGACAAAGGTCAGGGAGTCTTGGAATATAGGTATAAATGTCCTATTTTCTAGATTCTGCTGAAAGAAAATGATGGGTTATCAGAAATGTTAGCATCCTTTTCATTAAGGATTTGTCTAAAGCTAGAGGACCTCATTTTTAATAGCAGTTTGTATATGTGTATTTTTGAATTAGGGCTGGTTCCCAAAGTTTCTCCTGATAATCTCACTCAAAATATGAGGATAAATGAAGATAGATTTTTTTTGGCGGTAGGGAGGAGGGCATGGGATTTTCTTAATCTAGAAGTAGCAAAGTCTCATTGATTTAGGCATGGGGGAAATAGGTATTTGTAACTGAAGGTCCCCCTAGACAATGTCCCTCATATCTTAAGCAACCCCAAAGATGTGGTACTCTAATTCTGTTTTGGAAAGTGGTGAACCTCAGATGAGGGGGGAGAAGAGGTACTTTAATCCCAGTGTCTCTGTAAAGAACCAGTTCTCTATGTCTGCCTTCTTCCTGTTTCTGCCTTGGTTTTGCCACCTTTACCTTTGCATAAATGTATTCCCAAAGTGACTTAATTCCTTTCTGCAGATGTGACAACAGCAAATGATCAGTGCTCATCAATGTGACCTGGTCAGTCCAGAGCCAGTGGTGGTAGCCATGCTTTGCAGGGGGAAGGAGGACGGTGGTAGCAGCCTCTGCACATCTAGGTCCCAGCCCAACTCCAATGTGGCCACATAGAAACCCTGGGAATGCTGCTGCTCACTGCTGTTGCTTTGTCAGCTTTGTCTCATTACAAAGAGATAGTCGTCTCACTCTTGTTTCAGACTGTGACCCGTTTTGAAATGCATTTTCAAATTCTCCCCTTGGTTGAGAACAGATTCTTTTGTGCACCATGGAGGAAATCAGGCCTGTTATCATCGAGATTATGTTCATTTGGGCCCAGTTTTTCCTCTGATTAAAGTGGTAGGAAGTGAAACTATTTGTATATGTTGAGGTTTATAAGGGTTCAGGAACCCATGACAAAAATAATAAACTATTTATTACTCGTGTTTTGATTTGAAAATTTGATAACTGTTCTGTCTTTTCATGTTGTTTTTTTTTTTTAAACAAATATAAAGTAACTACTTCACCTTTGGTGCCTTCCAAGTTGTCGGATAAGCACTTATTAATCATGAAGATGAAAAAGTTGTAAATTTATTGTCAGTAAACACTATTTTTGTAGCATGGTCCTATGATCTTGTCTTTTTAATATTGCTTTCACTGATGCCAATCATAATATTTAACCAATTTTCCTTTTGTGAAATAGCCTGGTTGCTCCTCCTTTTTCCCCTTCATTGCTTCAGAAGGACTGACCCTTTCCCCTCCTTCCTTTCAATCCCCTTTCCTCATTTTGTTTAAGCAAGACTGAGGGTAAAATGATTTTCATGTGAAATAATTGATTACAATTACATTTCTTTTTTTGCAACCATTCTTGAAATCCACACATAGAGCTATTCTTCTGATGTGTTTTTAGAAAAGGACAAAAGTTGATTTCATGATAGAAGGGAAAAATCTAGTCAGTCACCCATATCTGTATCTTCTTGGGGATTAAAGTTCTCACCAAAGTAAGTCATGCCTAGGGAGTGGTTTTGTTTGAACTACTCATTTCTTGGAGTCAAATCTGGCGCTTTTCATCTCCACTGCTTACCTAAAATCAGACTCATAGGATGTTAGATCTGAGGGAGAAGTATAGAGCAAT
This sequence comes from Petaurus breviceps papuanus, assembly GCF_028583685.1. Lineage (NCBI taxonomy): Eukaryota > Metazoa > Chordata > Mammalia > Diprotodontia > Petauridae > Petaurus > Petaurus breviceps. The sequence goes on from NW_027185771.1 coordinate 18,373,914, forward strand.
CTAGTCCAACTCCCTGGTTTGATAGAGGAGGGGAAACCCAAGTATTGGAGAGCTGCTTTATGAGGGTAATGGGAATAGCGAGGCTCACAGAGGCTGTCTCATTGGTAATGAGTTCCCTATCACACTGCTGGGAGGGGTGATGGTGGTGGTGTCAAATGAACACTAAATATTTTTCAGTGTAGATGATTGCAGCTTCAGGGAAGAGTTGGTTTAGATGACCTCTGGGGCTTCTTCCAAACTCATGATTCTATGAAGTGACTTGCCCAAGGTCATATGGCAAGTTTGTAGCAGAGCTGAAATGAAAACCTAGCCTCCCCACCCCCAGTCCATTGAATTTTCTACTTCACAGTGATTTCTCCACCCAGTGAGAAAAGTACAAGTCACCAGCTAGATCTTCTAACATACTGTCTGGAGTCAAATTCATGTTTTTAGATTGGTCTGTTTATGCCATGAAAAGAATTTCATGGCTCTTTAAGTGTCTAGGTAAAATAAATTGCTTTTGTGTCTTCTAAAGAGGAGATGAATTGCTGGACAATCCTTTTTTTCTGTGGGATCATTGAAATGCCTGGGCAAGGAAAAATCTTAGAGATATGACTAAGCCATTGCAAAACAATGCTAATGATTCTTCAGAAACATCACAAATATGTTTTAGAAACAATTTTAAAAAATGATTCTTTTCTCAAGTTCCAATTTTTTTTTTCCTTTTAGAGGGGAATGAGAAAGGAGAGGGTCAAAGTTATAGGTATTTTATAGCAGGTGAAGTGTCAAGTCAAATGGCAAACTAATTATCATAGTTTTCCAATAGCTACTTAGCCGGATTTAAGTCAGTGATATTTTTTCCACTAGAAATACTATTAACTGGATCAAAATTAACCTTGATGTAGTTTCTATTTTCTATAAGTGAAAAATTTTTTGATTCTCTCCCTGAACAGTTTAAAGGTACAAGCATCCTACGTTCTCAAGACAATACTCATTTTATGATCTTAATTTTCTGAGTGTAACCTTTTGTAGGTTGTATTTTTTTTTCTGCTCTTACAGATGAATTTGAAGGATTGTAGTTTCATAATGGTATTATAAAAATGAATTCAAATTTACTTTTGATTCTGATTGTTTTAAGTATGTGACATTCTAAAATACAAATGACATTTTGCTTGTTATGTATTTTTAAAAAGGGCACAATATGAAGGTTTTTTTTTTTTTGGTAATTTCCTGATTTCAAATGAAGTATTATGTTCATTGATTTTTTTTGTCCCCCCCCCCCCACATTTTTACTCTCTCTTTTTCTTTTTTTGATATATCAAGATGTTGAACTTCACAAGTTTTCATGGTCCTTATCTTGATCATTTTCATAGTGGTAAAATCTGTATTTTTGTATGTAGGGGGAGACAATTTTCTCAACACTAATCTCTGATAAATATTGTATGAAATTGTTGTGAAGGATTTCTTGTTGAATAAATGGATATGGCTAAACAAACTAATGTGTCTTTTTCTCCTTTTAATCTACTTTGTCTAGCACCTCCTTAAAGGGTGCAAGTCCATCTCCTGAAACTGAAAGGCTATTTGATGCTAGGAAAGCTAACTTATTGAGGACACAGAAAGAGGAAGAAGGGCAGGGCAAGAACAGCCATGGCTGTTGACTCAACTGATGCTGTCCTTCAGGAAAAAACCAGGCAAGCTGGAATTTACACAGATGCACTTATTTCAGGTGGTGGTCACATGAGCCATCGATAACCAAACCTTTTAGTTTCTTGGTTTAACACAGTTGCCTGATGTGGAACCCTGTACTAGCAATCAGAAAACCTGAGTCTGAATTCTGACTTTCACTTTCTCTGTCTGTGAATCTTGGGGGAGCTGGGCTATATGGATCTCTTGAGGCCTATCTCAGAGATTCTGTGGTTCTGAACATACATATTGCAGATGGTACAATTCTTTTGAGGTCTCAACTAACCCATATTGGTTAAAGTCTTAGGCACTCAAATCACAGGAGGCTTTTGTAACAAATACATTTTAAATTTCTTTTTTGGAATACCTTCTTAGATACCACATGGGATATGGTGGTCGTGGCTCTTGGCGATGACATTGATTAATGGTGCAGACACCTGCAGTATATGGTCAATATGATTGCAAGTGTGGCTCGGGAATCAGAACTGTGAAGAGCCCTGGGATAGAAGATTCTGTGAGTCATTTACTTACTGACTGACACAGTATCACATGGGCTGATGAGTGGACATTAGTTTGTAAGCTTTATAATGTCATTTGTCAGAGTAGTGTGGTCATTAGCATTTATTAAATACTTCTTACAGACCAGGCAATGTCCTAAGTATTTGAGATGCAAAAAAAAGGGGGGGGGTAAAACTAGCTCCTGCTCTCAAGGAACTTGGAATCTAATGGGAGAGACAAGATGGGAAGAATTAGGCATAAATTAAATGCAGGATAAATTGGGGGTAGAAGACACTAAGGGGGACTGGGAAAGGGAACTTACTGAAGATGGGACTTTAGCTGAGGTTTGGAGGAAACCAGGAAAGCTAGGAGGCAGAAGAGGGGGAGGGAGAGTGTCCTGGGCATAGAACACAGCCAATAAAAATGCCCAGAGTCAGGAGATGGAGGGTCTTGTCCAAAGAACAGCCAGGAGGCGAGTGTTACTGGATCTCACCAAGTATGTGGAGGAGAGTGAGTACAAGGACCCGGGAAAGGTAGGAAGGGGACAGTTTATGAAGACCTTTGAACCCCAAACATAAAATTTTTATAGTGGATCCTGGAAGCCATTAGAGTTTATTAGACAGGCAGGGCCAGGGAGATCACTTTCACAAGAGAGTGAAAGATGGATTGGAGTGGAGAGAGACTTGTGGCGGGAAGTCCTACCAGGAGCTACTGCCATAGTCCAGCCTATATTTGATTTGAAGTCCTTTCTAGCACTAAATCCTAAGATTTCAGAATGATGAGCCATTGGCACCAGCCCAAGGGGCCAAGGCAGGAAGCTGTGTATCACACAGAATAGAGCTTACACGTCTTAGAAAAGGATTGAGCTGGATGACATTATATGAATTATATTCTTCAGAAAGTATGAATTATGGACATTTTATATGTAACTGGCTAAAATGCATGTTGTCCAGAAACTTGGAAAAGCTGAAAAACAAATTTGTGTGGTTAGCTGTTACTCCAGAATCCACTACCAGTTTCAGGCAGGATTTGTCCCTGGGAGGCAAAGAGAATACACTTGCTATTCAAAGAGGGGGAGGGACATACATATATCTCTATATATGTAAACACAAACATACAGATACATTATATATGTGTGTATATGTATTTATATGGGTACACACACAGGCACAACCAAGTAGTCACTATGGCTTAATCCATCTTGACTTTTCATGGACGGTTGATTGACATGCAATATATTGACAAGTGAAAAACTTTACAAATCAAAGACACTTAAACATTCATATTAGTTCTCAAGTGATAACAAATGCCATTTCCTTAGGTGATTGCTTTTGTATATTGAAAGCTTTTAGGCTTAAATTTTATATAAAAATGTTTTGAAAGATGAGAATATCTTATTTGAGAGAGATAGATACAGAAAATATCACAGTTTCCTGAAATAACTAAAGATGGTCCTTCTCATCCTTGGAGAAAGTCATTGGCTATGTTGTAGTTTCCACAGTACTTTGGTCTTCTATGCCCCCTGAGTGCCCCTAGCCTGCTAGCAGGCACCCATTTGGAACAAGGGTTTGGCTACTAAGCCATCTCGTGCTTCTGCTGCCCATTTTCTTTCCCCTGAGTTTGTTTCTTTATCTGTCAAATGGGGACAATATATACTTGTACCACCTCATTCACCGGGCTGTTGCGAGGAAGGCCTTAGAGTGCCAAAGTAATGCAAACTGCTGATATATCTATGCATCACCTTGTCTCCGAGATCCCTTCCAGCTCTTTGATATTTGTATCATTTATTTTGAACAGGGTTGAGATGGTATCCTTTTCTATTTAAGGATGACAGCTTACTTCCTTAGGCTAGTCTATTAGAACTACATCCTAGGAACCTTCACTTCTGAAATTAGATGTGTTTGTACAGGACCCAATGGAGTGATGAGTATCCACTGTCTGAAATGAAAGATGTCAAATTGTCCCTGTGTACCAAGAACATGGAGAAAAGAACTGTCTAATAATATATTCTTAGAAAGACCACTATTATTCAAAATGTCAAATGCCTTAAGTGGGTATTGCCTCAAGACCTGGTCTGTGTGTGTCTGTGCGTGCGTGCATGCTTGTGTGTGTGTGTGTGTGTGTGTGAGAGAGAGAGAGAGAGAGAGGCAGAGAGACAGAGAGAAAGGAGAAGAAGAGGCAGAGAAGAACAGGTCTATCTGTGTAGCACAGTTTGGGGTACATTGTAGGTGCTTCATAAATGGTTCTTGATTGCTATATCATGGTGAAAAACAAACCTGTGACTTAATTAGTATAGGCCTCTTGCTCTGTGGAACCTCTGTCCTCTGATGCAGATCAACCACACATCAACAGCATGCAGTCTTAGAGTTGCTTGAGGCACTGAAAAGTTAATTGTTTTGTCCATTGTCATTGAACAAGTATGTCTTAGAGGCAGGTGGCCACCTAGGACACAACAACAATCTTTTTAAGAAATGTGACTCCCTGTGTGATCTGGGGTAAGTCCCCTGAGTCCCAGTTTTCCTCCTCTGTCTCATAAGGGAGATAATTTTTTAATGGCAGAAAATGGAACTCTCCTTGGCAAATAGGTATTAATATTTTGATAACCAAGGTTGCATGTGTTGCAGTGAAAATTCCTGGGGACAGTCAAGCCACAAGGGGTACAAAGATACCTCTTTCCCAACATATACTATCACATGTAATATAAAATGCCTGGCAAAAACCAAGGTGGGAAGACTTTACATGGCACTGTGGGACCTGAATGCAGGCATAGGCTAAGGCCTTCATTGATTGCACTGTTTTCATCGCTGACACAGAAATCTAAAGGGCTCAGTGGTTTGGGAGAGACATCTCTGTTAAGTGAGGTCTCCATTATTTTAAGTCTAAAACTCAAGTTTGTAGAGTTAGCTCTGCTCAGCAAAGACTGGCAAGAAAACTCGATGCTGAAAAGACACTTAGACGTGAGAAAAGTGTGCAGACCACAGACCGACAGCAACAACTCCTTAAAGTCTATTTGGAGGACAGAGTGGAGGGGCGAGGGTTGAGAGCTGCGCTGTTCTCCACAGCCACAGGCCCTCAGGAAACTGTAACGAAGGAGGAATGAGTGGCAACGTCCACCATAAGAAGGAAAAGCCTCATTCCCAGCCGGGCAGTGCACTTGGAGACTGGAAAATCAGGGCACCCACTGAGATTCCCTTGGTGGCTTGAGCAGCAGTGTTGTTCAAGCTGGCCAGTTGTCAGTCGGAATCAGAATTGGAGTCTTCCTCTGAAATGGAAGGGGAAAACTTCAAAAACAGACTTCTTTAGATGCTGACAGGTTAGCAGCTTCAAAGGCCAGCAAGGCTCCTTAGAATAACCACAGACACCCTTCCCTGGTGGTTTCTCCTGGAGTTGCTGGTGTCTGACCTGATGTATCGCAGACCACTGTTAGCCTCAGGTCTTTTCTAGCTGTTTCTCCCCTGTCCAATTCTCTGTGCTTCCTGTTGGTAGGCAGGCTAGGGGCCTGAGCTGCCAAGAACTACAGGTCTGCCTATGGGGGGACAGCATGACATAGTTCCAGAAAGGCCTCTCCACCCAGATGGCATTATTAGGAAGAAGAGGTATAATATAATAGCTAGTATTTATATAGCACTTTAAAGTTTCCAAAGTGCTTCAAAATATGATCTCATTTTCTCCTAACTGCAACCTTGGAAGATAGGTGCTATAATTATCCCCATCTTGCAGACATGTTAAGTGACTTGCCCAGGGTCACACAGCTAGTAAGGCCAGATTTGAACTCAGGTCTTCCTGACTCCAGGTCCAGTGTTCTATCCACTGTGCCACCTCTGATGGGGAAAAGGGAAAACTTCCAAACAAGAGCGGTCCAAAAATGAAATGGACTGCTTCAGGTTCTCCCTCAGATAGAGACTAGATAACCACTTCTTGGCTTTCTTATGGATAACCATTTTTCACAAATGTTTTGGGAGGATTTCAAGTCAAGTTTGGGTTGGACTAGATTCCTTTGGAAAGTCTTCTTTCAAGTCTGAGATCTGATGCTTTTGTGACTCATTATGACCTTAGGTAAGTTTTCCTTCTCTCCAAGCCTTTGTTCCCTCATCTATAAAATGAGGGGGTTGGACCGAAAGGTTCCTAAAATCCTTTCTCTCTTTAACTTTGTATGCTCCAACTTTCTATACTGTATACTTATATCCCTTCTGTTTGAGTGTTGTGTTCTCCGCTTGAACCTGTTCTAAGGCCACATCCTAGAATGTTAACATTGGAGGGGCTTTGGGCATCATCTGGTGTAACTTCCATGTATTATAAGCAAAGAAATTGATGCCCTGAGAAGCTGTGAACTGTTTAAGGTCACACAGATCATGAGTGGCCACCTAGAGACTCAAGCCAAACTCTGATGTCTGAACCATGAGTCCCATACTCTTTCCATTTTGCCAGATCTCCTGGCCTTTTAGCACAATTCCCTCTTCTGAAGCTGTTTCTAATATGCTCTGATTCCATAAAATATCAAATGATAGATCACAGAAGCTGGACAAGAGAAATACCAAACGCCAGCAAATTCAGGGAGTTAGCTGTCACTTATTTTTTTAGTACAATTGCATTAAAGTTCTTTTCCTGTACACACACACACACACACACACACACACACACACACACACGCACATGTACACACATGCATACGCACATGCGCACACCTACACACACTCCAAATGGATCCCCATGGATATCCCTATGGAATGACATTTCACCTTCTTCACTCCTCCTCCTTCTAAGGTAAAGATGGGGGAGCACAGACTCACCCATCCCTGCCGGAGGTGTGGGGTTTTAGAGTACGTGAGGGTCATGCAGCTGTGACGCATCCACCCACCTTCTGATTTTTCAGCTCCTGTGTCATTGGCAGAATTTCCTTGTTTGAGAAATTTGGACAGATCATTAAAGATGATGTAGAAGTCAAAGGCATACACGATGGTGGCGATGAAGCCAAAGACCTATAGGACATAACAGTGGGGATCACAAAACCAGGTCTACGGCAGGGTTCTAGGCCCAAACACGCTGGTGAACGTGCTCTGTCAAAGGCCAGCCCTGGCCAAGACTGGTATTGTCGGCATTTATTAAGCGCCTGCTGTGTGTGGGACATTATACTGAGAGCTGGGGATAGAAAGAAAGGTCCCCAAAACAAAAACCCCCAAACCAACACCACCCAAGCTTGTCTCGAGGCGCTCTGAGTCTAATGGGGGAGACAGCATGCAAGCACAATTGTACAAATAAGATACATATAGGATAAAGTGGAAGTGTTCTCAGAGGGAAGGCACTGAGATTTAGGAGGGCTGGGAAAGGCTTCTTGCAGATGATGGGACTTTAGTTAGGACTTGAAGGAAGCCAGAGAAGCCAGGAAATGGAGATAAGGAGGGAAAGCAAGTGTTCCAGGCTTGGGGGACAGTCTGTGAAAATGACCAGAGTCAGGAGATGGAGTATCTTTTTTGAGAAACAGAGAAGAGCCCAGTGATTCTGGACTGCACAGTATGTGGCGTCAGAAGACTGGAAAAGTAGGAAGGGCCCAGTTTATGAAAGGCTTTGAATGCCAAATAAAAGATTTTATTTTTGACCCTGGAGGTGATAGGGAGCTATTGGAGATTACTGAATAGGGGAGTGACATTGGCCTACCCTGCCCTTAAGAAAGATCATTTTGACAGCTAAGTGGAAGATTGTTTGGAGTGGCAGGCAGATCAAACAGCAGGCTACTGCCATCATACAGGTATGAGGTGATGAGGATCTCTGCCAAGGTGGGGGTAGTGTCAGGAGGTAAGAGCTGTATAGAAGAGAAATTATGAAGGTAGAAACAAGAGGAGTTGGCAACTGATTGGATATGGGGGTGGGGGTGAGAGTGAGGGGATGAAGGTGATACCTATGTTGTGAGTCATAGTGACTGGCAGCATGGTGGTACCTTCAGCAGTAACAGAGAAAATGTGCATACCCTGTGACCCAGCAATATCCATTTCCAGATAGAGAACTGATGGACTCAATGTAGAGTGAAACATTTTTTCTCTATATTTTTTTTCCTTCCTTCCTTCCTTCCTTCCTTCCTTCCTTCCTTCCTTCCTTCCTTCCTCTCTGTCTCTCTCCTTCCTTTCTTTTTATAACATGACTAATGTGGAAATATTTTGCATGAATTATATATATATATAATGAGTATGAGTATAATATTTCTTGCCTTCTCAATGGGTGGGGTAAGAAGTGGAGGAAGGAAGAGAATTTGGAACTGAAAATTAAACTTAAAAATGAAATTTAAAAAACAATTAACAGTGAAGTTAGGAAGAGGGGAGGGTTTTGGGAGAAAGATAATGAGTTCAATTTTAGACATGTTGAGTATAAGGCCACTTGATTGCAAGATAGCCAGCTATTGACTCTAAATTACTAGACAGACATAGAGACTATGAGCTGCCCCATTAAATTCTTGACTTATTCATCCAACTAGACTCTGTTCCTTGAAGGCAAGGACCATGTGTCTTAATCATTTGTTGGCTACATTACATTAGAGCCTTTTGTTAATTATTGAAAGTTATCACCCCCTCACCTCCCATCAATACCTATCCTCAAGTGAGGCCCTTTGAAACCAAACTTCAACAAATCCCCTTAGTAAAAGGATTTGTTCTGTAAAACTTGGACTCAGTCAAAAGGCCTCATCCAGGGACCTAGAAGGCACTATACATGGCCTCAAGGTGCCAGATTCCCCACCCTTGTTACTTATCCCCCTGTTAGGGCTGTAACAACTCAGGTTTCTACAGCCTGCACTACATTTTCTGTAATGCACACTCATCTCAGAAATACTTTGTAAATATCCTCAGTCCTCTGCTGCCTCATTGTGGGGGGTGAAGATGATCCTAGGATGTGCCAGTAGATCACAAGTTCTACAAGGTCCTATCATATTGGAAAGTCTTCAAGTAGAAGCCTAGAGACAAATTACCCTCCAAGGACCAGTCTAGATGAGTTCAGAGAAGTTCATTACCAGAAGGTGGACCACCAGGGAATGATGGTTTTTGTGTGTGACAGTTTTACTAGAGCATAAAAAGGATTTGATTTATGTTGGCAGAGGGAGCACCTGCACTAATGAAATCATGGGTCTTTGGAAAGATTGACAGGTTTGCCTTCAGACGACTGAATTCAGTGTCTAGCAAGTTGAACTGAACTTTGTGTGCGAGACTAAGGGGACAGTCCTTCCTATGCTAGAAGGCTAAGGGGACAATCCTTTTCCTCCGCATGTTTATAATCTAACAGGAGATGAGACATACGCATCTCTAAGGCACTGTTAGTGTAAGCTGCTAGGGTGTAGAATGTAAATGGGAAGAATGTAACATACTAAGATTTAGAGGGTAACTGGACAAACACAGATGTCTTTCTGCCCCTTTGATGGGCTGAACAATCATAAAATGTTCTAACTGGTGGGGCCCTAAATAATGGTGATGATAAAAGCTCACCATTGCATATGAGGCTTAACCTACGTCCTTTGCTTTGATTCTTCCAACCCTATGAGGTATAGTCTAAGTATGGTTATGTCCCTATTCTACAGAGAGGGACCCAGAGTGAGGAAGTGACTCACACAGGGTCACTCAGTTAGTAAGTGGCAGAGCCAAAACTCGAACCCTGTTCTCCTGACTCCCAGCTTGGTGCCCTACAGGGATGGAAATGCACTGATAGAACATCACAGTTTCTCACCCCAAAGCCTGGCTGTCAGCTAGCTACTTACTCCAGCTGCTTTGGCAGCCCCATCTGAATACTTGGAGATGGCAGTGATGGAAATGGCAAAGTAGATGATGGCGGCCATGACACAGCGAAGGAAGTCCTGGAAGAGAGCACAGTTGCAGAGAATTGGATGAAGTATTCTGAGAAGGAGGTGGCAGCTGCCTCTTCTAAATCCAATTTCAAGGAGTGATTTGGGTTTAAAAGCATAGGTGAAGTAGCTCCACTTGAATCCCAATGGACTTTATCAAAACCCAGTTTTCCAGAACTATATTTCAAGAAATCATGAATGAAAACTACATGAGGCAAAAGAGTTAATTATCTCAGTTTAAACAAACAAACAAACAACCGATAGAATAAATAAGTAGGGAAGAATGTAGCCCCCAAGCCCTAAGACACCTTGCAAAGTATAAGCCAATCATTCACCCTAAGTGGGGAAGGCAGGCTGAGGCCAAATCAGGCTTTAGCCATCAGGCTCTCTCTGAGAAAAATGGACAGGCAGCACTGGGTTCTGGTGTTGTTGGGCATGTCTCTACCCCAGGGTGTCAGATTTTTTTGGTTCCTTATCTATGAAATGGAGCTAACAATACTTATGCCACCTCAGAGAACTACAGAAATTTAGAACTGAAAGAGATTTTGGTGGTCATCTTGCTTGGACCTGAAAAAGAAATCCCCACTATAACATACCCAAGTGGTCATCCAGCCATTGCTTGAAGGCCACCATTGATGGGAAACTCACTATCTCCCATGGCATCCCATTACACTCTTAGATAGTGAGGAAGCTTTTTGTGATATCAAGTCTAAATTTGACTTTTTGTAACTTCCTCCTGTGACTCCTGGTTCTGTCCTTTGGAGCCAAAACAGAACACATGTAATCCCTTTAGATACATGTAGATAGCTATCATGTACCGCCCCAATCTTATCTTCCATAGGCTAGTTGCCCCCAGTTCCTTTAACTAGATGTTCCTTATGTGACATGGACTCAGGTTCATCCGTCATCCTGACAGCCTCCTCCGGACCCTCTCAAGCACATTGGTCTTTATGTGCCTGAACAATGGGCCATAGAAATGTGAGTTATTTTCTTGCAGACCAGGGGGCAGGGAAGGATCCTGTGTAGAGTCAGTTAAAATCTGACACTAAAACCCAGGTCTCTTAGGCCAGTGTGGACTTATGAATGAGTGTCAGAGAAAGCAGAGATGACATGTTAAGCTTTTGACCCTCTTTTCCATGAGTCATCATCAGGATCATATTCATAATTCTCTCTTGCCTTCAGGAGGCAATGGGATACATACACACACACGTGAATGTTATAAATATATGTAGTTGCACAATGTATACACGTACAATAACACATATTCATAACTAACATTAGCTACAAACACATGTAACCACATATAAACGTATGCAAATGTATGATGCAGATGTAAAATACACGTGTGTATGCACGGCAACATATCAACGTAACTTCTTGAAAATCCTCAATTTCCTTTAACTACAGAATTCCTTAATTAGCTGTGCATCAGTTTGGAACAACAGCAACACCTGGTGGTCAATAAAGGAAACATGGTCTTGAAATTTCTTGGTTCAAACTAGGGAAAAAGAACCACTTTACACAAGTTCCATCAGGCCATCCTTGGGGTCCCCCCGACTCATGTGTTCCATGTTAGATCAGTCTGGTGGTTGCCTTTTTTCTCTAATTCACTTCTAAGGCAAGTGTCCAAACACAGAGTAGGAATGATGAATCAAGGTAGAGTTAACAAAGACACATTTGTATAGTGATTTATGCTTATGAAGTATTTTGCATTTTATTTGACTCTCAAATAATAAATTAAGATGGATGCACAAATATAATTAGAATCGGTTTATTCCCTTCAGAATCTGGCTCCAGCTTGCCTTTCTAGCCTTTTCACTCACTGTATTCTTACAGTGTTCCTCACACCTGATTCTCCATCTCCCATCTCCACGCCTTTGCACACGTGGTTAGCAAAACTCAGAATTCATTTCCCCGTCACCCTCACCTCCTAGAAACCCCAAGTTTCCTTCAAGCCTCAGATCAGGAGCCATCACCTCCACGAGGTTTTTCCTGCTCGCTCCAACTTCTAGTGGAGTGGCTCTCTTGCCCAAGGTCACACAGCTAGTTTTTGTTATGTGTCTGAGTCTGGATTTGAACTCAGGTCCTCCTGACTCCAGGGCTGGTGCTGTATTCACTGCACCACCTAGCTGCTCCACACAGGATTATTCTTGACTGTGAGGAATCCCAGCATGTTATTGTTTGGTCACATGCAAGTTATTACAAGTGTTAGATTCCCCATAATTCAGAGCACCCTCAACTGAGGACCTCTGTGCTACTGAGCTCTGCTCCCCCTACCTTTATCTACTTATATAGGTACATGTTTCCTCTCCTAGTTGGAATGTAAACTCCTAGATGGCAGGAATTGTTTCATTTTTCTCTGTATTTTCAGCACCAAGCATAGCACCTGGCATAAAGGCACACAAGATGTTTAATACAATGCTTGTTGATTAATTTGGTGCTTCCTTTAAAACTGTTAAGAAGGTGGTGTCAGTATCACACTAGTGAACTCTGCAGAAAAAGCTTTGGGTGATGCAAAGTCTGGATAAGAAGTGGTCCTTGCCCTCAGGAAGCATACAGTTCATTAAGATTGGGAGAGCAATTGTCTCACTGACCAGTCATTTCCTTGCTAGATATTTGGACTTGAACTTCCAAACTTCCAGGAACATCTTCTCTGGGATGCCTGTGTTGATGGGCTCAGCTAGGTAGGCACTCAGTGTGTCAGTGGGCACTCCCTTGAACCCTACCTCCCCTGCTCCCTGTTCTTGTTAAGTAGTGAATAAAGCCCCCCAGATTCTACTTTTTCTCTCTTATTAAACAGGACCCACTCCATTTGAGCAAGATTAGACATGTAGATTTCTCAGAGGCTGCATGATATAGTCCAGAGTGGGCCTGGAGGTCATGGGTTCCCCACCCCTGGTCTAGTCAATTTATCAACAAGCATTCATTAAGTGCTTACTATATGCCCGACCATGTGCTAAATCATACAAATATATACAGGGAAGCTAGAAAATAGCCTCAGATGGGGAGGCACTAGTGGCTGAGGGGTCCAGGGAAGGCCTCCTGCATAAGGTGGGATCTGAGGAGAGAGGAAGAGCATTAGGCATGGGGGGAATTTGTAGTCAGAAGACCTGAGCTTGAACTGTAACTCTCCTACTTACTAGCTTTATGGCCTTGAGAAAGTTACCGCTCTTCAGTGGGCCTCAGTTTCCTTAGCTGTAAAATAAGGGGTTTGGACTAGACAATCTTGTAAGGTCCTTTCCAGCTCTAATCTTTCAGCCATCCCATGTCCCATAAAACAAAATCACCTTCGTCTTCCTTCCCTCCCCACCCACCCTGATTTCACAGCTTGCTTACCGAGAGAGGCCAGCACATTCCTGGGAACTTCTCATTGATCTTCATGAAGTAGCCAAAGAGGAAACAGAGGGCCAGCAGGAGCATCAAGAGGGGCACAGTCAGGAAGGGAGCCGCCGTGGACGCGATGTAGCAGATAAAGATGATGAAAGAGAGTGCCTGCCAGGGAGACGAGTCTCAGCTTCCTCTGGGGATGACCCATGCCTAAAGAAAAGCTGGATCTGCTTCTCCATCCCTGGCCTTGTGCATCTCACTCCTTTCCCTTCCTATTCCTGCCTCCTTCCCACTGCCTCTAGGCTGAAGTGAGAAGGGAAAAAACCCACAACAACAATGTGATGGGAGCCCAGCAGTTATCTGGTTCCCCTTCACCTGCATCAAAAGTGCTTATGCCCCAAAAGATCAATCAATCAATCAACATTTATTAAGTACCTACTAAGTGCCAGATACTCTGCTAAGCACTGGGGATACAAAAAGAAAGTCCCTGCCCTCAAGGAGCTTACAATCTAGATAGACAGGAAAGGGACGGGACCCCTGATTGGAAACACTGCTCTGAGGTTCTACCTCATGCTTATCAGACTGTTGAAGATGACAAAAAAAGGAAAAATGACAAATGTGGCAGGATCTGTAGGAAAATGGGCCCATGGATATATTGCTGGAGGAGCTATGAATTGATCCAGCCATTCTGGAAAGCAAAAAGTTTCACAATTGTAATATCACTTTGACCCAATGATAATTGTACTAATAGGGCCTAGTAGTAGAATTATCCTTGGGTCAGAGTAATATTAGTAACCAGTAACTAGGCTCATCCCCCAAAGAGATAAAAGAAAAAGGAAAAGGATCTGTTTGTACATTTTTACAGCTCTTTTTTTGTGGGCAAAAAACTGGAAATGAATGGGGTGCCTATCAATTGGGGAATGGTTGAACAAATTATGGCATATGAATGTAATGCAATACTATTGTGCTATGAGAAATGATACAAGGAATGATTTTAGAGAAACCTGGGAAGACCTATAGGAGTTGATATTAAAGTGAACAGAATCAGGAGAACAGTTCACACAGCAACATTGTAATAATGATCAACTTTGAAAGATTTAAGAATCATATTTGTCAATATCATAAATATCAAGATTTAAGATCAATACAATGAATGACCAACTGTGATTCCAAAGGGCCAGTAATGATGCATTCTACCCAATCCCTGGAAGGCGATAGATAAAATACACAGAATGAGATATGTTTTTGGACATGACCAACGGGAAAATTTGTTTTGCTTAACTGTGTATGTTTGTTATGAGGAGTGGTATTAGACGTTGGAAATTCCTTAAAGGCAAAGACCACATTTACTTTTACAGTATCTCCATATAGTAGATGTAGAGGCAGGTGTGTGTGTGTATGTGTGTGTGGGGAGGGGGTGGGGGTGGATAGTGCCCTCTACTCAGAGTCAAAAGACTTGAGTTCAAATCCTGCCTATGGGATTCTGGACAAGTCACTTAAAATTTCTCTAAGGCTCAGTTTCCTCAACCATATAATGGGGATAATAAAAACACCCATATCACAGGGTTGCTGTGTTATGCAAAAAAGTGTTATGTAAATCTTAAAGCTCTATGTAAATGCTAGCTATTATTATCCAGAACTGCTTGCTAAATATGGATAAATATGTGCAAATCCTATGCTTCATATATATACACATAATTACATGTACACACATATATGTACATTTTTATGCACGTGACTTTCTTGGCAATTTCTCTTCTATGAGGACAAGCACCGACCCTCAACTCATACTTCCATTGGTGCTTAGCAAACCCAATGTTAACCAATGATACCTTCTATGTGGATGATCCCCAAATTCCCCAGCTGAACACGTCTGAACATTCCCTTTTCAGCAGAGTAAAACAGGTAGAGCCTTGGTCTGGAGTCTCAGCCTCAGTTTCTCCCTATATAAAATCACATTTGTACTGCCTCCCTCACTGGGCAATTGGCACGATCAGATGAGAAGATGTACCCTGGGGTGCTTTGTAAATCTTGAATATGTAAAAATATAAAAATAAATATGTTATGGTTCCTTAGTGATTTCACATCTATGATTCTTCCTTCAACTTCCTCTGAGAGAACAGAAAGTGGCCTTTGTAGTGTCTCTTGTTATCTCCAGAGAGTGAACAGTGGGGGTGGGTGTTAAAAGATAAGATTTTTTTGACCTTGGACAAATCCATTTCCTTCTCTGAGCCTCAGTTTCCTCCTCACTTGTAAAATAAGGCCACTGGACTAGGGCATCACCTCCCTCAAACTCATCAGAATCATAGGGTTTAGGTCCACAAGGGACCTGAGAGATCATCTAAGTTTAACAGAAGAGGAACTGAGACCAGAGAGGGGAAGCTTTGTTCAGTCATAGTGGAAGTAACCACTGAGAATCTAACCCAGGGCTTTGGACTTCCAGTAATGCTTTCTACTCTGTGCTGCAAACTCTGCCCACTACCCATGTGTCATATGCTGAAGGGCACAGAGCTCTTTCTCTATATCCTCCTGGCTCAGGGGCTGCATCCCCCTGCCTGGACAGACAACATAAAGAAATGTCCCAGCTCAAGTCCTTTCTTCTCTGCCTGAGAGTCTTAAATTCTAGTCTACTCCTTTCCAGATCTGTCCAACACATATCATCATGAAGAAGGTACTTTGATAATCTTCAAGTGCTATGGACATGAGTTCTTTATTCTCTATGGGTTTGGGGTGGGATTCTTGGAAGGCAGGCTCTATATATGTGTCCCTTCTCCTGCCCCTCTCTCTGCCACTGTTCCCTCACATAGTGACTGACCCTGGCACAGAGCTGGCTAGCCCGGGGCTCCCAAGTTGGTTGGTTGGAATGAGCCATGGCACTTTCTGAAAGTCTGTCTTAAATTGGTGAGGAAAAAGAGGGGAGCAGGAGCCTCCCTGATGATCCGAAGGGCATGTGGACATCACAGCCCCCAGGACCGAATTTCTGTCAATCCATGAATATTTATTAAGCACCTATTAACAGTCCAGCCATGTGCTAAGCATGGTGGGGGGGGGATACAAATACAAAGGTGAGACAATTCTTGTCTTCAAAGAGCTTACATTCATAAGGAAAGATCCAGTATGTTCAAAGATAAGTAAATGCAAGCTCTATACAAACTAACTACCCAGTGATGAGTTTTAGGAGGGAAACTAATCACTGAGGGAATCAAAGGGGCACTTGGGTTGTATAATAGCCTTTTTTAGTCTCAGACCACTTTATACTCTTAAAAAATTATTGAGAATTCCCTCCCAAGAACTTGTGTTTATGTGATAATACATTGTCATTATACCTATTGATATTTCTCATATTAGAAATGAAAGTATCTAAGTATTACTTTGAGCATAATTTTGACCTCACTGATTCACTCCTCCAAAGGATCTGGTTAGTTCCCTGCACCCCACTTTGAGATTTGCTGGTCTAGAAGAGGTGCTGAGGATCTGGACTGGAGTGTTTGTGTGATTGATGCAAAAGATACTGAGGAGGTAAAATCAATAATATCTGGCAGCTGATTGGAAATGAGAGAAGGGGAGTGAAGAGTCCTCTAGGTTGTGAACCTGGGTAGACACAAAAATGGTAGTGCACTAAACAGAAATAGGAAGGATGGAGAAGGACTGGATTTGAGTGAAATCATAATGAATAGTTTTAGATCATGTTGAACTTAAGATGCTTCTGGGACATAGAAGTGGAGGTATAAAGTAGCCTGTTAGAGAGGTGGGATGGAGGCTTAGGAGAGAGAAAACAGCTAGATTTGTAAATTTTGGAGTCATTTTGATAGAAATGATAGTTGAATCCATGGGAGCTGATGAGTTTACCAAAAGCAAGTTGAGGTTAAAGAAGAGTCTCTAGATTAGAACGCTATAAGCAAAATTCTCTCTTCTCATCTCTGCCTACTGGCCTCCCTGGTTTTTAAGTTCCAACAAAAGTCCCACCTTTTATTTTTTTAAAGCAATTGGGGTTAAGTAGCTTGCTCAAGGTTCCACAGCCAGGTGTTTCTGGATGGGTGCTAAGTGTCTGAGCCCGGATTCAATCCCCAGGTCATCCCGACACTGGGGCCGGTGCTATTACTCGCTGTGCTATGTGGCCACCCCAAGTCCCACCTTTTATAGGAAGTCTTCCCCAATCTCTCTTAATTCCAATGCATTCCCTCTGTTAATTATGTCCTGTATATAACTTGTTTGTACATGTTTATTTGTGGTCCCTCCCATTAGATTATAAACTCCTTAAGGGCAGGAACTGTCTTTTGCCTCTTTTTGTAACCCCCAGGGCTTAGCACTGTGCCTGGATCATAAAAAGAACTTAACAAATGTTTCTGACTTATTGATAAAGCCTAAAAAAGAGAACTGAATGATTGGTTTGACAGATAAAAAGAGAATCAGGGCAAAGCAGTGTCACAAAAACCCATGAAGAGACAGGAGGGGTGATCAGTAGTGTCAAATGATGTAGAGTGGTCAAGAAAGGCCAGGACTGAGAAAAGACCATTACAGTTAACAAGAAAGAGATCACTGGTGACCTGGGAGAAATCAGTCCCATTGAGTGACTTGAAGGAAGTCAGGCTGGGAGGGAGTGAGAAGTGAGAAAGTTGGGGTAGGGACTGCACAAAGCTTTTTCTTAGAGTTTGGCTTGAAAGGAAGAGATATGGGATGATATACTGGAAGGATGGATGGGCCAAGATTTTTGAAATAAAAGAATAACCAGGCACATCTGTAGGGAGCAAGGAGTCAGGGGGTAAAGATTTTAAGTCAGAAAACACCTTTAAGTCTTAGCACTGGCATTTCCTTCTTGTACGACCCTGGGCAAGATCCTTTCCCTGTCTGGACCTTAATTTCCTCTGAAAAAATGATAGGGTTGAACCAGAGGATGTATTTTCCAGCTCTAGATACCATGATCCTCAGCTGCTTTGGCTAGCAGAATCGATAATATAATATGTTGTATATTAATATTACAGATTATATTTTGTTATTTTACAACATTATCTATTATATATAATAATTTGCTTTATAATACAATGTTATTATATTTATTCCATCACATCATATGTAATATGATATATTACATTATAGATATATACTATATGATATAAATTTATAATCATATTATATATATTCTATAAGGATTATATATAGCCTATAAGGCCATATTACATACAGTATATAATCAATCTATAAGGACTATCTACACTATATGGATCTTGGTACTAGATCAGTTACTGGGGCAGACCCTGGGATTGACTTTTCTGTCTATTGTCCTTCTAATCAATGATGGGGGCTAGGGAAAGAAGCCTCTCAATGCACTCTCTCCAGAAAGATACTGACTCCACTGCTTCCTGTGTGATCTAGGTCTCAGTTTTCTGCTGTGTAAAATGGGGAGAGGGGAAGGAAATTTGAACTAAAATCCCTTCTAATTAGGTGGTGTAGTGGCTAGAGTACCTGTAGTCTGGAAGATCTGAGTCTTCAAACTGCCTCAGACTAGTCATTAGCTGTTGAATCTTGAGTAAGTCCCTTTACCTCTGTCTGCCTCAGTTTTCCTATCTGTCAGATGGGGATAATAATACCACAAGGTTGTTACAAGGATCAAATGAGATAATGTATGCAAAGCACTTTGCCAAAGTTAAATAGCTATTTAAAGGCTAATATTATTGATAAGGATTATGATTTTATATAGAATTTGATCCTATAAGTCAGCTACATGGGCCCTGTCAAAGAACACTGGAAAGGATCTTAGAGGTGGTCCAGTTTAGCCCTCCCCAGCCCCAGAGGGGAGAAGTCATTGCCTGTGGTCACCTCCCCAGCAAGCAAAACCAGGGCTACAGCTCTGAGCTCCTGATTTCTAGGCCAAGACTCATTGGCTTTCACTTCTAGCGGGGAGTCAGACCCGCCCATCCTTAGGAGACACACAAGTTTCTTGGGCGGTGCCAGGACCAATTCATACCAAAACTGCCTGGCTACCTGGAGAGAGTCTGGAACCAGCAGAAGGCACTTACAGCACTGCGTGACCGGAGCTGGGAAGCTTTCACCTCTGTCTGCTTTCTTCTCTGTGAAATGAGGACTTGGACAAGATTATTTCAATGATTTCTTTGAGCTCTAAGATTCTGGGATAAGATATTCTAAATAAAAAGCCCTCTTTGCCTTCCTGTCCCTTGTCCTCCAAGATAAATGACACTTTCCACTGGGTTTAGTGATAGCATCTCTTCTGACCAGTACAGACCACTAGCTCTCCTCACCCCTGTCTGCAGAGGAAAGGCCTGCTACTTAATCAGTGTGATAAGACTGATTTGCCGGTCCTCCTTCCTCAGATAAAGTGAACATTTAGAAGCGGCTGCCTGCTATCTTCTGGTCATTTAGGAAAGCTAAAGGATGTGGAAGCGAGCTCAGGCTTCTGTTGGTATCAGGACAGTGGTGTCAGAATAACAGAATGAATGACCTTAGAGGTCAGCCCAGCCCAGCCTCCACATTTGAACACTCAGTAATTGCACCAGATGCAGGTCTTCTGACTCCTACACAAGTCACTGCTGAAGAATTTGGAACTCTGTGTTCCATGTCGAATGACAGTGACTTTGGCAGATCTTAATGAAGAAGCCTAGGAGTTGGGAAGGAGACCTAATGATAATTAAAAAAAAAATAGCTAGCATTTATATAGCACTGTACATATGTTATTTCATTATATCCTCACAACAATCCTGGGAACTAGGTGCCGTAATTATCCCCATTTTACAGATGGGGAAATTGAAGCAGACAGAGGTTAAGTGACTTACCCAGGGTCACACAGCTCATAAGGATTTGAGGCTGGATTTGAACTCAGTTCTTCCTGACTCCAGGTTCAACACTTTATCCACTGGCCCACCCAGTAGCTCTTTCCCTGGACCTGTGTTCCCAGCTGAAGGAAGTTGCCATTTGGGAGCAGTCAGTAACAGCCTGTGGGGGTAGACTCCTTGCTTCTCTGTACAATTAGCACAAAGTAACAGGATGTATGTCAGCCACATCTGAGGCGCAAGGTATCAACCTTTTCTTTCACATCCTCCCCTTCACAGCTGCATGGGGGAACGAGGGCTGGGAGGCAGGGTGGCAGGATGGGAGGAAGCGTATAGGAAGAGATTTTCAGATGCTTTCACTGCTACTCTGAAGTTCCAACTGGCTTCTCTTGTTGTGGTTCTGTTTATTTATTTCAATTAAATTTTATTTTTATTTTTTTAAAGCAATTGGGATTAAGTAAGTTGCCAGTTTTTTTGTGTGGGTGTTAAGTATATGAGGCTGGAACCGATCCCGGGTGCTCCTGACTCCGGGGCCGGCGCTTTACTCACTGTGCCACCTAGCCACCCCAAATTTTATTTTTTCAATGAAGAAAAATCTGCTTTCTCTCCCTCCCCCTTCCTTTGAATGAAAAAGAAAAAAAGAAACCTCTATTCCAAATACATGTAACCAAGCAAAATAAATTCTTTCACTAGCCATGTCCAAAAAACTACATGTCACTCTGTACTTTGTGTCCATTAGGAGGGGATCACATATTTCATCATGAGTCCTCTAGAATAACGACTGGTCATTGTACTTCACAGTTGCTGGTCTCTACAATAGTATGGTTGTTGTATAAATTGTTCGTCTGGTTTCATTCACTTTACTCTGTATTGGTTTGTACAAATCTTCCCAGGTGTCTCTGAAAGAATGCCCTTCATCATTTCTTAGAGCACACCAGTATTCCATCACATTCATATACCATAACTCCCCAATTTGATGGGCAGTTTACAATTCTTTGCCAAAGCAAGCAGAGCTGCCATAAGTAGGTAGGTAGAGAGATATAGAGATAGATGGATAGATAGATAGATAGATAGATAGATAGATAGATAGATAGATAGAT
>NW_027185771.1:18395114-18407440 GCF_028583685.1 Petaurus breviceps papuanus
GATAGATAGATAGATAGATAGATAGATAGATAGATAGATAGATAGATAGGAGTCTTTTCTTCTTTCATTGATCTCTTTGAGGTACAGAAACAGTAGAGGTATTGCCATGTTAAAGGGTACGCACAATCTATTAACTTTGCAAGCATCATTTCATGTTGCTTTTCTGAAAGGCTGGACCACTTCACAGATCCACCCACAGTGAATTCATGTGTCTGTTTTCCCAAAGCCCCTCCAGACTTTTTCACCCCAATCCATGTCATCTTGACCTCACACCTTTCCAAGGCCCAATCCCGTCCTATAAGAAGGGGCAGCACCATTGATCTTGTAGTGTGGCGGTGGTTCTTGGTGTCGTCTTTTCTCCAGCTAAGCCAGGGTGGACTGAAGGACCCAGAAGTAATGGTCACATGGGAAAATAAACACTGGTCTTATAGTCAGAAGACTTGAGTTTGAGTCCTGGTTTCAATACATTCCACTGGTTATCCTCGACACATCACCTAAATTCTCTGAACCTCAATTTCCTTACTTGTAATATGAGGATAATATTGACATTGTCGGCCTCACAGAAGAGCACTGTGTAAACCTTAACTTAAATGAAAGGTCCCTCCCTCCATCAGTCTAGGAGACTATAACACATCTAATGATTAAGTAGGTAAGTTTTGGGGAACTATCTAGGGCACACGCACAGATATTCTGTGACTTGCCTGGGGCCATATGGTAAATGTCAGATGTGGGGTTTGAACCCAGCCCTTCCTAAACCCAAGCTACCCATTACAATACACTATCGCTATGTTAGCCTACAATAATCCTGTGTAGAAAGAATGTTCTGATTTGTCTTATGATAATCTATGAACAGCTTTGTTCTCTCCAATTAGGCCTGTAAGCACAGTCTGGTCTAAAGTCTCACAGTCTAAAGACCTCTGAGACTTTCTGTGAGCTGTGAGATGCGGGACAAGGCATTTAACTTACCTAAGCATCAGTTTACTCTTTTGTAAAAAGTAGTCAATAATACTTGCAACTCCCTACTTCCCTCACAGAGTTGTAGTAGGAAAAAGCTCTGTCAACCTTAAAGTGATAATGGTAAAAAAAAAAAAAGAGTTATTGAATGAAAAGTGAGTTGTCATTGTAGTTGGTGGTTGTTTTATTTCACTCAGTGTCTAACATAATATGGCCTTGCACATGCTTTAATAATGGAAGGATCCAGGTTTCATCACTGTGAGCACGCGTTACTTAATACTAACGACTAACGTTTATCTAGTGCAAAGACAATTCATTTCACATATTATGATTATCATATATTATCTCCTACATGATTCTGTGGGGAAAGGAGCAGGGGAAAAGAGAGAAGGCCTTGAGCAGAATAAGAAGATATTATACAGGGGACTTGGAGAGGTTTGTACTAGGCAACTAGGGAGCATGGTAGATAGAGTATGGAACCTGGAGTCAAGAAGACCTGCGTTCAAATCCTGCCTCAGACATTTACTACCTTGTGACCCTGGACAAGTCACTTAACCACTATTTGCCTCAGTTTCCTCATCTGTAAAATGAGGATAGCAATAGTACAACAATCCAGGGTTCTTGTGAGGATTAAATGAGATAATATTTGTGAAGCATTTTCCAAACCTTGTAGCTCTGGCTACTATTATTTATTATTATGTAGGTCAGAAGTTGAATTTTTGGAAAAAAAAATTTGACAAAATTTGTGATAAATTGAGGGTGGTTTGAAGACCAGTTTTGAAGACCTATCTAGACCTAGATAATGGTTTTGCTTCTCCTTCTGGGTTGTTAAAGAAGCAGAATCAAGGAGAATGAGGGAGGATATAAAAAGATTATGGAGGATTAAGAATAGAAGCCCAGGATGTAAACAAGGTAAGGTAAGTAAGCATTTAGCACAGTGACTGGCAAATAATATGCACTTAATAAATGTTTAATGACTGACTGAAGAATTAAAGGGATAAGAAGACTGATGGAGTAGACTGGAGGGTGGGACAGATGAGTGGAAAGGATCTGGACAAGGCTGTCAGTTATAGTGGAGACAAGGAAAGGCATCTGAAGTTAAGTTCTTCAGAAATGATCATTGATGGTAAAAAGTCTTCAGCGGGGGCTGAATGTGTTAAGGTGTAGACCAGTACCCACAATTCCTTTCACAAAACAAGACTTAAAATCTCAACCAAAGAAATGTAAGGGAAATTGTGCAATGACTTACTCTGGAGTTGCTGATGTTTGCATCTTTTCCAGTAACAACAACAACAGCGTTGTCTTCTAACAGCCAAGTGTCTGTTGTCTATGTTCCACGTATTGGCTAATTTCCCTGGAGAAGGGGAAGGGACTTAAGTAACTCTAGGTTGTCAGGGGGAATGGAGGGTTCCTACAGGTAACAGAAGTAAGGCTTCAGTAGGGCGGGGGGGGGGGCAGAAAGTGGAGGAGAGGAGATGACCCTTTCTGGAATTATGGAGAATGGAAAAAGAAAAGGAAAAGCCCATTTGTGCAATTAGAGTTTTAAGTATAGATTTGAGTCTCTTTGTAAAGAGGAGACAAGTAGATGTTCTGAGGACTAAGAAGCTACATACCTTCCTGGGAATGATAGAGGAGAGCCTCAGGAATTGTTGGGAGAAAAGATGAGTAGTGGTAATAACTGGTGAGTCTCTGTTCTGGGGCACTGGGGCAGCTGTTTGCTGTCCCAATAACAACAACAGACAGATCTGTTGTCTTCTGAGGGGACAACATATCCAAGTCATAACAGAGATCCTTCCAAGACTTAACAAAGCAGATAACAACTGCCCCTTTCTGGTGATTCACATGGACACAAATGGCACTTCCAGAAGGAAAATGAAAAAGTATTGCCAATCATGATTAATTAAGCCTTAGACAAGAGCAGGGGGTACAGCTTGTGTTTTCCTTACTGTTGCCCATTGGGGGAAAGTGATGCAAGAGAGAAAAATCAGTTTGGGAAATGCACAGTGGATTAAAAAAATGGCATCTGAGGATGGGTTTTGGCAAATTCCGGGCCAGAGATGGAGTCCACTCAAACAAAGACTGCTGCAAACAGATTTTCTAGGTATCTTGCAAATCTAATAATAAAAAAAAGCTTTAAAGTAATAAGTATGGGGGAGGGAACAAACCTTTATTAAGTGCCTGTTATGTGCTAGGACCACCTACATACATCCCCAAAGTTAGATACTATAAGTAGTAACCACAAAGAAGGAAGAAGAATAAATAGTTTGAGACACTAAGAAATTCACAGGAAACAAGAAAGCAGCCAGTAGCAAAACCCATGGCCTCAAGTGTCTATATATAAATGCTGAAAGTTTAAGCAACAGATGCGGAACCAAGACTCCTAATGCAAGGGGGGAAATTTGACCTCGTAGGTATCAATGAAACTTAATGAGAAGAAACCCATGACCTGACTATGGCTGTAGAAAGGCAAAAGGGGAAAGGGTAGAGGTAGCATTGAATAATAACAATAGCTAAAAGTTATATAGCATTTAGTATGCGCCAGGCATTGTGCTAGTATTAAGGAAATTTAAGGAATTAAATAAATTTTCAGGAAATTACTTAAATTTAAGGAAATCCAGGAATCAGGAAGGAATGATGGGAAGTATTTGAATGAAGGTCAGTGAAGTACAAAACAGGAATGATTTTGTAACTGGAGTATAAAAAAGATCACAGGGACAGGTGGAGTAACTAGATGAAGAGTTTGGGAAAGAGATCCCAAGCCTGGTAAGAGGCATGATATAGTAGGAATGGGAGATCTCAGTTATACAGTTATCCACATATCTGCTGAATGATTCATTCTCTCTCTCTCTCTCTCTCTCTCTCTCTCCCCCCTCATTTCATCTCACCTCTTTCATCTCTTTCCACCTCCCCAAACTTCCCCCACAGAATAGCTAATTACTTCTTGACTTGCCTTAGTGATAATTTAATTCTTCCAGAGGTAAAGGAACCAACAAGAGGAAATTCAATTTCCTCTCCATCCTCACCTCTGGCTCTTTGACTTCCTTCAAGAATCAGCTCAAATCCCAGCACCTGCAGGAGGCCTTTCCTGTCTCCTCCTCTTCCTCTCTACCCAGCTAGTATCTTCCCTTTGAGGTTGCCTTCCATTTACATAGTATTTATCCTGTAAATACAGTAATTTGCTGCTTGTTTCCCCCTATAGAATGTGAGCTCCTTTAGGAACCGGATTTTTGCCTTTCTTTGTATAATGTCTGGCACATAATATATGCACTTAGTAAGTGATTGTTGAGTGACTGATCAACAATTCTGGATCCAATTCTCACTAACAGAGAGGAAATGATTTTTTTAAAAAAGCAATTGGGGTTAAGTAACTTGCTCAAGGTTACATGGCCAGTTATTTTTTGTGTGGGTGCCGAGTATCTGAGGCCAGAACCAATCCCTCTCCTGGGTCTCCTGACGCTGGTGCTCTTACTCACTGTGCTACCTGGCCGCCCCGAGGAAATGATTTTTGGGATGGGTATAAATGATGGGAGCTCTGGAGGAAGCTGATCACTTCTTCCTAGATTTTGTGATAGAGGACAGGAGATCTGTACTTATCTGACATGTCCCCTAGGTTCAAGGAAAGAAGATTTCAAAGGGTTCAGAGGTAGGATCCTATGCTTCACAGTACATCTAAATGCTTCAGGGAAGGGCAGCCCAGGAGGAATGAGGGATGACCAAGAATGAAATTCTGAAGAAGAGAAACTTTCAATGGGATTATCTGAAGAGACTGCTATGAGTAAACAAGGAACTGACCAACCAACTTAGATATTAAATAAAGAAAATGGAAGCAAGGCCTGGTAACATAATGACTATAAGAGCATGATATAGTCCTGTAAAAACAGTGTGAGGAATGCTAAAACTCAAATGAACTGCACGTTGCCAGAGTCACCAAGGAACTCTTAATCGCCATATTTAATGGCCATCCTTCTTGATCTCTCTGCAGCCTCTAACTCTGTTAATCACCCTCTCCTCCTACTTTTTGATCCTCCTCCTTCCTCCTTGACTCCTCCTCTCCAGCCTCCCTATCCAAATCATAAGGTTCTATCCTGGTCCTCTTCTCTCTCTATATGTCCCCTCTGGGTAACCTCTTCCATTCCACCTCCTGGGAATGGGTTCAATTAGCATCTCTATCTATATACATGACTACCAGATCATATATCCACCCTGAATTTTTGTCCTATGTTTTGCTCCCACAATGCCAATTGCCTACTGGACATTTTGAATTGGATGTCCCCTAGGCATCTTAAACTCATTATGTCTAAAACAGAACTCATTATTCCCTCCCCCCCAAAAAAAAATTCACTCCTCTTCTGAACTTCCCTGTTACTATTGAGGGTACCACAATTCATCAAGTCATACAAGTTAGCGATCTTGAGGTCACTTTTGATTCCTCTCATCCCCACATATTCAGTTACCAAATCTTGTCTTTCTACCTGCACAACATTTTTTGGATATGCTTCCTTCCCATCCACTCATACAGGTACCACCCTAGTTCATTCCCTTATTATCGCTTGCCTAGATTTTGCAATAGGCTCCCACTTGTTTTCTTCTGCCACAAGTTTCTCCCCATTCCAATCCAGCCACCAAAATGCTTTTTGTAAAATTCATTTCTTTTCCTGTCAATCCCCAATGCAATCGACTATTCCTTCTAAAATAAAAAAGGAACACAGACTGGCCCCCTCCTACCTTTCCTGTCTTCTTACACATTACTTCCTTCTTTATTCTCTGCAATCCAGTCATCTTGGACTGCTTATCATTCCTCATTCAGTATGTATCATTTCCTATATCTTTGCTTTTGCATTGGATGTCCCCTATGTCTGGAATACACTTCCTCCTCACTACCTCCTAGGGCGCCTATTTCAAGGTTCAGCTCAAGCACCATCTAGAGTGGAAGGCATTTCCTCATCCTCTATCTTCCCTTTGTCTTCTACTTCATGGTTACTACCTGTTTAATTTGTATATATCTTATATAGACTCATATAGGGACATGTTCCTGCCATTAGAATGGAAGTTCCTTGGCCGTCTTCTCCCTCTATGCCATCTCATTTCATGATCCGACCATCTTCCAAGAGTTCAGTAAACTAGATAGATTCCAATTTATGAAGAGACAAGTGTCTAAGAGTAACTGGGCTTGATCTTCCCCATGATGGCATGGCCAAGGAGCTGCCTTCAGGACCCATCCCTGAGAGAACTGAAGTGGGGACTCAAACAGCAGGGATATCATATTTGGAAAAGAGCTTAGTGGCGCCAATGCTATGTAAGAACTGTTCTAACAAAGTCTGAGTCTGCTTTCCTCAGAAATCAAAGCGGGATAGTGGAGCACGTCCTTCCAGGGACTTGGGGGCAAATGTTTATAGTTTGTTCTTGCTGTATCTTTAAAGTAAACATCGATTTCTAAAAGCTAACTGATGTTAAATGGAGCTGTAGCATTAGTCACTAGTGACTAACAGTGAGTGTGTGTGTGTGTGTAATAGTGTAGAACTGCTTTGATTTTCAGTCCCATATACTGTTGCTGTAGTTTGTCCTCTTGTTTTTGAAAAGACCAGTGCTATCAAGGGTACCCATATGAATGTGATTCTTAGATCATAAGATTTAGAACCGGAAGGTTCATTAGTCCTGCCCCTTCATTTTATGGATGAGAAAATTGGGGTCCAGAGTAAAGGATATGACTCACCCAAAGTAATGCAGAGAATGACAGAGATGTCATTTGGAACCAGGCCCACTTATGTCACTATACCATGCTATCTACACTCATGTCCTCTGGGAGGCTATTTTCTTTTTCTTTTTTTTTTTTTTTTTTTTTTGGAGGGCAATTGGGGTTAAGTAACTTGCCCAAGGTCACATGGCTAGTTTGTGTGTGTGTGTGTTTGGGAGGCTATTTTCTGAAGAGTTTTCTAACTTGACCTGGTTGGGGTGGGGAGCAGTTTGCTGTCAGACATAGTCACTGTGTTGGTTTCGCCATAAAGAAGGGTTCAAAAGGAGTGGTTGGGGGGACAGAGAGGATAGATGAGGAGGAGAGTGGTTATTGGTTGGTGACAGTGGTATAAAAAATAAAATCTTCAGCACAATTTTTTTTTTTTAAGGAAAAGAAAATGGCCAATAGGAAGAAGGAAGCTAAACAATGACAGATTGTGGTCTCAAGGCCAAAGAGAAGGACAAATTGAGGAAGAGGGGCTGTGGATAGGGAAAGGCTGTGACTAAGTTCCTTCACTAGAGGAAAGATGATGTCATTGATCTGGGGGTTGCTAGCAGCAGCTGTGAGTACCGGCTTTGTTTCTGAAGGTGGATTTTATCAACCCCACCGCTCCCCTCCCTTAAACTCCCAATGGAAATTCCCATCCAACCAGACTCAGGAAGAAATTGCAGATTAGCACCCTAGCTTTCTCATTTTGACTTTACAGGATGAGCCATTGAAGGAGCTCACATTGTTTGGGTGATTGAAGGTTTATCATGTTTTCTCTACTATGGATGGCCCTATGACTTAGCTCATGCAGCGGTTCTTATTTCCATTTTCCAGACGAGGAAGATGAATCTCAGAGTGTGAAATGGCTTGTTTAAGGTCACACAGTCAGGATTCTTTAATCCAGATTTCTGACCCCAAATCCAATAATCTTTCCATCCCACTGTGGTGAGACTACAGACCCTGTTAAAGATAACGATCTTATCTCTAGTTCTTTGGTATGAAGCCAACCCAGAACCTCAGATGACCCCTTCTCCCCATCTCACTCAAGCACCATCATTTCCCACTAGGTCTGCCTGCAGGAAAACTGGGATATCCTCTGCACTCCAAACCTGCCCTATGTTCTCCCTCTTCCTTACCTTTGCTCACACTCTCTTCTATGTCTTCTTCAAATGTTCAATTATTACCCATCTCAAATATTCCATACCTTCTCTTTTCTCCTCCCATAATACTCACTCCTCCCTTACCCTCTCAGGTGGCCCTCACCTCATATTTTCACCTAGAAAGTTGAGGCTAGGGGTGGCTAGGTGGTGCAGTGAATAGAGCACTGGCCCTAGAATCAAGAGGACCTGAGTTCAAATCTGGCCTCAGACACTTAACACAAAAACTAGCTGTGTGACCTTGGGCAAGTCACTTAATCCCAATTGCCCTATCTTTCCCCCTCCAAAAAAAAATTGAGGCTATTCACTTCTTCACATATTCTTCTTCTCCACATCTTACACATTTAACCCCCAAACCCCATCCACTATCTACTCCTTTACTCCAGTCTCTGATGAAGAGGTGACCTTTTTACTAGGCAAGATAACATATAATGGTGTATAATCCTTATACACAGGGGTTCTTAACCTTTTCTGTGTCCTGGACCCCTCTGGCAGTCTGGTGAAGCCTCTGGACCTCTTCTTGGAATAATATATTTAAATGCATAAAATATATGGGATTGCAAAAGAAGCTAATTATGTTGAAATGCAGTGATTAAAATATTATTTAATTGTAAGAAGACAAGTTCCCAGGGCTAAGACCTCCTGCAGTCTATGTGTACTCTTGATCCCATCCCTAAGCATCTTCCCCAGCAGGCTGGCCTCCAGTCTTCTCCCCTCTCTCTAATCCATCTCTCTCCTACCTGAGGTCTACCAATGCTTACAAATATACCTGTGTCTCCCTTGTCCTTAAGAAACCCACATTAGACCCTAATATCCCCTTTCTATAATTCTCCTTCCTTTCTCAGCCAAATTCCTAGAAAAAGCTATCTACACAAGCTTGTAGACTAGCTGTCTACAAATTTGTTTTGTGAAGCTTGAAGTCAATCAAAGGACTGCACTTGAGGACCTAAAGGGCCACATGTGGTCTCAAGGCTGCAGGTTCTCTATCCCTGGTCTAGACTCATTACATTCCTCTCTCCTCTTTTGAACCCTCTGTCATCTGACTTCAGTTATTTGATTAAAACAATTCTTCAAAGATGCCAATAATTTGTCTTTTGTTGCCAAAACTTCTGACCTTTCCTCGACCCTTGTCTTTCCCATCCTTTCTGAAGCCTTCAACACTGTTGACAATTCTGACTGTCTGGACACTCTTTTCTTTTTTTTTTTTGCTTCTTGAAGGGGCAATTGGAGCTTGCCCAGTTTCACACGGCTAGTAAGTGTTAAGTGTCTGGGGCCAGATTTGAACTCAGGTCCTTCTGACTCCAGGGCCAATGCTCTATTCACTGTGTCACCTAGGTGCCCCTGGACACTCTTTTCTCTACTGGGTTTTCGTGGCTCTGCTCTCTTTCTGGGCTCTTCTCCAACCTGTCTGAATGGTCCTTCCTCAGTCTCTGCTGCAGGGTTGTCTTCAATATCACACCCCCACCCATGGGTGTACTTGTCCCAAGCTCTGCCCTGGGCTCTCTCCCTTCCTATCTCTATACCCCCCCTCCTTGGTGACAGGTACATGGATTCCATTATCATTCTTTTGCAGATGGAATCCAGAACCTTGATATCCAGCCCTAGTCTCTCTCCTGAGCTCTGGTCCCATGTCTACCGAACATTTTGAACTGGATGTCCCTTAGGCATCTGTAATGGGAATGCAAATTTGGAAGATCTTCCCTGCCCCTAGGCTAAAGTGCACCTGGAGCCTGGGGTGGGAGGCTTGTTTTTCAGTAGATACTTTTTGATTGGCCAGTGAGTCAATAAGGTTGTTACATTCTCTGAGCCAGGAGAAGGCTATATAAGCCCTGATGTGAGGCTTTGTTTTGGGGGCTCACTTTGAGAAGTGTTCTGTGATTTGATCTGTATTCTGGGAAGCCGTTGTCCAGGGCCCCCCCGGCTTTGAAAAACCCAGATGTGGAAACCCAGATGTTGACTGGGTATGGATGTAATGGTTGGACAGTTTGAAATCTGTCTACTTGATCTGTTTCTGTCTTGATAATTCTGCCTGTATACTTTGAAGTTCGGGGTGCTGACCTTTTCCCCTGAACAAGGTAAACGATATATGTCTGACTGATTAAAGTAAGCTTGTTAACCCATTTTGAGTTGCTTTCCTTTAACAAAGCAGATCCAAGAACCTGTATGGGCAGCCACCCTGAGGACACTTGGGGTGCTTGCCGTTACACTGGTGCACCACCTTTCACCTTTCCTGCACATTTCTTCCTTTCCCCTTTAAAGTTACTTTATATCTGGTTTTTAAAACATGTTTTGTATTTATCTCTAGATGTTTATTTTGTTTCCCCTGAAACAAACATGGGAACAGGGACTGTTTCATTTCTTTCTATGTACATAGCAGGTACTTAACAAAGGTTGGTAACACCTTTTCCAGGAAGCCTACCTTGACACCTCTGGATACTATTGACATTTTCTTTTTTAAAGCTCACGTGGGACTCTATTTTGCATCATTTTAAATGTACTTATGTATGACTGTAATTACAGGTACCTTTTAGTGACTTTTCTCCCTATTGGACTGTCTTTTATCTAAATTTTACATGTAGCTCAGCACCCAGCACATATTAGATACTTTAAATTTTTTTTAATTAAATTCATTCTGGCTACATATAGATTGCATTGGTGGAGGAAGAGTTTGGCTTCACTTTAGGAAAGTTAGGTCACTGGTTCTTCGGTATGAGCTGCAGCCAGATGTTAAAACCCTCCCCGCCCTTGTCCTGGCAGCAACGGCAGCTGTGGGAAGAGCATTGGGTCTGGAGTTAGAAAGCCTGGACTGTATCCCAGCACTGCTACTGTCCAGGCAGATGAGTTCAGGCCAACCATTGAGCCTCTTTAGGCCTCAGTTTCCTCATCTATAAAATGAAAATGACAATACTTACACGGGATTGTTTTGGGGATTCATGTGGTGCTTTGGACCCTTGAGGGGCTACCTAAATGTCAGCCTCTGCTACTATCATGTCCTCCCATGAGGTCCAGATGCTGGGATGAGGAGCTTTCTTCGATTTTTTCCTGGAAAAAGGGCCAGAGTCAGGACCCAGGGCTCCCTAGGACTTCCCAGGCTTCTTGAAAACAAAATTTGTTCTCCTTATCTTACCTCATTTACTCAGTGCCCCTTTGAGGGATGGAGTTTTTCAAGGGATACTGGAGATACTGTAATCCCTTGCTATCGGACTCCCTCCTTGGCTTCAGGAAGGAGACTGGGGGAAGGGTGCTGAGCAGGATGAGCTGGAAGGACCCCCCCTCTGGTATTTCTGTTGCTCTGGCCTTTCCTGTTCCCAGGATCCCTGCCTGTTGGTGTCAGCTGGAGGCCCTCTCCAGAACTTGCCTTCAGCCTTGTTCTAGCCCTGGACATGAGCTAGGCTAGCACTTGGTCAAAGTTCAGGTAGAAGATTTTGGCGTTAGGGCTCCAAAAGGTATAAAGAATCACAGGATGTTCATGTTGGAGAGAATCTTAGAATAAAGGATATTCTGTCGAATACTGGCGGTCGGAGTTCAAAGGAATCTTAGGATGTCAAATGTGAGAGCATGAAATTCGGAGCTGAGAGGGCAGCAGGTGGACCGCCTGTGAAGTATTCACCAGAAGATATGCATGAAAAATGCAGAGGATGAAGGGGCTGCTGCTGCTGCTTAGTCGTTTCAGTCATGTCTGGTTCTTCTGGACCTTATTTGGAGTTTTGGGTTTTTTTTTGCAAAGTTACTCGGGGTAGTTTGCCATTCCCTTCTCCAGTTTATTTTACAGATGAGGAAACTGAGGGAAACAGGGCTAAATGACTTGCCCAGGGTCTTACAGCTAGTGAGTGTCTGAGGTCGGATTTGAACTCAGGTCTTCCTGATTTCAGACCCAGCTCTCTATCCACTGTGCCAGCTAGGCTGCCCTTGAAGTGTGTAGGGGTGGCCATCTGTATGGATGGAAGAAATGTTCACACTGCATCAGCTTAAGAATACAGAGTTGGATGGGCAATTGTCTGAACCGAGACACCCCCCACCTCAAATCAGAGGAGAAAACTGAGCCCCAGCGATAGGAGGTGACCCCCTCGGGGCAGCCCAGCCAATTAAGTGTCAGAATAGAGATGTGAACCCAGGGCTTCTGATTCTTGGCTCGAACTTGCTCTACACCACAATTCCTCTCTTGGATGGATGGGGAATGGCAGGCATTTGTCCCATCAAGGAAACCCTTGCCCTGGCATTTCTGCTTTTGCTCGACAGGGGCTGTGGGACTTGTGTTGCCTTCCAAAGGGGTGGGGGGAGGGGTGCTTCAGCAGGAGAAGTGTAATGGCTCTTGGTGACTTCACCGAACATAAACCAGATGTGTTAAGGAGGAGAAATTTGGCTGCAGTTCCTCTTTCAAAGGCCTAGGAGAGGAGGGAGGAGGGATATGAGCCACATTTCACCTTTATAGGACTAGGAAAAGACTCGTGTGTGTGTGTGTGTGAGAGAGAGAGAGAGAGAGAGAGAGAGAG
>NW_027185771.1:18407540-18408819 GCF_028583685.1 Petaurus breviceps papuanus
GAGAGAGAGAGAGAGAGAGAGAGAGAGAGAGAGAGGAGAAGAGAGAGGAGAAGAAGAGAGAGAGGAGAGAGAGAGAAGAAGAGAGGAGAGAGACAGGAGAAAGGAGAGGGGAGAGAAGAGAGGAGAGAGAGGAGGGAGGAGAGAGGAAGGAGAGAAGGAGAGAGAGGAGAGAGGGAGAGAGAGGAGAGAGGGAGAGAGAGGAGAGAGAGAGGAGAGAGAAAGAGAGGGGAGAGAAAGAAGAGAGGAGACAGAGGGGAGAGAGAGAGAGAGAGAGAGAGAGAGAGAGAGAGAGGGAGAGAGGGAGGAGAGAGGAAAGGGGGAAAGAGAGGGCAAGGGGGGAGAGGGTGGCAAGGGGAGGAGAAGAAGAATGCTCATTTGTCACCACAGGACTGGCAGTGCCCGTAAATGCCTTAAAGGGCTCAGATCTAGCCATTTCTGAAGTGTGAATGGACTGGATTTGATGATGAGGTTAGAAATCTCATATTCCAGCAAAGAAGGGCCCTGCTCTTTATCAGTTACAGAAGACTTCTCCAAGTGCAGCTGGGACACTAAAGGAATGGAGTTAAGGAACTAGAGAAGCAACATAACTGGATGAAGAGAAATCCGTGGAGATCTGGGGAGCACCACAGCTTCAGGATAGGCCCAGACAAAAGGGGGTCCTCTCCTAAAGGGGTTAGTTTCCCTTTTGGAAAATTAGTCATAGAGTTTCAAGAATGGAAGAAAGGATTTTTTTGGTCTATGGTGACCCCAAAGCCCCTTGTTTTATAGGACCCAAATTACTCCACAAAGTGAAGTCAAAGCAGTGACTTGAACCCAGGTCACCCTCTCCAAGCCCTGTATGTCTTCTACTGCAGGTCCTCCTCGGTCAGAGCTGTGGAAAAGTGGGATGGGCTGCCTTGGAAGATGGCTAATTTCTTAAGTAAGATCTTTAGCCAGAGTCCTTATTCCTAAGGGTGCTATCCATGGGATTCCTGTTCAAGTAGAGGTTGAACTAAATGCCCTCAGATCTCTGGAATTTTATGATTCTATGAAAACCTAAGGGACAGAAGTAGAGAAGGGACCTGTGATCTCATCGATGTAAGGAACTCCTGGATGAAGTACTCCCCCAAGCAGTGCAGGTCAGCACCTTCTCAGAAACGTGTGAGTTGCTTAGAACCCTGAGAGGTCAAGTGAGAGCCATCTAGTAACAATATTTCAGAGGTGCTACTTGAACCCCATCTTCCTGGATTTGATGCCAGCTCTCTATCCACTACAGCACAAAGCCTCTCATTTTTTTTTT
>NW_027185771.1:18409219-18448092 GCF_028583685.1 Petaurus breviceps papuanus
GTGCCAGTGCTCTGGATGCTCTAGGGTCACCTTTAAGGTTGAACAAAGAGAGGACAAGCAGGTCCCTCCCAAGCACAGATTCTTTTGGCAAATGGCTCCGGGTAGCAGCTAGGATTAAGCTGTATTCAGCCTAGCAAGCCATAGACTCATGAAATGTTCCAGCTGACAGAGACCTCCTCTTTTGACCCCCTTCTAATACAACCAGGGTCACAAACTGAAGAGGCTGCTGTTGACAAAAGACTTCACCTAATCTCTTTACCTTCTTCCCTCCTTCCTCCCCCTCCCCCCCTCCCAATCTGTCTCAAGGAGGAAGTAGACATCACTCACATCCCTTTCTGCCTTACCCAGGAAGACTTCAGTCTCCCTCAGGCAGCAGCTAGGGTCCCGGTGTGTGGGGAGGGTCACCTTACCTTAGGGAACACAACGCTATTGTATTCCACCCCAACCTCCAGCCCTAAACCCATTAGATGTATAGTTCTGATTCCGGATTTGGGATGGTAACTGATATCTGTGGGCAAAGAGGTAGACCCAGCAGTTGGTAGCTAAGGCATCATGACAAGCCCCATGTCTTACACTGTTCTGAGAGCTGAGACCTGCCTTCTAGCCCTACCTTGGCCACCAATCTCTGTGCAATCTTTAACAAATTTCTCCTCTGGGAGTCAAATATCTTCTCTCTGTATCGTGAAGGGGTCTCTCTTTCTCTATAGTATCTGCAAACGCTGATAAGATCCCAGGAGCTCTGAAGATCTATGAATTACCAGGCCCGGACCCAGCATTTTGGAACCCTGAGGAGGGGGTCAGTTGGCAAGACTTTGAGCAGAAGTCCGGGATCCCACTGCCAGGCTGGATCAGCTCCTGGCTTGCCAGGCTGGCCGGCGGGTAGTAAGGACGCGTGCAGCCTGAACCCCACCATCCTCAGCTCCTCGCTAGCCACGTCTCCGCCCCTTGTCTGGGGACCCTATTGACACCCTGGCCCTCCGGGACTGGGTTCAGGTCATCTCTGCCCTGCGCAGGGCTCGGGATGGACTGGAGTGGGCGCGGCTGCTCTGGCACTGTGCCAGAATCACCATAGATCACTCCGTTCAGATCCGGTCCTGTCTAGTCCAGTCCCTGGGAGGCCCCCAGATCCCCTCTGGTGTGCGGGGCGGGGGGCGCCTCCTTACTTACCGATTCTCCTAGGAGGAGCCGGCCCTTGCGGGAGCACAGGAACTCCCGTGTGGGGAGCAGAGTTCTCAGGCTCTGGGTGTGGGGGCCATCTGGGGTCCCAGCGGGCTCGGGGTCGGCTGGGGGCCACATGGGAGCTGCAGGATTGGGAGCCCTCTCTCCCTCTCGTCCCCCTTACCCTCCTTTCTTTGAGGGAAACGGAAATCATGACACTGCGGAAACGCGAGGAGGAGGAAGGGGGGGAGAAAAGTGAGAAGGGAGAGAGATGTAAGAGTTCAACAAGTGGGAGGAGAGCCCTCAGAGGCCCAAGGCTTCCGCCCCCTCCCCAGACCCCCTTCCCTATTCGTCCCTGCCCTCTTCTCTCCTTGCCTCTCTGTCTCTTTCGTTTCCTCACTGGCCCGTTCTCTTTGTCTCTGTTTCTCTGTCTGTCTCTGTCTCTGTGCTCTCTCTGTCTATCTCTCTGTCTCTCTCTTTGTCTCTCTCTCTGTCTCTCTCCCCCTTTCCTCCCTCCCCATGTCTCCCACCTCTTATCTCTAGGATACTCTCCCCTTTATCTTTTCTTTTTCTACACTCCCCTTTATCACCTACCTCCTCTATTCCCACCCCTTTCCATCTATTCATCAAACTGCTGTCAGATTAACTTTAAGTGTATATCTAGTCATGTTACTCTTTTGCTGAAAAAACGCCAGTGGCTCCCTATTACCTACCCAGGAAACTACGAACTCTTCCTCCTGATGTTCAGGACTCTCCAGAGTATTACACTTTCCTACTTGTAGGGACTCAGAAAACACTGGATTTAAAGTCAATAGAGTTTTAAACCCCAATTTTGCTATTTACTACATGGATAGCCTGGGGCAAGTCACTTCCCAGCTGTCAACCTCATTTTCCTCATCTGAAAAATATGCAAATGCTTTCCAGCTCTAAATCCAACCAGCCTATGATCTTATGATTACTTCTGCATATTCTCCATACCCATCTCCCCCCACCCCCAAAGAAGTTTATCTGGTACTTTCTGACTTCATTGTCTTTGCTTCTCAACCTATTTACTGGCTAAATTCCTACCCATCCTTTAAAACTCATAGCCCACCCAAGCCCACAGTACACCATGTCCTCAGAGCTCTAGCCTATTCCCAATCAGTCAGTAATCATTTAGTAAGCACCTACTACATGCCAGGCAGTGCTGTAAATACTGGGAGATACAATGAAAGGTAAAAGATAATCCCTCTTCTCAAGGACTTCACAGTGGGGGACTTCTCACAGTGGGGGGGCCCACATGAGAAAAACAACTCTGTATGAGCAAGTTACAGACAATAGGAATTGGAGATAGTCAACTGAGGGAAAGCACTGGAATTAACAGAGATTGGTAAAGGCTTCTTGTTCAGTTGTGTCCGACTCTTTGTGACCTCATTTGGGGTTTTCTTGGCAAGAATGCTGAAGAGGTTTGCCATTTCCTTTGCCAGTTCATTTTATAACTGAGGAAACTGAGGCAAACAGGGGTAAGTGATTTGCTCAGGGTCACACAGCTAGGAAGTGTTAGAGGCCAGGTTTGAACTCAGGAAGATGAGGCCCAGCACTCTATCCATTGTGCCATCTATCTGCCAAGGAAACCAGTGTCCCTGGATCACATGGATGCACTCATTAAATGACATTATACATTATAGCACTCTTTGTTGCTGTTTCCCTTTTGCTAGTTTGTAAGGTTTATAATGGCAGTGACCACATCTTAGCTAAACTTTGTGTTGTCCCCAAGTGCCCACAGTAATAAGTGAATGGATTACTACTGGGTTTGGGAGAGTCTTGGTGGCCTCTGGGAATGTCAATATCCTTGTTGTATTAACAGGACCTGGGATGAGTCTGCTTTGCTGGGATCATCCCTCAAATCTTACCCTCCAGTTGTGGATGCCCCAAGGCTTTGTGCTGGACCCTCTTCTTTCTCTGTTCTTTCCCCTTTGGTGACCTCACTGGTTTCCAAAACTTTAAATATCATATCTATGTCAATAACATGTAGATCTGTATATATAGTCTCTCAATAATGTTTCAAAATATTGGTACCTAGAACTTGACATATCCAAAATAGAACTCATTGTCTTTTCCCCCCAGACCCACCCCTTTCCCACTTCCCCATTTGTCTCCCAGGTTTGCAGCCAAAGGGTTATCCTTGACTCTTTACTCTTCCTCACCCCATGCATTCATTTAATTGTTGCCCCTACTATTAGACATGGTGTCTCTTACATTGATTCCCCCCTTTCTCTTTTGACATAGCTACCTTCCAATTTCAGGCTATCATCACTCCTCACCTGGTCTATGGCAATAGCTTCCTAATTGCTCTCCCTGTTGTCTCTCCTGATGGATCTGTTTCTATTTCAATCTATCTTCCATACCACTGCCAAAGTGATTTTCCAGTACAGTTTAGACTATGTCAGTCCTCTACTCATTAATTCCTAGGCATTCTCTATCACCCCTAGGGAAGTAACACAGATTGTTCTGTTTGGCATTGAAGGCCTTTCCCAACTGACCGCTAACCTATCTTCCCAGCCTACAGTCCAGTCAAATTGGCCTTGTTGTTCTTCACACATTGCACTTCTATCTCTCTGCCTCTGTACAAGGGTGTCCTCCCAGCCTGGAATGCACTTCCTAATCACCTTCATCTCTTCTAATCCCTCATTCCCTCAAAACTTAACTTGTGCCACTTTTTTCATTGAAGCCTTTCCTGATTCCCTCCCTCCATAAGGAACTACTGCCCCCCTCAATGAACTTGCATTTATGTATTTCTTTTGTATTGTGGAAACATGGTAAGACCTCTCTCTCAGTTCCTCTTTTAGAAATACTAAGAAATCACATTTTCTCAGTGTCCTAATTTGAAGCCTTTGGATTCATCTGAATGAAACAAACCTTGTTAGCACTTAATCAAAGCCTTGGGGACCATATCCTAGCTTGAAATGCTTTGGAAATATCACATTCAAAGAACTAACCAGTTTCTGAAGGGGAAACAAGTCAAAATTCAGGGAGAAATGCGAATCTCCTCGAACACAAAATTAGAACGGTGACCAGACAAAGGCAGAAGCCCCTTCAATTAAATCGTTTGAGTGGATTGCCTCTCCTGGACTGGACTAGATGGTTTTAGGAAGTTGATTGATTCTCCAGAGCACCAGAAAGGTAAATTATTATTGCTCCATTAGTGAATTGAAGATTGTTCCCTAACTTCTGTCCCTTTACTTAATCTTGACTGTGCAATTTTTTCTTTGTTTCTGAATTCTATAGAATTCTACAGAACTTTGCTTGGGTAGGGAAAAATTCAATTAGCAGAAGAAATTCTGTCATTTGTCCCTATAAGAAGCAAAGCTTGTAAATATAGATATTTGTAAGCAATAGATATAATCATACATATTATACATATAAAATGCATATTCACACACATATTTGCATATGTATGTATATATATATGGTGTCCCAAAGTCTCAATGCAGTTTTCATTATTTTTTAATGTACATACAGTCCCTTAAAGATTTGAAATCCAAGTCAAAGAATATTAAATGTTTCTTCCACAGTATATACTTCTATGACTTATCTACATGTTGTCTTCTCAATAGAATGTAATTTCCTTGAAGGTAGAGAAGCTTTCACTTTGAGTCTTTCATGCCTGATGCATAGTAGACATCTAATACTTACTTGTTAATTAGTAACAATAATCACTTCCTTTAGCCTAGCTCTTTTAGCACACTCATGATCTCCTTTGATTCTTCAAACAAAATCAAAGGAATATCATTCCCATTTTAGAGATGAAGTGGAGTAACTTGCCCAGGTTTTTAAAACTAGTAAAAGGTGGAATGGGGATCTCTTACTAATTCAATAATCCAATCCAGTAAATAAGTAATAACCCTACTATGTGCCAGGCACTGTGCTAAGCCAAGAAGAAGTGGCAGGAAGGCAAGTTTGAGCTTGATGTACATAATTCAAAACTTCCTAACAAAAGCTGTTCAAAAGTGTAACATGCTATATCTGGAGGGAGTGGACTCCCTGTCCTTGGAGGTCTTGGAATGGAGACTGGAGTCACTGATCAGGAAGATTGTAGAGGGATTCCTGCTAAGATGCAGATTGGGTGAGATGACCCTTAATCATTTTTGACCTTATACTTAACTATTCAAATATGTGTGTATATGTATGTACACATGTGTATATATACATGTATGTATATATGTATATAAATACACATACATATATAGTAGATATACTGTGTGTATAGTCCCCAGCCCACATGGGACGTGATGGCCCCATCACCATCAGGTTGGGTTAGAGAAGGGCCTCCTTTTCATATATATATATATATATATATTTATATTACCTTCCATCTTTGAATCCCTTGCCAATAAAGTTGGATTCTCTTGTTCGGGCAACCTTCCAGCCCTCTTCTTCCTATTCCCTACGCCCAGAATGCATTCCTTCTTTTTCTTTTCTTCAAGGCTCAGCTTAACTGTCATGTCCTCTGTGAAGTCTTCCACCCTCCCATTCAGTCAGGTGCCAAGTCTTATTGTTTCTATGTCCATATCATCTCATAAACCTGTCCCTTTCTCTCTATGAAAGTGGCCATGATTTTAGTTCATTTCAACTCAAGCCCTCATTACTTCTTCACTATACTAATTGTAACAATAAGAGCATTTATATATCACTTAAGGTTTGCAAAGTACTTTACAAATATTATCTCATTTGCTCTTCACAAAAGCTCTAGGAGGTTAGGTGCAATTAATATCCCCATTTTGCAGAGGAGGAAACTGAGGCAGATAATAGTTAAGTGATTTGCTCAGTCACATAACTATTAAGTGTCTGAGGCTGGGTTTGAACTCAGGTCTTCCCAATTCCAGGTCCAAAGATCTATCCACTGAACCATCTAACTGGATTCCTGACTTCCAACCTCTCTCTTCTTCAATTCACCCTTTGCATAGTTGTGAAAATAATCTTCCTAAAGTGACCACATCATTCTTCTGCTCTTAAAAAACCTTTAGTTGCTCCCTGTTGTTTCCAAATAAAATGGCAACTAACTCCTAAGTGAGGTCTTTCAACCTCTTACAAGTCTGGCTCTAGCCTACCATTCCCTAAATTTTAAAAATATCTGTGATGTTTTTATGTAAGTAAACTGTTATCAATAAGAATATTCCATTTTTCCAAACACAAAACATTTTCTGGAAAAATAATCAAATTATCTGTAATATCTATGAAAGGCCTGCCAGGGGAGGCTCAGCTCATTCTCTCCTTAAAAGGCCAGGAAACTGTCCCCAAGACTTGATTGGTACAAAGGGCTAAGGCAGGTGAGGAACCTTTGACCATGAGGCCACATGTGACCTCAATTGTGGCTCTTTGACTGAATCCAGACTTCACAGAACAAAACCTGTGACCTCAAAGCCACAGGTTCCCCACCCCTGGTAAGGCCGGAGACATTAACAGAGCTTCCTGCTATGGGAATAGAAGCACAGGCCCATAAGGTCAGTGCCTTTCTGATTTAATAAGTGTCCCCATTTCTTTGCAAGTCAACACACTCTTCTAACTAGGCCTATTTTCATATGAAGATGAATGGGGCAGCATCTCTCCAGTCAGCACTGTTTCCTTACTGAATGGCCTTTCCATACTCTGACTAATTAAACTTCCTTTTGTTAACTGTTTGTCCCACTTCATTCTAATTCAGAACCAGAATCTGGTACTGGTCCTGCCTGGCTCAGATCTGGCTTATAACAGCTTCCTTTTATGTGTACTATCACCCACTGAACATTCAATGAGTATTTAATAAGCATCTACTATATCCCAAGCACTGGCATATAGTAGATATTTAATAAATGCTTTTGATTAAGTGATTAGACACCAATTGTGAACTAAGTACTAGTGATGTAAAAATGAAACTGAACCATTCTCTGTCTTTAAGAAGCTTATATTTTATCAAGGGAGAGAGCAGGAGTGTAACAAACTTTATAGCATGCACAGATATTCTCTATCTGCCTATGGGGAACTATATTGAAACTTGATCACGCACTAGTTGACGTAAGATACCTGCTCCTGGATATGTTTGGATTATTAGTGGGTTGACTCCTTTTCCAGTGGTTGCTGTGCCAGGGGAAAAATTCTGATGTGGGGTGCCACACTGAAAAAAAAACTGGCTTGCCTTCTGCTCTCCAGAAAGGAAAATGGGCTTTCAGCCCAGAGTGGAAAAGGAGGCCCTTCTCTACCCCAGCCTGATGGTGATGGGGCCATCACTCCCCATGTGGGCTGGGGACTCTAGTAGCTAGTCTTGTGCTGGGACCCCTGCTGGCCTTTGCTGATCTTATTTCATTATGTCCCATAGCTCTGATTTCCTGAGCCCTGAAAAGTCCTTGGAGAAGCAGGAAATCACAGGGACTGTGACAGCAACCTGGGGAGACTATTGTCTCCATCAGAGAGAAAGTGAGGCTACTGGAGAGAAAATCCTGCTTGGTGTTTGATCAGTCTATGATGGGCAGAGATTAAACGTAAAGCAACTAATCAGTGATTTTAAAAAGAAACTGTTTCCCAAAGGGGTTTGAATGTTATGCTCCCTGCTTATTGGAAGAGTGAGAAGGTTATGGATTCTCTTCAAGTCATTCTGTGATTCTTTATTACTCTGCATTCTGTTTTCTGCATGGAAGTAAGCTGTTGTGTTCTATAATAGATTCATACACTGGTTACCTTTTTATTTTCCCCTCTTGCTGAGGAAAACTCTAGACGTTGAGCCCTTAATTATTTCTATAATTATTTACTCTCTATATAGCACTTTTCCTTGGAAATCTGAGGCACAGAGTGAAATGAAACCTGAAGGAGCTTAATTACCCTATTGGGAAAACAGGAAACTCTACATCACTGCAATACTCTAGCTAAGGGATAATAAAAG
Organism: Petaurus breviceps papuanus; assembly: GCF_028583685.1. NCBI lineage: Eukaryota > Metazoa > Chordata > Mammalia > Diprotodontia > Petauridae > Petaurus > Petaurus breviceps. The sequence goes on from NW_027185771.1 coordinate 18,417,273, forward strand.
TCTGAACCAGGGCAGCAGATCTGGGCAAACCCTGATGGATTGACTGAGGGTAAATCATAATAGCAGGCAAAGTACAGAGTGTGGTACAAGTCACAAGCACCAGTGGCCTCAGCCAAGTGGATGCCTCTAGTCACTGGGCTAAATATGAATATACAAAATCAATACCATTTTGGCAGAGGGGGAGGAGGGGCAAAGTAGAATCCAAGGAGCTTAGAAAAACTTTCCTGGAGGTGGTGTTTGTGCTGAACTGCGAAGGAATCTGGGGATTCTTGGAGGCAGATGGTAGTAAATTCCAGACAAATCAGACAGCCCAGGCAAAGGCATAGAGGTAGGAGACAGAATATCATGTGTGTAGGTTAAGCTGAGACTTGAAAGAAGCTAGGGTTTGTAGTATAAGGCAGAGGTGAGGAGGGAGTGTGTTCTAGGTCTGGGGAGCACACAGTGAAAAAGCAGGGAGACAGGATATGGAATAGTTTTTAGGTGAATGACATATGGGTTATTAAAGTAATGGCAATCCAAATAATTTCCTGTGCCTGGGATGACAGTGAGGGAGTGAATTGTCCACAAGGAATGGGAGAAAAAAAACATATATTACATGCCTCTATGTGCCAAATACTACGCTAAGCAATTTACAGATACCTGATCCTTACGACAACCCTGTAGTGCTATATTTATCTCCATTTTACAGTTTAAAAAACTGAGGCAGAAAGAGATTAAGTGACTTGTCCAGGGTCATACAGCTAGGGAAAGTCTGAGGCTAGATTTGAACTGAGGTCTTCCTGACTCCCACCCAGTGATCTGTCCACTGAGCCACCTCTTCTCAAGCTCCCCTCTTAATAACTGCCTCAGTTTTTCTGTTGCGTGCATGGCTGTAGTAGCAAGTACCCAACATACCCAGGGTGGCTACTGTAATGGGAATGCAAATTTGGAAGATCTTCCCTGCCCCTAGGCTAAAGTGCACCTGAAGCCTGGGGTGGGAGGCTTGTTTGTCAGTAGATACTTCTTGATCGGCCAGTGAGTCAATAAGGTTGTTACATTCTCTGAGCCAGGAGAAGGCTATATAAGCCCTGATGTGTAGCTTTGTTTTGGGGGCTCACTTTGAGAAGTGTTCTGTGATTTGATATGGATTCTGGGAAGCCGTTGCCTGGAGCCTCCCCCCCGCCCCAGCTTTGAAAAACCCAGATGCTGATTTGGTATGGATGTAATGGTTGGACAGTTTGGAAATCTGTCTACTTGATCTGTTTCTGTCTTGATAATTCTGCCTGTATACTTTGAAGTTCGGGGTGCTGACCTTTTTCCCCTGAACAAGGTGAACGATATATGTCTGACTGATTAAAGTAAGCTTGTTAACCCATTTTGAGTTGCTTTCCTTTAACAAAGCAGATCCAAGAACCCGTATGGGCAGCCACCCTGAGCACCCTTGCAAGGGTGCTTGCCGCTACAGCTACCAACACAGGTTCTTAGATCTGCTTTTCTAAAGGAAAGCAACTCAAAATGGGTTAACAATCTTGCTTTAGTCAAACATATGTCATTTACCTAGTTCGGGGGAAAAAGCTCAGCACCCCGAACTTCAGAGAATACAAACAAGTTAAAAGCAGACAAAAAATACAGACAGTGAAACCGATCAACAAACAGGCTTCCAATTGTCTGACCATTACATCTATACCTAGTCAGTTACCAGAGAGGGAAGCACCAACATCTGGGTTTTCAAAGGTGGGGTGCTCAATGGCTGCCCAGAGTCTCGTCTGGTCAAATCAAACAACTCTTCTCAAAGTGAGCCCCAAAACAAAAATAATTCTTTGGCTCAGAGAATGTCACAACCCTCTTGACCCACTGCCCAATCACAAAGCACCAAGGTGTGGGCATTCCTGAAAACCAAGCCTCCTGCCACAGGCTCCAGGTGACCACATTCAGCCTACTAGGGGGCAGAGTATATTTTCAAATCAAGGAAGGTTCTCAGAGTCATTTAAGTTGATGAAAGGGCCTAGGGGCAGGGAAGATCTTAGATTCCCATTCTCATAACAATGGGACAACCTTCCTAAAATCTCAAGGTTCCCCACTGGTCACCAAAGGGGCAATAGGAAATGCCTAGAATAGAAGGTTCCTTGTAGGAATAATTAACTTTTTCCTTTTTTTTTCACTATGTTCAATCACTTTTGTGGTCTCAGTTTGTTCACACAGCATAGATTTCGAGTTGGAAGGTACCTTTGGGAAGCCACTGAATCCAGCTGTCTCATTTTGCAGATGGAAAACTAAACCTCTCAAAAACCTTAGGTGACAGGGTGGTTAGATGGTGCAGTAAATAGAGCACCAGCCCTGGAGTCAGGATGACCTGAGTTCAATTCCAGCCTCAGACACTCAACACAAAAACTAGCCATGTGACCTTGGGCAATGTTGCCCTACCTTCCCCCCTCCAAAAAAGGAAAAAATAACAAACAACCTTAGGTGACTTGCTTAGGCTTCCACAGAAAGTATATAAAGCAGGATTTAAACTTGGATCTTCCTGACTCTACTTTCTGAGCATTTGAGTCTTATGAATAAGAGGGACTGTGACCAGAGGGAGGAGTGATGCTCTAGGGTTATTTGCAGTTAATAGATTTTATATATATATATGGAACATTTTGAGTAATATTCCATTTCATCTTGATTGTTGATTAATTAATCTTCTTCATGGGTTTTTAACTGGGGTGAAGATCTTAACCTTAGATTTTTTTCTCTTTTGGTGGGGGGTGAGGAGTGGGAGAAAACTCCTGAATCACCCATGCCCATAGCTCTTTGGAAAAGGATGAAGGGAGATGGATGTGCTTGGGATGTCAGATTTGAATAATGGACCATGAGAAGAGAAAGCAGGGAAAAGGGAATGGAGAAAAGTGAACTTTTCCCTCTTTGTTGTCCAATTAAAGGAATTGTTGCTAGCCACCAGGCTTGGGACTAGAGTGTGGGATCTGGTTCCCATCTCTGATCTAGGCTCTATGTCTTCTCTCTCATTCTGGTCTTTGGCAGTTTCTTTTCTGGTCTGTTGAACAATTATGACCACAGCTGCCATTTCAGCCATTCAGGTTTGCCTCATGAAAGAGGGAGCAGAGAGAAAGAAACAAGCATTAAGCACCTACTATGTGCCAGGCACTGTGCTAAACACTTTATAAATATTATATCATTTGATTCTCACAAAAATCCTGGGGGTAGGTGCTATTATTACTTTCATTTTATAGTTGAAGAAACTGAAGTTGACTAGAGTGGTTAAATGATTTGTCTTGGGTCATAATAAGTATCTGATAATATGTACTATAATATTAATATCAACTAATGTATAATATAAATAATGTATATGTTAATGTTATATGATTAGTATTAATAATTTATTGATATAATATGTGCCTTAATAATAAGCTAGTAAGTGTCTGAGGTCAAATTTGAACTCAGGACTTACTGGCTCTAGGTCCAGCACTTTATCCACTGAACTACCTAGCTGTCCCTGAAAGCTCAGGGGGACCTCAAGGAAGCCTAGAAGTTTCAATTACAAAGTCAGATTCAATTTTTCACACCATGGTCAAGTCCAGCTAGAATGACAATCACTTCCCATACCCCCAAACCCTTGCCTGATCTCCAACATAGTAATCAGGAAATGTGAATCTCTGGGGTGGCAGAAGGTAGTAGGGAGAGCCAATACTACACATCAATACATAAGTCTCATATCTCTCCCTGTCTTATTGTAATGGGAATGGTAATTTGAAGATCTTCTCTGCCCCTTCATAAGCCTAAGGAAATTTGAAGACCTTCCCTGATTTGAAAATAAACTCTGCCTCCTAATATGCTGAATGTAGTCACATGGAGCCTGTTGGAGGTAGGAGTTTGCTGAAAGGTGGAGCAGAGCCCACAGGAAGCTGGGAGTCAGAGCCTGCTGGAGGGTCGGGAGGAGAATTTGTTTCCAAGGGAGACAGACAGGCTTATTAGTAATATTGGTCAAATATTGGTTGTGGGCAGGCTAAAGGATGGCGTGACTCTCTGCTATGTTGTGGTACATTAACTTCTATGTTACTATGATGAATTCAGATTCCTGGTGTTGGGATTTGGTTTTCTGGTGTCTGAATAAATGTTTTTCTTCTGTCTTCTTTGTGGAGAGTCTGTTATATTTGTAATCAAGCACCATGCAGGTATATTTGTAGTGCCCATAGGTGCTGTGAATATTGCACTGGCAAGGGAAGGGAGTCAATATTTCTACCTCAATGTATCACTCAATAGATATGATTAGGGTTTAAAAATGTGTAAACAAGATTGTCTACACCCAGGGTTCTAAAACTATTTTGTGTCATGGACCTCTTTGACAGTCTGGAAAAGCATTGCTCAGAATCATGTTTTCAATATATAGGATTACAAAAGAAACCTGATTTTTAAAAAATTACAGTTAAGTGATTTGCTTAGGGTCACTCAGCTTGTAAACATCTGAGGCTAGATTCAAAACACAGATATTCTTGACTCTAAGTCCTACACACTATTAAGCTGCCTGTTATTGTTATATGAAGTCTGTGGACTTGGAGGAAGATGGAAAACATGGCAGAAAGGAAGACCTTGGGGAGACCCAGGATATTTATAAGTTTACTAGATTGTAAACCCAGGAACCATGCCTTATTTACATCTTTCATACAGTACCTAGAATAGTATTAATGCACGTTAGTTTGGAACTGGATAAATATTTGTGTAACGAGTGAATGAATGAATGATGTTCAGTTATCAGTATGTCTAGGAAATACTTCAAGTGAAGTACCTGATTCACAACTTCAAAGCCTTTGGTTAGATTGTTGTGAGGAAAGACTTTGTCAACTAAATTGATATAACAATTTTACTATTGTTACTTGAGCATAGACCACAGTTTAGTGAATGGCAACTTCTCAAGAGTCAGATCTGAAATTTGCTCTTGGTTCTCCCAGTGGAACTTCACACTAAGTTCCTTTCTCTGGATCTCAGTTTCCTTTTCTGTAAAACATGTGATGGATTAAATGATTTCTCAGGTTCTTTTCATAACATTTTAAGGTTAGTCTTAGTTCCTTTCTATTTCTGACTTTCCATGTTCTATGTTCAATAATATAATATGTTCTAAGGTACCTTTTTGACTCTAACATTTGTTGTTTGGTCTAATGGTTTTTCAGATTCTTTCTGTCTCTAATATTCTATACTTTACCATTCTGTGTTCTAACATTTTCTGTTCTGTGGTCTAATATTCTATATTCTAAGGTCCATTCACCCTTTTAGAGTCTATTGGTCCACCATTCTGTGTTCTATGTTCTAACATTTTATGTTGTTCCAAAGTCCCTTCAAATCTTACCATTCTATATTCTTTGTGTGATCTACCATTCTAATGTTCTGCCCTTCTGTACTGTCCCAAAATTCCTTCTAGTCCTACCAATCTATGTTCTATGGACTAGTATTCAATGTTCTAAAGTCTTTATTTCCAGCTCTAATATTGTTTGATATTCTAACCTTGTACAGACTAAAGTCCTTCCAAGTTCTAATAATCTATGTTCTATATTCTTTTGAATAGTATTTCATTTTTTCCAATTACATGTAAAGATGATTTTTAATATTCATTTTTTGTAACAATTTTGAGTTCCAAATTTTTTCTATTCCTTCCTCAACAACCCTTCTCTAAGATGGTAAGCAATTTGGTATATTGATTGCATGTGCAATCATGCAAAATATATTTCCATATTAATCATGTTGTGAAAGAAGAGGTAGGCTAAAAGAAAAGAACCATGAAAAAGTAAAGTGAAAATAGTATGCTTTGATCTATCTGCATTCAGGCTCCATCAGATCTCTCTCTGGATGTAGATAGCATTTTCCACAATGGATAGTTTGGAATTGTCTTGGATCACTGTATTGCTAAGAAGAGCTAAGTCTTTCACAGCTGATTCTCACACAATGTTGTTGATACTGTGTAAAATGTTCTCCTTGTTCTGCTCATTTTACTTTGCATCAGTTTATATAAGCTTTTATAGATTTTTCTGAAGTCTGCCTGTTCTTCATTTCTTATAGCACAATAGTATTCCATTACATTTGTATGCCACAACTTGTTCAGCCATTTGCTAATTGATGAGCATCCCGTCAATTTTTTTTTTTTGCCAGAATAGCTATAAATATTTTTGTACATTTAGGTCCTTTTCCCTTTTTTATTATATCTTTGATATGTAGACCTAGTAGTAGTAGTGCTGGATCAAAGGGTATGTACAGTTTGATTGGCCTTTGGGCAGAGTTCCAAATTGCTCTCCAGAATAGTTGGATCAGTTCACAACTCAACCAACAATGGATTAGTGTCCCAATTGTCTCACATCCCCTCCAACACTTATTATTTTACTTTTCTGGCATATTAGCCAACTGGATATGTGTGAGGTGGTACCTCAGTTGTTTTAATTTGCATTTCTCTAATCAATAGTGATTTAAAGCATTTCTTCATATACCTATAGATAGTTTTGATTTCTTCATCTGAAAACTTCCTGTTCATATCCTTTGACCATTTGTCAATTGGGGAATAACTTGAATTCTTATAAATTTGACCCAGTTCTCTATATATTTGAGAAATGAGACCTTTATCAGAGAGACTTGTTGTAAAGATTGTTTACCAGCTTTTTGCTTTCCTTCTAATCTTGGTTATATTGGTTTTGTTTGTGCAAAACCTTTTGAATTTGATATAATCAAAATTATCCATTTTACATTTTGTAATACTCTCGTTTGGTCATAAGTTCTCCCTTTCCCATTGATCTAATAGGTATACTATTTATTGTTCTCCTAATTTGCTTATGGTATCACCCTTTGTGTTTCAATCAGGTATACATTTTGACCTTATCTTGATATGTGGTGTAAAATGTTGGTCTGTGCCTAGTTTCTACCATATTGTACTCCAGTTTTCCCAGTAATTTTTTGCCAAATAGTGAGTTCTTATTCCAAATGCTAGGGTCTTTGGGTTTGTCAAACACTAGGTTACTATGATTATTTACTATCGTGTCTTGTGTACCTAATTTATTTCACTGATCCACCACTCATTTTTTAGCCAGACAGTTTTGATGATTATCATTTTATAATATAGTTTGAGATCTAGAATAGCTAGGCTACCTTCCTTTGCATTGTTTCATTAATTCCCTTGATATTTTTAAGCTTTTGTTCTTCCAGATGAACCATTATATTTTTCTAGCTCTATAAAATAATTTTTTGTTAGTTTGATTGGTATGGCACTGAATAAGAAAATTAGTTTGGCAGAATTGATATTTTTATTATATTGTCTTGGCCTACCCATGAGCAATTAATATTTGTCTAATTGTTTAGATATGACTATGTGAAAAATGTTTTGCAATTGTTTGTGTTCATATAGTTCCTGGGTTTGTCTTGGGAGGTGGACTCTTAAGTATTTTATATTGTCTACAGTTATTTTAAATGGAATTTTTCTGTCTCTTGCTGTTGGGTATTGTTGATAATATATAGAAATACTGATGATTCATTTGTTTTTATTTTATATCCTGCAACTTTGCTAAAGTTCTTATTTCAAGCATTTTTTTGGTTGATTCTCTAGGATTCTCTAAGTATACCATTATATCATCTGCAAAGTGATAGTTTTGTTTCCTCATTGCCTATTCTAATTCTTTTCTTTTTCTTCTCTTATTGCTATAGCTAACATTTCTAGTACTGTATTGAATAATAGTGGTGATAATGGACATACTTGCTTGACCCATAATCTTATTGGGAAGGCTTCTAGTGTATTGCCATTATAGATAATGCCTGCTGATGGTTTTTGATAGATACTACTTATTATTTTAAGGAAAATTTCCTTTATTCCTATGCTCTCTAGGGTTTTTCAATAGGAATGGGTGCTGTATTTTGTCAAAAGCTTTTTCTGCATCTATTGAGATAATCCTATGATTTCTGTTGGTTTTGTTACTGATATAGTAAATTATGCTGACAGTTTTCCTAATATTGAGCCAGCCCTGCATTCTTGGTATAAATCCCACTTGATTAGAGTGTACGATCCTTGTGATATATTGCTGTAGTTTACTTGCTGGTATTTTATCTAAAATTTTGCATCAATATTTATTAGGCAACTTGCTATATAGTCTTCTTTCTCTGTTTCATATTTTCCTGGTTTAGGCATCAGCAACATATTTGTGTCATGAAAGGAATTTGGTAGGACTCATTTATTTTTCGAAATAGTTTATATATATTGGAATTAATTATTCTTTGTTTGGTAGAATTCACTTGCGAACCCATCTGGCTTGTGGATTTTTTCTTAGTTTGTGGATGGATTGTTCAATTTCTTTTTCAAATTTTTAAAAATTTATTTTTCATTTTCAACATTCATTTGCACAAGATTTTGAGTTCCAAATTTTCTCTCCATCTCTCCTTTTGCCCTCTCCCCCAAGTTGACATGCATTCTAATTATCCCTTCCCCAAGTCTGCCCTTTCTATAATGCCCCCCTCTTATTCCTTTCCCCCTTACTTTCTTATAAACCAATATAGATTTCTATACCCCAAAGAAATTTTTGACATTTGTTTTTAACACTTTGAGTTACAAATTCTGTCACTTCTTCCTTCCCCACCCACCCTCATTGAGAAGGCAAGCAATTCAATATAGGTTATATGTGTGTAGTTATGCAAAACACTTCCATAAGAGTCATGTTGTGAATGACTAACTATATTTCCCTCCATCCTATCCTGCCCCCCACTTATTTTCTCCTTTGACCCTGTCCCTTTTCAAAAGCATTTGCCTCTGGCTACCTCCTGCTCTAATCTTCCCTCCCTTCTATCATTCCTCCCTCCCCCCACCCTTGTCCCCTTCTCCCTTACTTTCCTGTAGGGTAAGATAACCAATTGGGTGTGTGTCATTCCCTCCTTAAGCCAAATCCTATGAGAATAAGGTTCACTCATTCCCTCTCACCTCCCCCCTCTTTCCCTACACTATGAAACCTTTTTTCTTGCCTCTTTTCTGTGAGACAATTTACCCCATTCTATCCCTTTCTTCTTCTCCCAATATATTCCTTTCTCACCCCTTGATTTTATTTTTTAGGTATCATCTCTTCATATTCAACTCACCCTGTGCCATCTATCTGTCTGTCTGTCTATCTATCTATTTATATTTCCTCCAACTACCCTAATACTGAGAAAGGTCTCATGAGTTACAAATATGATCTTTCCATGTAGGAATGTAAACAGTTCAACGTTAATAAGTCCCTTATAATTTCTCTTTCCTGTTTACTTTTTCATGCTTCTCTTGATTCTTGTATTTGAAAGTCAAATTTTCTATTCAGCTGTGGTCTTTTCATCAAGAATGCTTGATTTCCTTGAATTTCCATTCACCTCCCCCTTCCCCCGTAATCCCCCCCCCGAAATATTATACTCAGTTTTGCTGGGTAGGTGATTCTTGGTTTTAATACTAACTCCTCTGACCTTTGGAATATCATATTCCAAGCCCTTTGATTCATTAATGTAGAAGCTGCTAGATCTTGTGTTATCCTGATTGTATTTTCACAATACTAAAATTGTTTCTTTCTGGCTACTTGCAATATTTTCTCCTTGACCTGAGAACTCTGGATTTGACTACAGTATTCCTAGGAGTTTTAATTTTGGGATCTCTTTCAAGAGGGGGATCAGTTGGTTCTTTCAATTTCTATTTCCCCCTCTGGTTCTAGAATATCAAGGCAGTTTTCCTTGATAATTTCTTGAAAGATGATGGTTTTTTTTTTTTTTTAAATTATGGCTTTCAGGTAGTCCAATAATTTTAAAATTATCTTTCCTGTATCTATTTTCTAGGTCAGTGGTTTTACCAATGAGATATTTCACATTGTCTTCTATTTTTTCATTCATTCAATTCTGTTTTATAATTTCTTGATTTCTCATAAAGTCATTAGCTTCAATTTGCTCTAATTTTAAAGGAATTATTTTCTTCAATGAGCTTTTGGGCCTCCTTTTCTATTTGACCAATTCTGCTTTTTAAGGCATTCTTCTCATTGACTTTATAGACCTCTCTTACCATTTGGGTTAGTCTATTTTTTTTAAACAATTGGGGTTAAGTAACTTGCTCAAGGTTACATGGCCAGATGTTTCTGGGTGGGTGCTAAGTGTCTGAGCCCAGATTAGATCCCAGGTCATCCTGACTCTGGGGCTGGTGCTCTTACTCACTGTACTACCTGGCCGCCCTGATTAGTCTATTTTTTTAAGGTGTTATTTTCTTCAGCATTTTTTGGGAGGGGGGGTCTCTTTTAGCAAGCTGTTGACTCATTTTTCATGATTTTCTTGCATCACTCTCATTTCTCTTCCCAATTTTTCCTCTACTTCTCTTACTTGATTTTCAAAATCCTTTCTGAGCTTTTCCATGGCATGTGATAAGTTCATATTTTTCTTGGGGGCTTTTGATGCAGGAGCTTTGACTTTGTTGTCTTCTTCTGGTTATGTTTTGATCTTCTTTGTTACCGAAGTAAGATTCTATAGTCTTGAGTTTTTTTTATGATTTTTGCTCATCTTCCCAGACAAATACTTGACTTTTTAACTCTTTGTCATGGTAGGACCCTGCTTTCAGTGGGTGTGTGTGTGTGTGTGTATGGGGGGGGTGTACTGTCCCAGGCCTCAGGGGTTTTGTATCAGCTGTTAGATCACAAACCATCTGTGGGCCCAGAACTGTGGAATCACACACTGCTGCAATCACTGCTGGCTTATGTTCTGTATTCTAAGCTCCCTTCCTAGGTCTGACAATTTATTAGTCTAATAATCACATACAAAATCTATCCTATAAGAAACCAAAGGATTCCTCCAGTTGAAGAATTTTTAAAATTTACTATTTCAGCTCTTCAAGGATCTTTGATCCCATGAGTTTAGACACTTTCTACAGTGACAACATGAGTCAGTAAATGCTCCTGAAGAGTTACTCTGGACCAAACATCTGTTATCCTGAAGCTAACCTGGTGTTAAGCCCTTCTGAGCATCAAGGCTTGTGTTCTGATGACAGATACAATCTGTAACCAGGCCCATATTCAAGACCTACCCAACCTGGTAGGACCTGTGAGAGGCAGGCAGTTAAGAATCATGTATTAATCACTTAAAGGCATTCTGTTGCCTTGGCCTCTAAGAACCCAGGGCTACTTCCATCTGTGCCAAGGTGAGGTATCAGAAGAGGACTTTATTTGGTAAAGTCAAAATTGATATTCCTTTGGAAAAAAAAAAGACTTCCATACATTCTTTATTTTTTGGGAAAGCATTTTGCCATGAAAATATCAAAATGGGAATTTTAGTGGAAAAGAGAATCATCTTAGTAAAAGAGAAGAATGATACATGCTTGTGCTTTCCATGAGATTTTAAGTGTGTAGAATCTTCTGTCTGGATAGAGGGTCACTATTAGATAGACTACATGGATATAGTTTTCATCTTCGCATACTTAAGGTGGAAGCTTTGCATAACAATATCTAGTAGAGACAAGAAGGCAACAGCAAGTGTGAGTCCCTGCAAAGAAAAGTACGGCTGTTATTTTGGCCATTCACAGTGGCACCAACACGTTTCCCCTCCCATTTCTTGACATTCAGAAGTACCCAAGCCTACCAATTCACACCCCCCCACCCCCACTCCCCAAACTGCCGTAGTTCCTTAGTCTTGATACTTCCTCATCCCTCTTCTTTTTCATTCCCCTAACCCAGTGGTGGGGAACCTGTGGCCTCAAGGCCATAAGTGGCCCTCTAGGTCCTCAAGTGCAGCCCTTGAACAAATTCCTTTAACAAATGGATTTGTTTTGTAAAACTCAGTCAAAAGGCCATACCCAAGGACCTAGAAAGCCACATTGTGGCCTTGAGGCCACAGGTTCCTCACCTCTGCCCTAACCACTCTCTTCTGGCATAGTGGTTAGAGTGCCAGTTCAAATCCTGACCCCAGTACTTGTTGGACTATGTGAGGAAAGTGCTCTTGGATATTTAAGTGTTATGTAAATATGAGTTTGGAGAAGAAAATGGCAAGTGAGGGTTTCTTTACTATCAGAGTGTATTTCTTTACTTATCAATGGAAAGAACATTGGACTGGGAATCAGGAGAGCTGGGTCCCAATCCTCTACCATAGACCAGCTGTGCCCAACTTAGACATAACTTGTATGACATGGGGTAGGCTACTTCCCTTGTCCAAGCCTCCTCACTAACAAAAAGAGATTAATAATAAGTAATCTGTGATCCCAAGCTATTTGCAAAAGATTCTCCTTATTGGTGGAAATTATTTATTTGATGCCAAAATTTACCACATTGGCCATGTCCCCCTCCCCGCCTTGCAAAAAATATGCCTCAATCTGCACTTGGAAACCATTACCTCTCTATTAGGAGGTGAGTAGTATATTTCATGGTGAGTTCTCTGCTTGATGTAATTGGTCATTGGGTTAATTAGTATTATGAAGACTTTCAAAGTATTTTGTCTTTATGTATGATGCTGTTGTATAAATTGTTTTCCTAGTTCTTCTCACTTCACTCTACATTAGTTCAAATAAGGGTTTCTCTGAAATCTTCCTCTTCAAAATTTCTTATAGCAAAATTGCATTCTACTGCATCCATACACTATAACTTTCTCAGCCATACCCGAATTGAGGGATAACCCCTCAGTTTTCATTTTCGGTTCTTTGCCAAAACAAAAAGAGTTGCTATACATATTTTATACATCTTTAAAGTTTGTTTTTTTTTCCTGTTTTTTAAATAGCATTAACCCGTCCCTTGATTTTCCCTTTCTCTTATACCTCTTTCTCCCTTTCCCCCTTTATTCCTGTTTCCTTGTTCAGCAAAGTATATTTCCACACCCAGCCCTGTGCATAAGTATTCCTTTATTTTTTAAAATTCAATTTCATTTTCTTTTCAATTCCATATTCTTTCCCTACCCACACCCTTTTCTCTACCCATTGAAAAGACAAGAAATACAAAACCCATTACAAATATGAAGTCATGCAAAACATTCCACATTAGCTGTTCCAAAAAAAATAAGAAGAAAGAAAAATATGTTTCAATCTGTACTCTGAATTCATTGGCTCTCTGTCTGAAGGAGGATAGCATGTTTCATCATGAGTCTTGTGGTTTGTCATTTTGTTGATAAAAGTTACTAAGTCTTTCACAGTAGATTATTTTTTATAATACTGTTGTTATGTGTAAATTTTTCTCCTGGTTCTGTTAATTTCACTTCTGACTCTGGAGGAGAAAGTGAGGCTGGTGACCTGGCACAGCCCTCCCTCACTCAAATCAAAGTCAACTGCAAGTCATGTCATTATCTCCCTGATGTTATGGTCCTCTTTGAGATTGAAGGACAAACAAAACAACTGTCAGTTCATATATAAGCCTTCCTAAGTCTTTTCTGAGAACCCAGTGACCTGCATTATTTCTTAAAGTAAAATGGTATTCCAGCACATTCATATGCTATACCTTATTCAGTCATTCTCAAATTGAAGGGTACTCCCTTGGTTTCCAGTTCTTTGCCACCCCAAAAGAGCTGCTATAAGTATTTTTATACATCCTTAATTTTTTTTTTGCTTTGTTTTGCTTAGGAATAAGCCTTCCTTTAATTTTCCCTCCGTATTACCCCCTTGTCTCTTTCCCCTTTTCACTCCTATTTCCTTGTTTAATGAAATGTATTTCTGTACCCAGCTATGTGCATATGTATTCTTCCTTCCTTTGACCAGTTCAGATGAAAGTAAGATTCAAGAGTTATTTATTTCCCCTACTCCCTCCTCTTCCTTGTTTGTATAGAAATCTGCTTTTGCACCCTAATTATGTGAGATAATTTTCTCTATTTTTCCTTCCCTTCACCTAATCCTATATTCCTCTTCCCTTTCTCTTTGCATTCTTCTTTTAAGATAATAAACATAATAGAACTACTCCTTGGAACACCAATTAGAGTTGGACTTTCTCTATGATCCCAAAGATAGGGTTCTGAGGAGACATATGTATTATCTCTCTATATTAGAATGTAACAATAACTAGCTCTTAAGTGGGGTTTTAGTTTGCTTAGTCTATTATGATTTTATGCTCATGTTTACCTTTTTATATTCTTGTGACTCCTGTGCTTGCCCTTCAAAATTCCCATGTAGCTGTGGTCTTTTCTTTAGGAACACTTGGAAATTCTCTATTTCATTAAAGGTCCATTTCCCTCCCTGTCGGATTATACTTAATTTTCTTCTTGGTTGTAAACCTATATCCTTTCCCTTCTGGAATATCATGTTCCAAGCTAACTGCTCCTTCGAAGTTGTGTTTGCTAAATTTTTTGTCATCCTGATCATGGCTCCTCAGTATTTGAATTCTCTCTTTCTGGTTGCTTTTTCTTTAACCTAGAAGCACTGGAATTGGCATTGATGTTCCTGGGAAGTTTTAATTTGGGGCTTCTTTTGAGAAGTGACTAGTAGATACTTTCTATTTCTACTCTGCTTTCTGGCATTCTAAGGGATGAGGGCAGTTTTTTGATTTCATGATTTCTTGTTTATTGGTTATTGGTCTGGGTTACTTTTTTTGTTATGGCTTTCAGGTAGTTCAATGTTTCTTGAACTAAGCAGGAAGGAAATAAACATAAAGCACCTACTATGTGCCAGGCATTATGCTAAGAACTTTACAAATATCTCATTTGATCCTCACAACAACCCTGGGAGGTAGATGCTATCATTGTCCCCATCTTACAAATGAGTAAACTGAAGCAGACAAAGAGGCTAAGTAACTTGCCTGGGGTCACATAGCTAGTAAATATCTGAGGTTGGATTTGAACTCAGGTCTTCCTGACTTCAGGGCCATCACTCTATCCACTGAGCACCTAGCTGCCTGTTATGTCTCCTTAATCTATTTTACAGATCACTTGTTTATGCTGTGAGACACCTTACATTTTCTTCCTGTATTTTAACTTTGTTTTAATATTTCTTGCTATCTCAGAGTCATTATCTTTTATCATGTCCTTTCTAATTTTCAATGAGTTTGTTGCTTGGGCAAAGTTTTGTGCCTACTGTGCCAAGCTGTTAATTCTGTTTCCAATTCTTTCATCCATAGTTCCCATTTCCTTTCCCACTATTTCTTCTAGAACCCTCGTTTCATTTATAAAAATATTTTAAATTCTTTAAAATTTTTAAACAATTATTATTTTATCACACTTAGGAATTCTAGTCAAACTTGTGCCCATGCTGTGTTTTGCTTTGAAGCTTTTCTTGTAGATGTTTGGGAGTCATTCTCTTCTTTTGGTTTTTGTTGTTATATTGTTGAGTGTCCTTCTTACCATACTACCTTTTTATGGTGGAATTATTTTTTCTGTTTGTTCATTCTTCTAACGTACTTCCTAACTTAGGACTTTAAGTTGGGGCCAGTCAATGCCCACTTCCAGAGGGAATGTCAGGGTCAAACTCATGTCTTCTAGAGTCTTGCTGCTGCTTTCTTGGGTTGAGTGCTGTGCTTTTCCAGGATGTCAGGCTGTCCTTACAGGACCTATAAGTTTTCAGTGCTCCTCAAGTGGCCTGATCCAGAGCAAAATTTGATGGTTGTCCCCCTTGTTTGAGCTCTGTAAGTGCTCGACCTGGAATTGGGTTTGAGGAACATATCTGTGGGTTTGCCCTGTTTGGTGTTTCAGTAGACTGCTGCTGGACTCAGCCACTTTTAGACATTTAGGAAGCTCTGGTTGTCTAGAATGACAGACCTGCAGGCTTCCCTTTGGTCTGGGATTTCTGCCCTGGTTCAGAGTGATCAGGAGGCTAGAAAGGAGATGCTGCTCTGCTCCTAGAGTCAGAGCCATGCAGCTGCTGCCTGCTTCCACACATGTTCCTTAATTCATATACAATCTAGGGTGCTAGAGAACTAAGGAGCTAGGGATCACTGGGATGTCACCGCTAGGTGCAAGTCTCCTCCTTATTCTGGATCTTTGACCCAGAAACTCACAGTAGTCGACAGAACTGCCAGTTGGCATCTATCTATTTCTCTATACAGCACAAGTTCAAGTCCCTGTGTTTTATAGCATCTGAGACTCCTTGTTACCCTGGTGCATAGCCCCTCCTTGTGCTTGAAGAAATCCTGTCCCCAGTGCCCATAGACCTCTCTGTCCCCCTTTATTGACTCAGGCTAGAAAGAGGACTTGCTGTAACTTTCTTTTCTTGGATTTCCTGATCACATGTAGTCTGCTGGTATTACTCTACTGTCTTAGCTCTACCCCATACTAACCCCCCAATATAGAGATAGCTATAGTAATAATCAGGGCCTTTCTCCTTGTGTATTGAAAATGTATTCTTCTTATCCTATAAAATATGAGTTATCCTTTATAGTGTAGGATCTCAAGGGGAAAAGTTTTAAGCACCTCTCTTTGAAGGTCTTGGATTCTCATTTTAGAAAATGGCCCAAGGTCATACCCCTGATACTTCCAGAACTCCCTAGAAAGACTCATGGCTGTATTAATTATTTCTTCTTCTGTCTGAATAGGCACTTTTAATGGCCTTCTGCTTCATTTTTTGAAAACCAGTGGAGGTTTATTCCTTAGCCCCCAATCATAATTTTACAGATAAGGGTCTACCTGGGCCCAAATGACCCTATAGCACTTAAGATCATAGATAAATCCTTCTTCCTAGATTGCCAACTTTGAGTAAATTGGCAAACATTCTAATCCCATATTCTCTCAATTAACCAATTACTGTAGTCAAAGATCCCAAAGGGTAGGTCTAGAATCAGAGGTAATAGATTATACTTTGCTCCCCACCAGTCAGGATCCCAGATCCCTTCTGAAGGAGGGAGCATCTCTAACCCAAGTCAGAGACAAGACTTTTATGTACCAAAAGGGGGAGGTATGAAGTCATCTTTGGAACTGCCACCCACCCCCCTCCTTTGTGGAGATAGCTTTGGAGGCCCATGGCAACACTCACATCTCCAGCTGTTTATCAATATTGTTCTGTAATAAATCTCCTTGGGACCTCTGCATCACATGTATCAGTTTCTTCTTTTTTTACCCTCTATAACATGGATCCTGAGTTACCATCTAAACACTCATTTGGAGAGGCCAATTATCAGATCTGAAATGGGCAGGAGAAACTGGTCCAATTTACTCATTTTAAAACAGCCTTGAACAAAGAGCCCTCATTCACACTGCTGAAATGAATGGCACTCATTTAGCACCATACTGCCCACTGGAAAACAGATACTTCTCCTACAATAGGATAGAACATAGACATTTCCCCAAAGGACCTGAATGCAGATTTAACATGTAGAAATGAAGCTTAAAAATAATTTACTTACAGCTGCTTGCCAGTATAGTTTATCCATAGTGCCTGGTGGGTAAATTATTGAATAGAAGCCTGCATAGGCAAGGTATACAAATGCAAAAAAGTCATTGAGCATATCCTGAAAATGCAAAATAGGAAAATAGTCAACATTGAATGTTGATGGAGTATCATAATAAAAGTACTACAATCGCCCTAAGAATTAAGTACAGTTCAGCTCAATAACTATGTGTTAGGCACCAAACTACATAGTAGGCACACAAAGACAAAAATGGAAATGGCCTCATGCTCAAGGAACTGACATTCTACTAAGGAGCCCAGCTTCAGCCAGATGCAGGTCCACCACCTCTGGTTTCCTTCCTCTGGGGCCCCATAGTGTTCTGGAGGCCTCTTCTGGACCCACCTACAATTGAAGCTCCTTACTAGACTATGCCAATACATACTTTTATCAGTCCTGCTTCCTTTAAGGTGGGCCTCTTGGGGCTCACAGGATATATCCATCACCACCCGCTATGAGGTTGGGCATCAAGGGAAAGCCTTTGACAATTGAACCACCTGCCTCCCTCAACAGACGTTTCTCCAAGCACTGTTGTCTGAACTAATTTCTCAAAATTATACTCAATGGAATATACTCTTACTGCATCAAACTCCCCAATTCCAGTGGTTCTGACCCCCTAGACTGCTGAAATGCAAACTCCATTCCCCATTCCCAGCTGTCTGGTCCCTCACTCCCATCTCTCTCAACCTTGCCCCCTAGATGTCCCACTCCAAGTCTACTTACCCCTTCCACTGGGTTCTCCTGGATGCCTAATCAGTAATTGAGAAACTTTTCATCTTAAACCTTTTTTTCTTTCTTCTTCCCTCAATCTTTTTGTACTCATTGACACCTGACTCCCTCCAAATAATGCTGCATTCCTGACTACTCTTTTATGAACTGGTTGTCCTCCATTATACCCTGCTTCTCTCCCCCCACACAGGTAGTGGTGGGGGAGCCAACACTCTTTGCTCCCAATTACCTCTTCCAGACTTTCCCCTCTACCAATATTATGGCAACCTCTGCTCCTTTGAGGTCCATTCTATTAAAATTTGTCATTCAATCCAGATCCTGGTGGCTATGGTCCGTTAAAAAAGTGAGACTATTTACAGAGAATTACCTTTTCTTTGCTCCTCATCTCACACCTCTCGGATGTTTTTCCCTCTCTTTCATGACTATAGTCCCTTCTTGCCAAGGCAGAGCCCTCTATTGGCACAAGTCCCTTGGCCCAATATGTCTTCTCCTACATATTGCCCCTTTATCATCCCAACTCTATATTCTTCAATCTCGCCCTACCTACTTGCTCCTTCCCCAGTCCACAAACACACTCAGGTCTCCCTCATCCTTAAAAAACAAAAGTCACCTGATCTTGTAGTCTTTATCATCCCTCTGTCTTCTCTTCATGTAAGCTACTTGAGAAAGCTGACTACAACTGGTGCCTTCATTTCCTCTTCTTGAACTCCAACCTCAACATCTAGCTGAAATTGCTCTCTCCAAAGTCTCCAGTGATCTTTTTTAACATTTAATTTTTAATTAAAAATTTTTTTAAATTACATGTAAACAAAAAATTTTTACATTCATTTTTAAGAATTTTGAGTTCCAAATTGTCTCCCTCTCTTTTCCCCTCCTTGAGAAGGCAAGCAATTTGACATAGATTATACATGTGTGATGCAAAAATATTTCCATATTACCCATGTTACAAAAAAGTTCAAACCCCAAAAAACAAGAAAAAAGTAAAAAAGTATGCTTTAATCTGCATCCAGATTCCACTGGTTCTTTCTCGGGAGATGGATAGCATTTTTCACCACAAGTTCTTTGGAATTGTCTTAGATCACTGTATCGCTGAGAATCCCATAGTAAATCATCACTGCTTTGTAATATAATATTGTCATAATAATATAATGTAATAATTGATATAATAATACAATATAGTATTGCTGTTACTGTGTATGATGTTCTTCTGATTCTGCTCATTTCACTTTCCATCAGTTCATGTTCCAATGATCTCTTAATTTCCAAAGTCAATGGCTTTTTCTCAATCTTCATTTTTTTTTCTGCTTCTCTGTAGTCTTTGACACTGTCAATTGTCCTCGTTGGCTTGGTTGGATATTTCCCCCTCTCTTGGTGCCTGTAACACTTCTCTTTCTTAGTCTTCCTGCCTGTCTGACCACTCTTCATCTAGGTGACACTTACTAACCATGGCTATCCCCCAAGGGTCTGCCCTGGGCCCTCTTTTCTTCACCATACTATCTAATTGGGGTTCAATTATCTTCTTATGATTCCCGCAGTAAGTCCATCGTAAATGTTCTTCAAACTGGATGCCCATTAGCCGTCTTGAATTTGATATGTCCAAAACTGAACTCATCATCTTTTCCCAGGCTCCACCTCTCTTTCCAATTTTTCCCAGTTTGCTTTTGAGGCCACTGTCCTCTCAATCACTCGGGCTCACAGCCTTGATGCTGTCTTTGATTGCTTTCTTGTAGTCACCTCCCATTTCTAGTCAGCATCCCCTTCTCTCCACTCATTCAGCCATCACTATAGGTGTAGGCTCTCAGCATCTCATACCTAGACTCCAGTCTATCCTTCGCTCAGCTGCCAAAGTGTTTTTCCTCAAGAGTAGGTCTGACCCTGTCATCTCCCTACTCCACAATATGTAGTTGCACCCTGTTACCTCCAAGATCAAATATAAAATGCTTGGTGTGGCATTTAAAGCCCTTCACAACCTGGCCTCTCCCTATCTCTCCAGCTTTCTTACAATTCATTTCCCTCCATTTACTGCCCACTGTAGCTACACTGGTCTGTTTGCAGTTTCTTGAATGGGACAATCCATGTCCCAGCTTATGCTCAGGATATTTTCCTTCTTCACCTCCCTCCCTCCTTCTGGCTTCTCTCAAGACTCAACTCAGATGTTCCCTTCTGTAGGAGACCTCCTCCCCATCCCCCACCCAGTGCTTTTCCTTTGAGATTACCTCAAATTTATCCTGTGTGGATCATAGATATATAAAGTGGTTTGCAAGGCCTATGGTTGAGAGATGGAACATTAAATGGAAAACATCAAAGTGCTAGAAAATGAAAATTTTCATTTGCTTTTGAAAAAAATAGATTTTATTAAGAAAAGTTTTTATCAGTAATCATAGCTGACTTTTCTATAGTGCTTTAGAATTTACAAAATGCTTTCCTCACACAATTCCTTTCTAAGATAGATAACAAGCATCATTCCCATTTTTCTGATCAGGAAACTTTCAATTAGATTGTAGAGATTATTACTTAATTGAAGTCCTAATTGACAAATGAGGAAACTGAGGCACACAGAGATTTAAGAAGCTTGTTCCATGTCACACAGCTGGTTATTAGTAGTAACAGAAATCGCACCTATAACCTCTTAAATCAAAGTCAGTGCTTCTTCCATTATGCCAGTCATTCAGTCAACATGAATTGATTAAAGTGCCTACTAAATTCCAGGCACTGTATTTAGCACTGTGGGTAAAAAGAAAGGCAAAAGATAGACCCTGCTCTCAAGAAGTCTAATGAGGGAGAAAATAATCAAACAGCTCTATACAAACAAGTCATAAACGGGATAAATCCGGAGGTGATCCACAAATGGATGCCATCAGAATTAAGGAAGGTCTAGAAAGGAGTACTGTAGAAAGTGGGATTTGAGCTGGAACCTGAAGGAAGCCAGGAAGCAAGCAGAGATGTGTGTGTGTGTGTGTGTGTGTGTGTGTGTGTGTGTGTATGGGTGTGTGTGTGGGTGTGAGAGAGAGAGGCAGAAAGAGAAAGAGAGACAGACAGACAGACAGACAGACAGACAGACAGAGAGACAGAGAGGGAGAGAGAGAGAGAGAGAGAGAGAGAGAGAGAGAGAGAGAGAGAGAGAAAGAGAAATGGTCAGATTTGCTTTAAGATCATATGATGGCTGAATCAAGGATGTGAGTGGAGTGAGGATATACTGGCAGACTATTGTAATAGTTCAGGTGTGAAGTGATGAGGGCTGGCACCAGGGTGAGACTTGAGTTCAAATCTTAACTTAGACACTTACTAGTCATGTGACTCTGGGCAAGTCACCCAATTTCTTTGGGCCTCAGTTTCTCCATCTACACAATGGAGATAATGATAGTACCTATCTCCCACAGTTGTGAAGATCAAATGAAATATTTTTAGAAGTGCTTTGCAATCCTTAAGGCACTATATGAAGGCTAGAAATGATCATTATTATTGCTTCCCTGATTCTTAATTTCATTCCCTGTAAAGTGAGGTTAAACTAACTATAAACCTGTGATTTCACGATTCATTAGCTCTATGGCTCTTTCCTCTGGGATTTTTCCATTTGGCATAAATCTTAAAACATGGACTCAAAAATTGTCACCCTGGGGGTACATGAGAGGTATATAGCAAATAGCTATATAATATGGAGTTCAACTCTCACATTTTATAAAGGAGAAAAGAGAGCCAAGGAGGCTGGGTAGTATATCCAACACAGGTCACACAGACTGAGCAGCAGAGAATCTAATTCAATCCAGTGGAAAGAACACCGAATTTGGAGCCAAGAGGATCTGACTTTAATTTCACCTCACTATATAACTACCTTTTTGACGTTTAGCATCTCACTTAACCTGGGGAACTGGAAAAAACTGGAATTCAGTTTCCTCACGTGTTAAATGAAGGTGCTTGACTAAATCAGGAGTTCTTAACATGGCTCTTTGAACTTTTAAAAAATACTATTTTGAGAACTATTGTTCAATATAATTGGTTTCCTCTATACTTTCATATACTTTATTGTATGCATTTAAAAATATTATTCTGAGAGGGAGTCTGTAGGCTTCCCCAGACTGAAAAAGGGACCCAGGACACACAAGAAGTTTAAGAACCTTGGGACTATATAATCTTTTAAAGGTCCCCTAAATTCCACCAACCTCTGAATTCAATTCAGCAAGGATTTTTCTGAAAACATACATGTTTGCTATGTATATGTGCCCACAAAGACTAAAACTGAAATTATGAAAAGGAACACTTACAAAAACGGGCCAGATCATCTTTGTTAAATATCTCGGGAATGCCAGCATATTCGCAAAAATGAAGAAAAAAAAGAGGAAGGATTCTATCATTAAGATCACTGGAATGAACACACTGGCTGTTTTGGTTTTATTCGTCAAGAGAAATGACACTATCAATAATACCTAGAATACAAAATACAGAAATTTCATAGGTCATCATTTAGGTACCAATTTACCAAGATTTAAATCTGTCATCAAGGGATCTGGAGCATGTTGGACAATAGAGTCCTAGTCTAAATGGGAATGATATTTACTTCAATATTTCAAGCAACTGGAATTTCATTGCTGTGGTCCTTCCACCTCTTCTTTTTCTATAGTGAAGTGTTTCTTCCACTCTCACTCCCACCCCCCAATTCATCACCCTGTGCTAACATGACAATGAGTACTAGGCTGTTCCTCAAAGGTCTGGCTGTCAATCTATTCCCATTCATATATATTCATAGTCTTTCCAGCTTGGTGGATCCTTTCAGAGCTTATGCTTCCTTTGGCGCCCTTTGGAATTCCAAAGTTGCCGTCACTCCAGAAGGCAACTTTGCAGGAGGATTTTAGTGAAGCAAGATCAAATTCGATTCAACAAAAATCTAAAATTTTTTTTCATTTTTCAAATGCTTTATTAACTTATGATTTACATCATTCATTTCCTTCAGATTTTAAGTTACAAATTTTCTCCCCGTTTTCCCCCTACCAACCGCCCCAAAATAGCAGTCCCACAGGATATCCCCTCCTCCAATCTGCTCTCTCCCATATTTTCTCCCATACCCCTTTCGACTTTTTCAGTAGATCATGGTGCATCTCTATGCCCCAGTGCCTATATATCTTATTTCCCAATTCCATGTAAAATAGTATTAATAATAGTATATATATATTTTAAATATTTGATTTTAAAACTTTGAATTCCAGATTCATTCCCTTCCTCCCTTGTCACCCACCCTTACTGGTAAGATAAGCAGTTCAGTATAGGTTGTACATGTGTAGCTAATGCAAAACATTAACATAGTAGATATGTTGTAAAAGACTGACTATATTTCCCTCCCTCCTATCCCACCTCCCACTTGTTCTATTCTCTACTTTGATCCTGTACCTTTTCAAAAGTGGGTGCTTCCAACTTCCCTCCCCCCCAGCCTGCCCTCCCTTCCATCATCCCCCCTCTCATCCCCTTCCCCCCTACTCTCCTATAGGGTGAGATACCCTATTTAATGTGTATTTCATTCCCTCCCCAAGTCAAATTCAATGAGAATAAGGTTGACCCATTCCCTTTTGCCTTCCTATTCTTCCCCTCCATTATAACCATTTCTCCTTGCCTCTTCTAATATGAGATAGTTTACCCCATTCTGTCTCTCCCCATCTCCTCCCATTATATCCTCTCTCACCTCTTAATTTCACCTTAATTTCACCATATCATCCCTTCCTATTAAATTGGTCCTGTGTCCTCTATCTATGTATACCTGTAAATATATATGCACACATATGTATTCATATGCCCATATACTATCATATATAGACATATATATATATATATATATATATATATATATATATATATTTCTATTCCCTTCAACTATTTTCATACTGAGAAAAGTTTCATCAGTTACAATGATTGTTTTTCCATGTAGGAATGTTAATAGTTCAACTTTGATAAGTTCCTTATGATTTCTTTTCCCTGTGTACCTTCTCATGCTTCTCTTGCTTCTTGTATCTGAATGTCAAATTTTCTATTCAACTCTGTTTTTTTCATCAAGAATACTTGAAAGTCCTCTATTCCACTGAATGACTATATTTTCCCTAGGTAGGTGATTCTTGGTTTTAATCCCAGCTCCTTTGACCTCCAGAATATCACATTCCAAACCCTTCAATCGCTCCCTGTAGAAGCTGCCAGATCCTGGGTTATCATGATTGTGTTTCCACATTATATTCAAATTATTTCTTCCTGGCTGCTTGTAATATTCTCTCCTTGATCTGGGAATTTCAGAACCTGGCTATAATATTCCTAGTAGTTTTCTTTTTGGGATCTTTTTCAGGAGGTGATCAGTGGATACTTTCAACCTCTATTTTGCCCTCTGGTTCTAAAACATCAGGGCATCTTTCCTTGAGGATTTCTTGGAGGATGATTTCTAGGTTCTTTCTTTGATCATAGCTTTCAGGTAGTCCAATAATTTTAAAATTATCTTTCCTGGATCTATTTTCCAGGTCAGTGGTTTTTCCAGTGAGATATTTCATATTGCCTTCTATTCTTTCATTTGTTTGGATCTGTTTAACAGCATGTTGATTCCTCATAAAGTCATTAGCTTCCATTTGCTCCAATCTAATTCTGAAGGAATGATTCTCCCCATTGAGCTTTTGAGATTCTTTTTCCATCTGGCAAATTCGTCTTTTTAAGGCATTCTTCTCCTCATTGCCTTTTTGAGACTCTTTTGCCATTTGTGTTATATTAAATTACACCTATTAAATAATTAACATGTTAAATAATGTTAAATAACACCTATTTTTAAGGTGTTATTTTCCTTAGTACAGCTGTTGACTCTCATTTCATAATTTTCTTGCATCGTTCTCATTTCTCTTCCCAATTTTTCCTCCACTTCTCTTATCTGCTTCTTAAGGTCTTCTATGTAACCAGCTCGTATTTTCCTTGGAAGATTTTGGTGCAGGAGTTCTGACTTCACTGTCTTCCTCCTGTTCCATGCTTTGATCCTTTTTGTCCCCAAAATAGGAGTCTAATGTTGGGTTCTTCTGTTTGCTTTGTTTCCTTTGCCTGGTCATGTTGCCACTCAATTACTTGACTTTTGGGCTTTTTGCCACAGTAGGACTCTGCTACCAGACAGGGGAGCTTCATACCAAACGCTGGGGTTTTCTCAGCTGCTGGGTGCCCTTGATGAAGCCTCCACATGCTCTGGCAAGCTGGTCACACACCCCAGGACCCCCACCCTAGACAGCAATCCAGATCCAAGCAGGTTAAAGCAAGAGCGATTACCCCTTCAGATTGGTCGCTTGGTCCCCTATACTCTGCAGGCCAGGAACTGAAGCTGCCATGTGGGGTCAGCTGCACAGCCACAGCTCCTCAGCATCTTTTCACCCCAGGGGCAAAAGCTCAAGCACTCCCAGTGCACTCCCAACTCCTGGGACCCAAAGTCCACAGTGCACTGACCTCTCACTTTGTCCTTAGCATCTATGTGTTGATAATTCTGGACTAGCACAGGGGCTGGTTATCTGGAGTCCCTTCAGCTGGGGGCTGGTCAGGCCTGCCCTGGAGTTAAACCTCCGGCTCACATGGGCCTGGGCTTGGATCCCAGAGCACTGCGCTGGCCGATTCCTGCCGGCCTGCTGGGCTGTTCTCAGAGGGAGGTTAGCTTCTCTGTGTCATTTTGTGGGTTCTGTAGCTCCAGAGTTTGTTCAGAGTACCCTTTTACATGAATTGGGGAAGGTGGAAGCTGGCCAGGAGGAGGACCTGCTTCTACTCCACCATCTTGACTCCACCCCCCCAAAATCTAAAATTTTAAAAACCAGCTGCTCAAGAACCCAATGAGAGAGGCTTGCCAGATAACAATTTGTGTGAAAAAGGGCTAAAGTTTTTAATGAACTGCAAGTTCAAAATGAACCAACAGAATGACATCCAATTTAATCCAATAAACATTTATTAATAACCTTCTATGTGTGAGGCACTCTGCCAGGGGCTAAGGATACAAAGATTAAAAAAAAAAGCATTTCTTGCCTCCAAGGAGCTTATATTCTTCTGGGGATACAGCGTGAATAAATAAATAATTTCCAGTGGGAGAGAGCACTACTAAGCGGGAGGGCCAAGGAAGGTCTTGTAAGGCTTATAAGGTAGGATGTGGAACCTTAGTTGAGGTTCTAAGGGGTGGAGGTGAGGAAAGAATGCATTCCAGGCATAGAGGGCAGCCTGGGCAAAGATATACAGAAAGGAGTTGGCCCATTGAGCACAGGGAACAACGAGTGCACCAGAAAATAAAGTCCAGCCTGGGAGGAGAGTCAGAATCAGTCTGGCAAGGTTAGTGGGACCCACCTTTAAATGACAGACTAGGGGTGGGTTGTAGTTTATCCTAGAGTCCCCTGGGATTCTCTGGGCACGCCCATTTGTAACATGGAGCTGTTCTTGAGGAGCCTTTAAAAATTTAAGCATACCCATTTTACTTAACATGGAGCCCACTGAGCCCCTTACCGAGTGTCAGGTAGCCATTGACGATTTTCCAACAATAAGCATTTATTGCAGGGCAGCTAAGTGGGGCAGTGGATAAAGCACCGGCCCTGGAGTCAGGAAGGACTTGAGTTCAAATTTGTTCCCAGACACTTAAGCAGTGTGACCCTGGGCAAGTCACTTAACACCGACTGCCTCGCCAAAAACAAAAAAAGCATTTGTGCTAAGTACTAAATAAAATAGTCCTTGAGCTCACAGTCTAATAGAGGAGATAATATGTAAACAACTTTGTTCGAACAAGATAAATCTAGGATAAATTGGAGAAAATCAATATAGGGAAAGCATTAGCATTAAAGGCGATGGCAGAAAGGTTCCTGTAGAAGGTGGGATTTTAGCTGGGACTTGAAAGAAACCAGTAAGATGTAGATGAGGAGGGAGAGGGGATAGACGCCCCAGATGGTGAGAAAGTAGAACCTAGGACGACTCCCAGGTGGGGCACCTAGGTGGCTTGAAGGAAAAAAAAGAGGGGTCTTTGCGGAGGTATTTGCCTGGGTAGTTAAGTGGGGGGAGGTGGGGCCGGAGCAAATGAGATTAGGGGCATTAAGAAGGTCAAGGAGGAGGGAACCCCACGTTCTCTTGCAAAGCCAGGCCGCATCTGGAGGCCAGGGTCGAGTTGTGGGGCCACAATTGTTAAGAGCAGCACAGATCATTTGCATTTATCTCAGCGCCATCAGTAGGCAGCGGAAAGGATTCCCCCAAAGGTGTGGCCCGGAGCTGAGGCCGTCCTTTCTGTCTTTTGCAATCAGGACCAGTCACCGCAACCTCGCCTGGACTCTCAGAAGTCGTGGGCGTCCCTTTTTCTACCCCAGGGGCAGAGAGTCCTAAGGCTATGATGGCAGCCTGGTCCCATCCACAGACTCCCCAGGCTGAGAATCCCCGCCCCCAGGGCTATTCCCAGACTTCTGGTTTCTAGGACTCGCTCCAGCCTCCCCCAGCCGAGAGGCCCCTGGATCCCTTCCTCTTGCCTGTCCCTCTGGCTCTTCCAGGTCGGGGTTCCCTTCCCCTCGGCTCCCCGGCCCCCGTAGGGGCCCGGGCCTCACCACAGAGATGATTTTTAACTCCCCAGAACAGTGTCTGAAGAAGTAGAGGCGGATGCTCTGCCTGCACTCCCATCTGTATTTGGCGAACCCGACCTTTTCTGTAGTCAGCGGAGGCACACTTGAGGGCGTCAAATTGGTCGACATGGCGAGTGACGGGGACGGACTCTGGGCCGGTCGCAACCCCGGCCCTGTCCCAAGAAGCCTTCTCTGGGGAGTCGGCTCCCAACGGCTGCTGCGTCCGCGCCCACCCTCTCTTCCGCCCCACTCCCTTCTACAGTCTCGAAGCGAGCCCGCGTGGAATCACCCACTCCCCGGGACTCTCTTCGCACCCCCGCCCCCCAGCAGAGGGCCCACCTCCCGTTCTCAGATCCCTTGCACACACTTGTAGAACTAGGTCTCCAACCCTGGGATTCCTGCGCCTCAGTGCATCACCCGTCCCCTTCCCCCCAATCCTGGGACCCCTTGTGTACCTCGGTGAAAGTCGCCTGCCCTGGGACCCCCTCAGTGCCCCCGTGCACCCTCCTTCCTGGGATCCCCTGTGTTTCTGTGCATTTCACACCTCGCCCCTCCTTGGGATTCCCTGTGCGCTGTTGTGGAACCCCACCTTTCCCATCCTAGGATCCTCCGCGTGGAGGGGAAAATCTGCTAGAGAAGGCAAGACGAAATGGAATCACTAGTGCACGTAGAAGGATTTGATTTGGGAGACAGTCTGGGGGTCTTGGTTGTAGTTCCATCTTGGACTCTTCCCTTGGCATTCTGTGTGTCCTTGGGAAAATCACCTTCCCGGCCTTCCCTCCTCCCCAGTGCCCTCAGGAACCTTGCTGTCCCACTTTCACCATATTCCACCTTCTGTCCCCTAGCCTTTACACAGGCTGTCCCCCTATGCCTGAAATGCTTACCTGCCTCCCTCACTTTAAAGCTTCTAGGAACCCTGAGCTGAATCATCAAGCTTCCCTTGCTTACAGGAGTACCGTTCTAATGCCCAAAGTTGTTAGTGGCCTTCTTCTGTATTTATTTTTATAGTTAGGTGACACAGTAGACTTGGAGTCTAGCAGATCTAATTTAAAATCCAACCCTTTTGCCCTTACTAGCTGTGTGACCCTGGGCAAGTCACTTAATCCTGTTTGCCTCAGTTTCCTCATCTGTCAAATGAAATGGAGAAGGAAATGGCAAACCACTTCAGTCCTTTTGCCAAGAAAACCCCAAATGTGGTCATGAAGAGTTAGACATGACTGAACAGTTACAAGGAGATGTTATATCCCCCTAATAAAAGCAGCTATCTCACTTTTATATTTGTTTCTCCAGGAGCTAGTACAACACTTGGCACATAACAGATGCTTATTCAATATTTTATCTGTAAAATGTGGGTGGGGGGAGAATGGGACATAAGTAGCTACAAGCAAACTGTCAATTTAGCAATTGTGTTTCCTGTGCCTTGTTTTTCCTCATCTGCAAAAGGGACATTTCTGAAATGGGTCCCTTTCAGCTCTAAATCCTCTGGATTTCATCGCTCCTGTTTGGGGGCATAAACAAGACTCAAATGCCCCTTTCCCCCTTATCCAGTGCCACCTCATACAAGGGGAGACAGAGATGCAGAACCCTCTGGTCACCTCACCTTCTTCCTGCATTGCAAAATATCCTTTCCATTTGTTTGTTCACTTTAACTTCCTTGTGAATGTTAGGAGAAGAATTCCTCTGGGACTGGGCCCTTCAGGTATCAGCTACTGATAAAGACCAGGAGGGCAGCAGTTGCTATTTAAAGCAGCTTTGTGCTGCCCTCAATGCCCATGGACTCTCTTCAGATCTGTGCTATTCTGATGCTCCAAAAAAGCCTGCATAGATTTTTCAGTGGGAAGTTTCCTCAACCCCTGCCTGCCTTACCTGGAAGGAGCTAAGTCAGGAGGATGGGAAGCAGGTCTTTTATTCCCCTGGAATTCTTTTTAGTCTATTGCTGGTCTCCCTGCCTCCTCTCCCCACTCCAGTTTCTCCTCCACTCAGCTGTCTACTTGCTTTTTCTAAAGCATAGTCTGACCATGCTTCCCTTCTTATCTTCACCTTCTGGCTTCCCTGGCTTCCTTCAGATTCCTGCTAAAATCCTACCCTCTGTAAAAAACATTTCCTGATGCCCCTTTAATGTGAATGCCTCCTCTATATATCTTCTTTGTATATAAGATTGTTTGCATGTTATCTCCATTATGTGAGCTCCTTGAGAGGAAGGACTGTTTTCTTTTCCTTTCTATCCCCAGTGCTTAGCAAAGTGCTTGGTAGTAAAAGCTTATTTCACTAGATTTTATTGCTTGGAAAGAAGATCTTAAAAGCATAGTCTAGAAAGTATCTGAGCCTTGATGAAGTGTGTATGGTGGGAGCCAGAGTGTCAGTGTTAACTTATGACTCCACAGTTAATGCAAGTTGAATTAATGTAAACAGCAAAAGAAACTCCAACTATCATGTAACCCTGGGCTATTCCTGGTACTATGTATTCTTTGTTTCTCTACTTGGCATAAGGTAGGTGCAGGGATCCACTATTCAGTCTTCCTGCTGCCAAGGACCAGTCTCATGAATAAATTCTGCCAATTAACCCAGTAAGCCTTAATAAATACACACATGGGGCAGCTAGGTGTCACAGTGAATAGAGCCCCGGCCCTGGAGTCAGGAGGACCTGAGTTCAAATCCGGCCTTGGACACATGACACAAAAACTAGCTGTGTGACCTTGGGCAAGTCACTTAACCCCAATTGCCCTCCAAAAAGCAAAAAAAAAAAACCAACATACACACACACACACACACATATATATATACCCATGTTAGCATGGACAGCCCTTTCTTCAACATCTCAGTATTCTCTCAGTCAGCTGCCCTATAATTGGCATAATCAGAGTAGAATCTTTCATCCTTACAAGGTGTCCTTCAGATTTAGTTTTAGAACTGTGTAATGGAAATGCAAATTTAAAGATCTTCCCTGCCCCTAGGCCCTTTGATAGGCTTAAGAGACTCTGAGAACCTTCCTTGATTTGAAAATATACTCTGCCTCCTAATAGGCTGAATGTGGTCACATGGAGCCTGTGGCAGGAGGCTTGGTTTTCAGGAATGCCCACACCTTGATGCTGTGTGATTGGGCAGTGGGTCAAGAGGGTGGTTACATTCTCTGACCCAGGAGAAGGCTATATAATCCCTGATGTGAAGCTTTGCTTTGGGGCTCACTTTGAGAAGTGTTCTGTGATTTGATAAGATGAGACTCTGAGAAGCCATTGTTGAGAGCCCCCCCTCCCC
>NW_027185771.1:18448192-18465405 GCF_028583685.1 Petaurus breviceps papuanus
CCCCCCCCTTTGAAAAACCCAGATATTGATTTGGTATGGATGTAATGGTTGGACAGTTTGGAAACCTGTCTACTTGATCAGTTTCTCTGTCTTGATAATTCTGTCTGTATACTCTGAAGTTTGGGGTGCTGACCGTTTTCTCCTGAACTAGGTAAATGATATATATTTGACTGATTAAAGTAAGCTTGTTAACCAATTTTGAATTGCTTTCCTTTAGCAAAGCAGATCTAAGAACCTGTGTTGGCAGCCACCCTGGGGATGCTGGGGTGCTTGCTGCTACAAATTGCATAGGTGATCTTTCCTAATTTAGCTCAATCCCCAGGGATGTGTCCATGATTTTGTATTGTTAAGAGTTCTAAACTTGGACTCCAGGGAGACCTGAATTCAAATTCAGCTTTGGATACTAAATAGCTGTGTGACTAGGGGGAAGTTACTTTATTTCTCTAGGTCTGTGCAAAATAGGAAAAATAATAAGTGAAGTCATTCCCTGATAGGGTTACTGTAAGGACTGGATAAACTGTTTGCAAAAAGCTTGAAATGGGACATCAGTATTATCTAGGAACCTTCTTATTCATACTATCCTTCTGCTCTGTACTCATAGAATGATAATTTTTTTTTTTTGGAGGGAGGGAAGGCTGGGCAATTGGGGTTAAGTGACCTGCCCAAGGTCACATGGCTAGTAAGTGTTAAGTGTCTGAGGCTGGATTTGAACTCAGGTCCTCCTGACTCCAGGGCCGGTGCTCTATTCACTGCACCATAGAATGACAATATTAAGGGTTTCAGAGAAGTCCTTGTGGTGCAGTGAGATGTTCCCTGGATTTGGGGTGAGAGGATCTCTGTTAGTCATTTCCTCTCTCAGGCTCTCAGTTTTTTCATCAATAAAATGAACAGGTTGGACTAGATCAGGGGTGGGGAGCCTGGGGCCTCAAGGTCACATGTGGCCCTCTAGATAGTTGGGTTTGGCCTTTTGACTGAGTCCAAGTTTTACAGGACAAATCTTTTTATGAAGGGGATTTGTTCTGTGAAGTTTAGATTCAGTCAAAGGATGGCACTTGAGGCCCTAGAGGGCCACATGTAGCCTCATAGCTGAAGGTTCTCCACCCCTGGACTAGATATTTTTGGTGGTTTCTTCCAGCTCTTTATGGCTGTGGACAGGTGATATTCAACTGCTTTTTAGCTAAACAGCCCTCCCCATCTTGCCATTTTGTAAATGAGGAAACTGAGGCCCAGAAAAAGTAAGGGAATGGCCCAAGGTCACACAGACAATTAAATTGGAGAGCCACAACTTGACCCCCAGTCTTCTGGTTCCTAAAACCAAAGTAATCTATCCACTACTCCAAAAGTAACTAGCTTACCCCATTTCTTTCAATACATTGAAAACTCTTCCCTAACCAGAAACTATTCCTTCTAAAATTAAGTGGAGCTTTTTCTCAAGAGAAAGAAAGAATGAAGGGCAGAAGCGTTCATCTGTTTTGTGATCCCTGATTATTAAGCTTATTGAACCACAGTTCTGAAAACGGGCAGCCTTGGAGGGGCTTCTCTGTTCACTTTCCTGGTACTGGTTTCATGACTATTGATGATGCCTCTACCATGGTCTTCACAACTTCTTCTGCTGCCCTCTGGTTGACTGTTTTGGTACCTTCACTTTTCATTTGTCTTGCTAATAATGCCTTCTCTCTTATCGCAGCCTTCCATTTATGATACCATATTTTGCCTCCCTGGCAAGACACCTCAAGGAAACACAGACCGGCAGAGGTAAAGCAGCAAGCCTGGGAAAAGAAAAAAAACAACAACAAAAAGAAGGCTCTGTTGTAGACATTCCTAAGTGGCCCAGTTGACATTTGGGATTCTGGGGAATATCTGCACTTGATAGAAGCTACACTTCTGAGGTGAAGACTTTAAGGGAGGAAGGAGGGAAGATCACTGGATTTGACATTTCATTGATTCAAGCATTTGAAATTGGCAGAGACCTTAGAATCTTCTATTTTTGCCCCTTCATTTTTATGTATATTAATTATGAATTTTGTTATTGTGGTAAGGATGAGGGTCAAGTGAATCAATAACCCTTTCCCATCCCCTCTTTTTTTTTTTTTTAAAGCAATCAGGGTTAAGTAACTTGCTCAAGGTTACATGGCCAGGTGTTTCTGGATAGGTGCTAAGTGTCTGAGCCTGGATTTGATCCCCAGGTCATCCTGACACTGGAGCCGAGTGCTCTTACTCGCTGAGCCACCTGGCCACCCTCCCATGCCCTCTTAAAGTAAATTGAACGATGTTTTATACCCTTACACTTTTATCAGGTGAGAGTACCCCTATTTCATCAGTCAATTAAAGGTACTAAACTTGGTAGGAAAATAGTCAATTTGAAAGGAGCAAAATGCTACTGGTAATTGAAAGAAATGATATAATAGTGGTAAGCATATTGGAATTGGCTAGGTGTTGGTATTTACATATGCAAACCAGAATGTAAGAAAATGGGATAATGGGAATGTGTGATTAAATAAACAGAAGAACCCTTTTTTCTAGAAACTAGTTACCAAATAACCTCATCCCCAAATTTTTGCATGTTGGCTAGAGTGCCCACTTTGAATTAGTTTCATGATCCTTTTGGACTTTCTCAACAGTTATAGAAGCTATATTTGTTATTGTTATATTGTTGCAGCCAGTATGTATATTTTTGTTTTGATTCTGCTTTCTTCACTTAGCATTATTTCACGTTAGTCTTCTCATATTTGAGTCTCATCTTTTCATATATGAGGAAACTGAGATTCAGAAAAATAATGTGCTTGCCCATGGTTACACAGCTAATTAAGTGCCAGAGGTAGATTTTGAACTCAGATCTTTCTGACTTCAAGCCAGATTGTCTACTGCCTCTTACAAATGTGTATGTATTGTGCATGTGTGTATTTATACACAACACAATATATAGGCATGTATATTTGTATGCATACATGCATATATATGTATACATACATATATTACATATTTGTAACAATTCCAAACTGGAAACAAATTGGTTGTCATTGGCAATGGCTCCATGATAATAGCATGCTGTACAATGTGAATATGCACATACACACAACTCACACACATGCATACACACAATACATACATGCACATGTTATTATCATGGAGCCATTCTCAATGACAACTTATACACACACACACTTATCTTTGGGCTATTACCAATGACAGCTAGTTTGTTGCTAGTTTAGAATGATAACAAATATTGTTATTATGAATGTTTTTGTGTGAGTAGGTCTGTTTTTCTAGGCAATAACCTCATGGGGCACAGGAGAACTGGTATCACGAAAGATATATGTATTTTTGTAACTCCTATTCTATCATTCCATATTACTTTTTGAAAAGGATGATCTAATGTATACCACCAGCAGTGATATGACTATTCAGCCACAGAAACATAAGCACTGAATTATGTCATATTAGGCTCCTTTGGAGACTGAGGGGTAGAAGAGCTTTTAGAGGCCATCTAAACTAGCGTCATCATTTTACAGATAAGAAAATTGAGACCAAAAGAAAAGGGTTAAATGACTTTCCCAAAGTCATAGCTAGTAAGTGATAGATAGTATAATAGATAGTAAATGCCAGTTTGATGGGTGGAATCTCAGAATCATTTCAGCTTTTCTTTTTCTTATTATTAGAGAGTTTGAACAATTTTTCAGGGGGTAGTTGATGATATATGCTTCTTTCAAGAACTGTTTGTCCATATTCTTTGATCATTGATGAATAACTTTTGCATTATACCTGGGATGTCAGACTTTTCATCAGTGGAGTGTGATGCAGTGTTTTTCACTTATTTCTTTCTCTTATTCTGGATGCATTGGTTTATGTTGTACAAAAACTTACACAGATGTGTATATGCGTGTAGGTATGTGTATACACACAAACATATTTAGGCCTGCAAGTGTCCCCTGAAGGAAAGTGGCAAGGACCTTGGATAACTTCCATTTGCCCCAACACAACATTCCCCTGTACCACAGAATGTTTCTTGCTTCTGTTACCTCATTTCTGCTAGTTTGCTTTAAAATTCAGCTCAAATTCTACCATATGTAGGAGTATACGCTCATTGCCAGTACATATTGTTTCATTCTTTTTACTTCTATTTCCAGCTCCTAGTTTAGTGCCTGGCATACAGGAGCCATTTATTAAATTCTGGTTGATTGATTGAGGCCTTTCATGGTTTTTCCCACTGCTAGAACCTTCCTTCTGAGATTACCTTCCTTTTTTTTAATTTAAAGCAATCGGGGTTAAGTAACTTGACCAAGGTTACACAGCCAGTTATTTTGTGTGGGTGTTAAGTATCTGAGGTGGGAACTGATCCCAGGTTGATTCCCTGGCCGGTGCTCTTACTTACTGTGCCACCTAGCTGCCCCGATTACCTTCCTTTTACACTGTATACGGACATACTTGTTTCCGTGTTGTCACTCTCATTAGGCTATAAGTTCCTTGAGGGCAGGAACCATGTTTTTTACTTTCTTTGTGTAGCATATATATGTGTGCCCATGTAGGTTATGTGTATCAACATTGGTCTTTCTAAGTGTGGCTCCCAGAGAGGCAAGAATAGATATCACTAGTCTTCTTCACTCACTCTCATCCAAGCAAGACATGATTCTTGCTAGGAGGGGAGCAGGAGACTGGCCCCAAGAAGCTGGCCAATCCGCTTTCCTCTGGCTAGAATTATATCTAGCCACTTCTCTAATGGTATATATATTTATTCTATAATGGTAGTTACAATTATAGGCACATCATATGTGTGATGACTGATAGACTGGGCTCCTCTCAGCAGTGCAAGGTTATATGACAACTCCAAAAGACTCATGATGGAAAGGGATATCCACATCCACATCCACATCCTGGGGCAGTACACCTACACATGTACTTGGTCCTGTCCTTTTCTGTGTTTTCTGGAAGACTACATCCTCACTGCAATTTTCTTATTATCTAATCTATAATTTCTCCTTAGCTACTGATTTGCTTCCCTACTGTATTCAGATGCCTCCAGGTCTCTTCCGTACTTTTAAAAATTATCATCCCTTCAAATGGGGCCTCCCTGAGGGAGGCAGAGGAATGGCAGGAAGCAGTATATCTGCAAAAGTGCTCCAGACTCTAAAACTCCTACCCATCTAGAAAAGGCACCAGACTGAATCCTAACGGGGGAATCCAGAAAAGTCCCTGTGAATCATTTGTCCAGTCTACTTCAGCATAGGAACACAGACAGGGAGGTCTTTGGTCACTGGGAACCAGGTCAGACTAGGGGCACAAGACCTACAAACACTCTAGTACCTAAGGATAGATATACACCAGGGCAAGAGGAACCAAAATGGGACACTGCAATGGGGACACAGGTGCAAACTGGCAGCTTTGTCACCCATTACCCAGTTCTGGGTCACAGATCTATGGTAGAATGAGAAGAGAACCTGAGCATGGTGGTGGTGTTAGGGGTAGGAGGCCCTGGGGGGGTATACCAAGTGTAACCTCAGTCCCAAAGCCCTTTGGCATGGGGCTCTCTCCTCATTGGTGGAGGTAAATCTTCTGCACCTGCATGAGGCACCATGTACAATTGGTGAGACTGGGACAGAAACAGGTCTTCATTCCTCTTTGTGCTCGAGAGTCACTTTGATTTCCTAAGTTTTCTTTGGGCTCTGTGGTCACATCAGGCATTCCTAGCTTCCAGTTTTGAGAGAGAAGATGGAAGAGAACAACCCTGCTTCATGTTACTGAAGGAAGAGACTGGAAAGAAGCCAACATGAGAGGAGCTGGGAGTCTCCATCATGTCCCTTTCTCCAGCTTGTTAGACTAGAGACTTTAAGTAACTTCCCCTTCATGAGATCTGGGTCACAGAACTCCCCCTCTTCACTGATCTGAGTTATCTCACTCCCACTGGGAGAGCTTCTTCACTCTGTGTTGTCTGGATATATATTCTTCTATATGTACTTCCTCTGATTTCTGTTTTGCTATCAAATTGAATAAATGGGCTTCTTTGATAATTGCTCTGTATGTTCACTATGGAACTAGTATTTGAATAAAAAAATAATAAAATCTGAATAAAAAATAAAATATATTTTGAATAAAATATATTGAATAAAAATATATCTTTGTATAAAGACTGAGATATAGAAAGATTGGGGTCCTGCTTTCCCTCTGTTAATGAAACAGCGATCAGATGTTAGATTGAACATGAAAATCATATCCCTTAGATTAACAGCATTTAAGGGAGCAGATAGATATGATTCTAGCTTGGTACTCCTCTGTGAGGAGAGCAGAGGGGCCAACTTCTGGTCCCAACTTCCTGATTCCTCTTCCTGCAGTGTAGGGTTCCTATTGGGAAAAAGCCCTAAAATACGGTAATAAGTGAAAAGCTATAAAAACTTAAACTCTGTGAAAGGTGTAAGTCCAGATATGGTGACCTGTTAACAGTCATAACTTAGATACTAAATCATAACTTAGACACCAAGTCATAACTTAAGATACCATGGCCTATGAAAGCCCAAGCAAGAATATTGTGACTATATGTGACTGGGACATGATCAATGACAAACTTATGTTTGGGCATAACATTGGCTTAGTTCCGAAGCTCATTACTAAACAGAAAACCAAAAATATTCACCACTCAGCAATGGTGCACTCTCTAGTTCCTCCTGCCTTTGTTTTCTATAATTACCATGGGGATTTTTAGGGTTCTTAGCAGGGATTCACTAATCTGTCTGGCCTCCACCCTAGACAGAAGATTGCCCCTGTTTTTTAAGTACTCATAATGATTGATTAAACTTCTACCTATAGTCAATCTAGAGATACTGGGCCTCTTCCTTTGGTATCAAAAGAACACACATGGTTAAGGGAGAGGTACACAGTTCCCCAGCCAGGGGAATTCCAGACCTTAGAGGCAGGAATTAAAGCCTCCATTGGAGAAAGGTGGGATAGGAGAAGTTAGAGATGTTTATTCTATCTTCTTTCAAATTACACAATGATATACGTATCAGAGGACAGCTCTTGAATCACATGGAGCTCTATGCACAAGAAAGAAAAAAGTTTCTAAGCTGGCAGTGGGCAGTGGTGTGTCTCAGATGCCAGGCACAGATCAGGGACTCATTTCCAGCATCAAACCCAGACTACAGAGGACAGGAATCCCAGGCCAAAGGGGAGCCTCCCTATTCTGTCACTTGGAACCTGAGAGAGGCTGTCTAGTCTTCCTCAGAACCAAAGCCAGGTCAGGAGCTTGCAGAGTTGAGACCAGAGGAGAAGCAATTAGACTTTGCCCAAGGTCAGATCACTTTGCGAGCATTGAAAGCTAGTGGCTACCCAGCCTGTCACTGAAATTTTGGAATAATAGAGCACTTGATATCCCCATGAAAGCAGCAATAAGACTAGCCCAGACTTTTCCGACAGAAGTGAGGCAAAGCTTCACCGTAATATCAAGTCTTAAGTCAAGAAATAGATTGGAAGAATAAGCAAATAAGCAAAAATAAAGGACCACACTATAAGGATACACACACACACATATACATACATATATATGTATATATAAATAATGTGTGTGTGTATATGTGGCAGAGCCACTTAAGAAACAAGCCAAAAAGAAGAGAATGACTCCAAATTAACTACAAGATGAGCCTCAGACAAAAACAGAACTTGGGCAAAAATTCATCTAGAATTCCTGGAAGAGATGAAATGAAGTTTGAAAGTGAGTTTAAAAAGGGGTTAAGAAATGTTTTTTTAAATGAAATGAGAGTGCTTGAGGGGAAATAAATTGGAAGAGAAATGAGAACTATGGGAGAAATACTTGTTAAGGTAATCAACAGCTTGGCACAAGGAGCAAAAAACTTTGCCCAAGCACAAACTTCCTAAAAATCAGGATGAACCAAATAGAAGCCAAGGACTCCGTGAATCAAAAAGAAATATTAGAGCAGTGTCAAAAGACTGAAAATATAGAAGAAAATGGATGATTACTGTGGCAAGGCAATTCTTTTATATCTCCCTAATTGATGCAGTATCTCACAGTATTACAGTGACTTTTTCCTAACCTTTTTCATTCCTCTCTAAATCTCCCATGGAGCCCAATCCTCTCAGCTGAGGACCTCTCCTCATATTTTACTGAAAAATTGAGGCCATTGTCCCATTCTTCTTATCTCACATTACTCAGATGCTTTCCACACTATCTCCTCATTCATCCCTATCTTGAATAATGAGATGACTTCTCACCTTTCCAAGGCAAACCCCTCCATGTGCACAAGTGATCCCATTCTATAGCCTTCTCTAGTAGATTGCACTTTTTGTCATT
The DNA here is from genome assembly GCF_028583685.1 of Petaurus breviceps papuanus. Classification (NCBI taxonomy): domain Eukaryota; kingdom Metazoa; phylum Chordata; class Mammalia; order Diprotodontia; family Petauridae; genus Petaurus; species Petaurus breviceps. Next base: position 18,456,489 of record NW_027185771.1, read on the forward strand.
CTCACTCTTATCTTTAATCTCTCCTTCTCTACTGGTTGCTTCCCTATTGCCTACAAACACATGCATGTCTCCCTCATCCTCAAAAAACCTTCACTTGATCCATCTTTCCTTGTTAGCTATCATCCTGTAAGGATGACGTTTTCTGTCTAAACTCCTTGAGAAGATTGTTTACAGAAGTTACTTCCATTTTGTTTCCTATCAACTCTCTTTAATTCTCTACAATCTGAGACCAACTTGATTATTCAACTGAAACTGTTTTCTCCAATGTTACTAATCATCTCTTAAAATCTAGTTGTCCAATCTATGACTTTTTCATCGATTTTTATTCATTTTGACCTCTTGGAAGGGTGTGACGCTGTTGATCACCATCTTCTCTTTGAAAATTTCTAGTTTTTAGGACACTGCTTTCTCCTGGTTCTCTTGCTACCTGTCTGACCATTCTTCATTCTGTTTTACTGGATCTTCTTCCAGATCACATGTACTAACTGTGGTTGTTCCAAGGTGCTCATTCCTGGACCCTCTTCTCTTATCCCTTTATACCAGGGGTGGGGAACCTGCAGCCTTGGCACTATTTCACTTGGTGATCTCATCAGTTCCCATGGATTCCATCTTATCTCTATGCATGTGATTCTTAGATTTATCCAGCCCTAACCTTTAACCTGACCTCCAGTCTTGTGTCTCCCATGGCCCATTAGACATTTTCACCTGGATGTTTCATAGCCATCTTAACTTTCTTATTATTGTGGAGAGTTCTACCATCCTCCCAGTCACCTAGGCTTGAAACCTCAGTGTCATCCTTTTTCCTCTCTCTGACCTTACATATTCAATGAATTGCAGAATCCTATCATTTCTCCTTTGTAACACCTCTGGTCTTTGCCCCCTTCTCTTCTCTCACACTGTTACCACCCTGGTGCATTCCCTCATCACCTTATCCCTGGACCATTGTAATAGTCAGCTTGGTCTCTTGGATTCAAATTTCTAACCATTTCATCTTCCATTTAGTTCTTAAACTGATCTTCCTTAAGCACAGGTCTTACCATGTAGTTCTTCTTTCCAATAATCTCTTTGCACTTGAATTTCATCCTTTGTGTTTGTTTTCCCCTCTAATCTTAGGCAATTATTGACTATCCCAAGATGGACATATTCAGGTTCAGAAGTGATGTGAGTTTGAGAGGTCCAGACCTCCACAATCAGATAAAATCCTGTTTGGCTTTCCATGACCAGACCTTTCTATCTTTCCATTCCTTTTACACCTAAACACTCTCTTACTATGTACTCTGTGTTCCAGTGACATTGTCCTTGTCCTTCTCCCAACTCCAAGTGCTTTCACTGGTTGTCTCTCATGCCTGAAACTCTCTCCCTCCTTCTCTCCTCATCCTTCCCTGACTTCTTTTAAATCTCAATTGAAGCCTTTCCCAGCCCTCCTTAATCTTAGTGCTTTCCCTCCAATATTATCTCCAACTTACCTTGTGTTTGTCCTGTTTGTACATAGCTATTTGCATGTTATCTTCCCACTCTGGTTTTTGAGAAAAGGGATTGTTTTATGCTTTCTGGGTATCACCAGTGCTTAGCACAATGCCTGACCCATAGTAGGCACTTAATAAATACTAGTTGAATGGAAATATGTTTTGTATGACTGCACATGTATAACCCACATCAAATTATTTGCCTTCTCAGTGAAGGGAGGGAGGGGGAGAAGGGAAAGAGAGAATTTGGAACTCAAAAGTTAAAAAAAAAACAAATGTTAAAATTTGTTTTTACGTGTAATTAGGGAAAAATGAAATATTAAATAAAAAATACTAGTTGACTGACTTCAAGCTACCTCCCTAAAACTCTCTTCCCTTTCTTAGCCAAATTCCTTGAAAAAAATCTATCTTCACTGCCTCCACTTCTTATCCATTCACTCATACCTCAACCCTTTGCATTATGGCTTACTTCATTGTTCAGTTGAAATTACTGTCTCCAAAATCACCAATGATTTCTTAATTTCCAAATCTCATGGTATTTTCTCAATTCTTATCCTTCTTAGTCAATTTATTGAATTTCACACTCTTGACTGTAATTTCCTTTGGGATACCCTCTCCTTTCTGGGTTTTTGTGAAGCTTCTTTTTCTTGGTTCTCCTACCTGTCTGACTACTTCTTGGTGTCCTTTGCTGGCTTGTCATCCATAAGGAGTGGATGTTCTCCCAAGAGAACCATGTCTGGGTTCTTCTTTTCTCCTCTCTGCATTCTGTTAATAACCTTCCTCATCAGCCCCATGGGTTAACTATCATCTCTATGCAGATGAATCATATTTAAACACACACACACACAATTATGTTTCTGTGTATAATATCTGACCCCAGTCTCTCCCTTGAGTTCTGACATTTCAGACTAGATGTCCCAGTGGCATCTTGAATTCAACATGTCCAAAACTGAACTCATTATCTTTCCTTTAAAACCCTCCCCTCTTTCAAACTTTCCTATTTCTCTTGAAAGGGGAAGGGAAGAGGAAGATAATAAGCATTTATTAAGTACCTATTTATCAAGTGCTGGGCACCATGCAAAGTTCTTTACAAATATCTCATTCTCCCAACAATCCTTGAAAATGGGTCCCCATTTTATATTAGGAGAGACTGAGACAGAAAAAGATGAAGAGTCAAACAGCTAATAAGTGTTTTGAAGTCAGATTTGAACTCGGTATCACCATCTTTCCAGCCTCCTAAGTTCATAACTTTGGCATTCTCTTCAACTCCTCACTCTCTACTGTAGATATTCAACCAGTTACAAAATGTTGCCATTTGTGATATCTCTGCATTTGACCCCTTTTCTCCACTCATACAGCCAACATCTAAATTCAGGCCCTCATCTCCTCTGGAGTAGATTATTGCAACAACTTCCTGAGTGATCTTTCTGCCTCAAGTCTCTCACCACCCCAGTTCATCCCACACATGGCTGCCAAATTAATTTTCCTTTAGGGCAAATCTGATCATTGTTGTTATTGTTGTTCAGTTGTGTCTAATTCTTCATGATCTCATTTGGGGTTTTCTTGGCAAAGATACTGAAGTGGTTTGCCATTTCTTTCTCCAGCCCATTTTATAGATGACGAACTGAGACAGATGAACTATCCTGCTGGTAAATCCCATGGAGTTTTTGTTTTTTGTTTAGTAGCTTCTGAATTTCTCCATCTTTTCATCAAACCAAATCTTGATGTTTGCAAGTGTTCTAACCCAGATGAGTAAATGTAGTGCTGTACACCAAATCTTTGAAAGCTGCCCACTCCTTTTCTGCTCCACTGTTGCCAACCATGTGTGGACTCAGTTTTCCCTACAAGTTAGCAACAAAACTGTTCCTGATTAGAGAAGTACTATAATCTGTTGACATTAAGTCTTCTAGTAATTGTCTTGCCTTGGGGCTGCTGCTTTTCTTGAATGCAGATATTTAGCTTGGAGAGGATAAGTCTATGATCAGTCCAGCACTCTGCACCATACATTGCCTTCATCACTGTCACATCCTGTCTGTCTCTTCTCTTTACAGTGGTGTAGTCTATTAAGTGCCAATGTTTGCTGTGATGGTGCATCCACAAAATTTTATTATATTTAGGTAAACGGAAGACAGTGTTGGTGATAAGAACGTCATGAGATGCACAAGTCTTCAGTAGTAAGTGACCATTGCTGTTGCTATTTCCAACTCCATTCCTCCCAAGGATTCTTTGCCATGTCTCATAGTCCGTGCCTACACTTTCCTTAAAGTTACCCAGAATTATAAGCTTGTCGTCTTTTGGCGCATCGATGATGAGGATCTCCAGGTCTTCATAAATTTTTTCTTTGACTTTATCAGGGTTTGTCATGGTGGGAGCATATGCATTGATGATGGTGGCATGGTGCCTTCCTACAAATGACAATCACATTGTCATGAGTATGTCAATTATTCCTTTTATGAGGCATATGTAGCAGCAAGCACCCCAAGCGTCCTCAGGGTTTGCTGCCAGCACAGGTTCTTGGATCTGCTTTGATAAAGGAAAGCAACTCAAAATGGGTTAACAAGCTTACTTTAATCAGTCAGACATATATCGTTTACCTTGCTCAGGGGAAAAGGTCAGCACCCCGAATTTCAAAGTACACAGACAGAATTATCAAGACAGAAACAGATCAAGTAGACAGATTTCAAACTGTCCAACTATTACATCCATACCCAGTCAACATCTGGGTTTCCACATCTGGGTTTTTCAAAGCCGGGGGGGCTCTGGACAACGGCTTCCCAGAATCCATGTCAAATCACAGAACACTTCTCAAAGTGAGCCCCCAAAACAAAGCTACACATCAGGGCTTATATAGCCTTCTCCTGGCTCAGAGAATGTAACAACCTTTTGGACCCACTGGCCAATCAAGAAGTATCTACTGAAAAACAAGCCTCCCACCCCAGGCTCCAGGTGCACTTTAGCCTAGGGGCAGGGAAGATCTTTAAATTTGCATTTCCATTACAGCATATAAACTTGTTGACTAGATTAGCTTGATTTCGAAACTTTTATCAGCTTCAAGGCACTCCCATTCACTGAAACCACTCCAGAAAAACATGTATCCAGCTCCAATTTCAGTAAGATGGTCTTCATTTGCCAGCTTTGTTTCACTCAGAGCTGCTATTTGTATATGGTACCTGCTGAATTCTCTTGCAACAAGAGCTGGATTTCATGTTATCTATAAACACATGCACATTCCATGTTCCAATGTGAGTGAAATCAGTTTTTCAAAATTTTGTACATTTTTTTTCTGTGTTTTGACTACAGGATGGGATCCCCACCTGCTGTGATAAGCAGGTCAGGGTTGCGTGAAGCAGACAATTTTAGGACATTTTTTCTAGCCCTTTCTTCACACCAGGAGGTTAACAGTGCAGTACTTAAAAAAAGACTGCTCAGATACCTAGGGGACTGCACAATTTCACTAATGCTTCCAGTGAGAAGACAACCCTATGCTACAGCTTCGCAGGTGAGAGTTGGGTTCAGTCAAGGGGACACCAAAGGTGGAAAATGGCCCTGAAAAGGGTTCAGCAGCCCTCACCCCACAGGTACTAGATTTTTCTGAACACACCCTATACCTCTGCTCCCAAATCACATTTTTAACAACTTTATATGTATTTGTATTATTTGCCTATTTATTGTACTTGTCTCTCCCATTAGAACCCAAGCTCCTTGTGACAGAGATTATTTCTTTCTTTGTATCTGTATCTTCATCCCATAGGGCTTCATAAATACCTGTTACATGACTGATTGAGGCCACATCTCCATCTAATATACCTTGCAACCTCTCAGAACTTAGCTTATTCAGAAAAAGCAGTAAAGAATTTTACACATGATAGAATATTAGTGTTAACTCTCTTTTTAAAAAATGATTTGAATTCTGATCTAATATGGAGAAAGCAAGTCAGAAGACCTCTACTTACTGCTCCACTTATGATGTACTCATCTGTTCCCTCTTCCCAGAGAACCAGGATGCCAATAATTATAAGGAAAATCATAGTGAGTAAACAGTTCAAAATATCCTGTAATGCAGAGAAGATAACAGTCTTGTAAATGATAGGCACTGATCTATTACTTGGATACTGCCATCTGTCTAGTCACCCACATTCACTCCCTGAGAGTCACCTTGATAGTTTTTCCTATAATTTATTATTTATGTATTTTAAAACATTTTTTCTTTTTAAATTTTGAATTCCAAATTCTCTCCCTCCCTCTCACTCCTCCTCCACCTACTGGGAAGGAAGCGATATCAATTACATATGTAAAAAGCATGCAAAACATATTTCCATATTACATCTAATTTACATTTACATACTAAAAAAAGGCAAGAAAAATAGAGAAAATCATACTTCAATTTGCACTCAGTGTTCATCAATTCTTCCTCTAGAGGTGGATAGTATTTTTTCATCATGAATCTTTTGGAATTGTTTTGGGTCATTATATTGATCAGAGTAGCCAAGTCTTTCATAGCTGATCATCACTGCATTATTGCTGTTACTATGTACAATGTTCTCCTGGTTCTGCTCACTTCACTTTGCATAGTTCATATAGGTCTTGCCATGTTTTTCTGAAATCTCATCATTTCTTATAGCACAATAAATCACAATCATGTCACAACTTATCAAACCATTCCCCAATTGATTAGCATCCCCTCAATTTCCAATTCTTTGCCACCACAAAAAGAATTACTATAAATATTTTGCACATCTAAATCCTTTTCCTTTTCCTTTTATCTCTTTGGAATACAGACCTATTTGTGGTATTTCTGGGTCAAGGAGTATGCACAAATTTTTCTCCAGAATGGTTGGACCAGTTCACTACTCCACCAACAATTCATTAGTGTACCTATTTTTCCCTTATTCCCTCCAGCATTGATTATTTCTGATAGGTGTGGAGTGGTACCTCAAAGTTGTTTTAATTTGCATTTCTCTAATCAATAATAATTTAGAGCATTTTTATATCACTATAGATAGCTTTGATGTTTTCTTCTGAAAATTCTGTTCATATTCTTTGACCATTTATCAAATGAGGAATGGCTATTTTTATGTATTTGAGAAATTAAACATCTGAGAAACCTGCTGTAAAAATTTTTTATATTACTTCATTGTCTGTGGTACCTTTTATCAAAACATGGTTTCCCTTTTTTCTTTCAATTATGGTCTATTTTTGCTTTTGCTTTGTCTGAGATCAGGATCAATACCCCTGTCTTTTTTACTTCAGCTGAAGCACGTTAGATTCTGTTCTAGTCCTTTTATGTTAACTCTACATGTGTTCATCTATTTCAAATGTGTCTCTTGTAAACAACATATTGTTGGATTCTGGGTTCTAATCCATTTTGCTATCTGCTTCTGTTTTGTGGATGAGGTCATCCCATTTACATTCACAGTTTTGATTACTATTTCCTTCCACCCCATTTTCTTCTGTTTCTTCTTCTCTTTTTTTGACTTGTCCCTACTCAAAAGTCTGTTTTGCTTCTTACCATTGCCTCCCTTAATCCTCCCTTTTATCATCCCCTTCCCCCTTTCTCTTATCCCCTTGCCATCCTGTTTCCTTATTGGACAAGTTACATTTCAATACTGAAATGAGTGTGTGTGTGTGTGTGTGTATTCTTCTCTCTTTGAACCAATTCTAATGAGAGTGAGGTTCAAACATTGCCCATTCCCATTTCTGCAAGTTTTCTGCAAGTTTTTGATGCTTTCAAGGTGGTGTGCTCCTGGGAGAGGTATGGTCTGCACTCTGGTCTTTACCCCTGAAGGGTTGAAACAGAGTTGTCAATAAGCATTAGCTATACCCAGTGCCAGCAAAGGTCAGCCTGGAATCTCTTTCTGACCCCTTTACCATCTCTGAGCCGAGTGCTCTTGAAGTTGCTGCTGCTGCAGAGGTGGTGGCACCTGCTTGTGCTGCTGAAGGGTATGTTGGCTAGAGGCAGGCCTCTACCTTGATGCCACAGACTTCTGTTGACCTCTTAAGTTTTCTTAGGCCAGAAAAATGTCTCACCTCAACCTTTTGTTGTCTTTGATGCTTCACAATTTTATTTGAGGCATTATTTTAAAGTTGTTTGGAGTGGAATGTTGGGAGAGTTCAACTGGGTGGCTGCCTGTAATTTGCCATCTTCTCTAATCAGTCACCTTGAGTCTTTTATCTCCCTCTCCAATATTGCATTAGCTGATAAGACTTTGGTTTTTTTTTTTTTTTGGCTTTTTGGAGGGGGGGAGGTAAGGCAATTGGGGTTAAGTGACTTGCCCAAAGTCACACGGCTAGTTTATTTTGTGTTAAGTGTCTGAGGCTGGATTTGAACTCAGGTCCTCCTGACTCCAGGGCCAGTGCTCTATTCACTGTGCCACCTAGCCACCCCCTGATAAGACTTCTTAAGGCTAACTTCAGACAATCTTTAGTATCCTCCCCTTCACTCACACAATCTGCTCTCCCTAGTGTCACGTACCTAGGTGGTATAGTGGATACAGTTCTGGGGCTAGGTTTAGGATGACCTGTTTTCAAACACAGTCTTATAAATTTACTAGCTGTGTGACCCTAGGTAAGTTGTTTAACCTCTATCTGTCTCAGTTTCCTCATTTGTAAAACTGGGACAATAATAGCACCTACCTCACAGAGTTGTGAGGATCCAGTGACATATTAGCACTTAGTACAGTGTCTGGAACATGGTAGACACTAAATGCTTGTTCCCTCTCCTCCCTCCTGGACTATTGCACTGCTACTTGGTCTGCCTCAAATCTCTTTACACTCCAGTCCACCTATCCTCCACTCATTTACCAAAGTGATCTTTGGTCTAACCATGTAGCCTACCACAAACTCCCTTGCCCCCCATTCAGTCAACTCCAGTAGATCTCTGTTACCTCCAGAGTAACATTTTCCATCCTCTGTTTGGCTTTTAAAGCCTTTCATAGCCTTGTCCTGTCATACCTTTCCAGTTTTCTTATATCTCGTACCCCTCTACCTACTCTATGATCAGTGACACTGGTCTTCTTTCAGTTCCCTGCATCAGACACCCCATCTCCTGATTCTCAGTGTTTTCTCTGGCTGTCCCTCATGCCTGGAATGCTCTCCCTCCTCATCTTCACCTTTTGGCTTCTCTGGTTTCCTTCAAGTCTCAGTTAAAATCCACCTTCTACAGGAAGGTTTTCCTAATGCCTCTTTTTAAAAGAATTTTTACTTTTTAAAAAATTTTATTTTATATTTTCAGTTCTGGATTCTCTCCTTACCCCTATCCTTTCCCCACACATTGAGAAAGCAAGAAAAACAAAATCTACTACAAGTATGTATAGTCATGCAAAACCCCACATTAGCCATGTCCAAAGAAAAGAAGGAAGGAAGGAAGGAAGGAAGGAAGGAAGGAAGGAAGGAAGGAAGGAAGGAAGGAAGAAAGAAAGAAAGAAAGAAAGAAGGAAGGAAGGAAGGAAGGA
>NW_027185771.1:18465805-18477754 GCF_028583685.1 Petaurus breviceps papuanus
AAAGAAAGAAAGAAAGAAAGAAAGAAAAAAATATGTTCCAAGCTACACTCTGTGTCCATTAGTTCTCTATCTGGAGGTGGATAGCATGTTTCATCATGAGTCCTTTTGGAATTGTGGGTGGTTATTTTGTTGATCAGAGTTACTAAGTCTTTCAAAGTTGATAATTTTTACAATATTCTTTTTTTTTCTGCCTTTTTGGGGGTCATTTGGGGTTAAGTAACTTGCCCAAGGTTACACGGCTAGTTTTTTTGTGTGGGTGTTAAATGTCTGAGGCCGGATCCGAACTTGGGTCCTCCTGACTCTGGAGCCCACGCTTTACTCACTGCGCCACCTAGCTGCCCCTACAATATTCTTGTTACCATTTAGATTATTCTCCTGATTCTGCTCATTTCACTTTATATCATATCATACGAGTTTCCCCAGGTTTTTCTGAAACTATCCCCTTTATCATTTCTTACACAATAGTATTTCATTACATTTATATACAATAACTCATTCAGCCATTCTCCAGTTGATAGGCATCCTCTGTTTCCAATTCTTTGCTGCCACAAAAAGAGCTATTATAAATATTTTTGTACATATGGGTCTTTTTCTACTTTCTTTTATCTTTTTGGGGCATAGACCTAGTAGAGATATTTAGTCAAAGGGTATGCACAATTTAATAGATTTTTGAGCATTGTTCCAAATTTCTTTCCAGAATGATTGGACTAGTTCACAGCTCTACCAACAGTGCTTTAGTGTACCTGCTTTCTGACAGCCCCTCCAGCATTTGTCATTTTCCTTTTTTGTCATCTTAGTCAATTCGATGTATCTAATTTGCTTTTCTCTAATTATTAGTAACTTAGAGCACATGGCTATTGCTAGTTTGGATTTCTTCCTCTGAAAATTGTCTATTCATATCCTTTGACCATTAATCAATTGGGGAAATAGCTTTTATTCTTGTAAATTTGACTCAGTTCCTAATGTATCTTAAAAATGAAATTTTTATCTGAGAAATTTGCTACAACAATTTCCCTCTCCACCTGTTTTCCTTCTAGTTTTAACTGCATTGTTTGCGCAAAACTTTTAAAATTTGTTGGTTTTCTAGTTTCATTTTTAGGTGCATACCTAACTCACCAATCTGTTCTTTCTCTATTTTATTAATGAAAGAGTTTAGAGATATGAAAATACTCCCCCAGATACTGCTTTGGCTGAATCCCACAAATTTTGGTATGTTGTCATTTTCTTTAATAAAATTATTTTCTCCACTTATTCTAAATGTTTAGTTCTTTCTCTGAGTTCACTTCCAATTTGTCCTTGCTTGTAGAGAGAATTGTTTGCATGTCATCTCCCCCATTATACAGAGAGCTCCTTGAGGTGAGGGACTGTCTTTTACCTTTGTTTGTCTAGTGCTTAGGGCAATGTCTGGCACTCAGGAGACACCTAATAAATTAAATTTCTTGACTCAACTGGAATCACATGAGATGAGAGTGATTTGCAATTTAATTTGCACTCCATGGAAGGGAGTATCTTACATTAGTGAGATCACAGTTCTCATGGACAGGATATTGACATGATATATTGAAAGATGACTATTTCCTGCACTGAGCACAGGGCCTTGCTTATTGTATGTTTACTAAATATTTGTTGAGTTGAATCAAGCCCAGTAGGATAAACGGGGCGATTATTATATGTATATATAAAAATAATACAATTATTCCCACTTTATATATCAGGAAGCTAAGTCTTAGGGGAAGCAATGTTCCTGAGGTCATAAAACCAATTAAATAACTGACTCAGTATTTGAACCCAGAACTTCTAACCCCAACTCCATTGCCTTTCCCCCTATAGTACCTGATTTCCCCCACTTTCTCCATGTCTCAAGTGAGTTTAGGGATGTTCACCTGAATGTATACAGGAGGTGAGAACCTTCTCATGTATCTTGTTACGTCTCTCCTCTGGTTAGGGTTACATAACATAAGCCTATGAGTTATAGCTTCCAAAGAAGATCCCCTTAGAGGCTATAGTTGAGCTTTGCATCTTTGAGGGACAGAGAAAAGGATAGACAAAGCCCAAAAGAAAAAGAGACAGAGAGGGAGAGACAGAGAAGAGGGAAGGACAGAGAGGGAGAGATAGACAGACAGAGACAGAGAGACAGAGACTTAGGATCTCGTGAGAATAGGGCCAAAGTCTTATTAAATCATAGACCTTACATTTTAACTATAGGTAAGGGACACTTACAAATGCTGGCCACAATATGCACACTAGCAAGTGGTTTAGACCTAACACATATATTATAATGAATGACAGAACTATGCAGCATTCCAATAGCAGGATGGCTATATAGGATTCATGGGCTGGTGCAATGATAAAGCTGACAGCTGCTCCCAGGACAAAACACTGTAAGAGAAGGGAGAGATTGCATTAAAACTTTTTGTTACCAACTGTCCCAATGTGACATGGGGGATTGAATCAAGACCCAAATACAGTTAGTAGCTTGGGCACCATTGGGAAGTTGATGGAATATGGGACTGAATAAAGGACCTTAAATCGAACCTAAGGGCCCTAACTCACCAGCTTCGGTCTTCCTTTCACCTCCCTGTGTTGCCCTCATCTGTAAAATGAGAATCATAATACTTGTACTGTTTTCCTCCCAGGGGTTAATTTAATTTAAAGTCAATTTAATCATAACACCTGGTAGTAAAACCTTGAGCAAGTCTCTTCCCCTCAGGGATCCTTAGTTTCTTCACTGGCAAAATGAGGAGGTTGGATTACATAACAACAGTAGACCTTTAGGTTGTACTTGAAGGTTTGGGAAGCCCTCGACTATATTTGATTCCCTTGGTCCCATGAGACGGGGGCTGTTCTTTAGCCCAGATGAGGAAACTGAGATGGAGAAGTGAAGTGACTCTTCAGGGTCACACAGTTTGTACAGGTCTGAACTCAGACCTGGGTATGCCTATTTCTAGGCCCAAAGCTCTTTCTACTATACCATGTAGCCTGAGATGCTCATTAAGGTCCCTTTCTGTTATAGCATTTTATAGCCTATGTTTTGAGGCCCTTTTTCCAACTCAAAGAGTTTGTGGTCACATGGTTCTATAGTTACTATGCATATATCATGGCTTTATGGTGACTGGAAGTCTATTGTTCCCTTCAAATATGCTCAGTGAACTCATACTCTTTTCAAAGTGGGTACAAAATAAGACGTTATCATTTTTAACCCTATCAAAATTTAAAATAAACTGTTTTCTTCCATTTTCCTTTTTTTCTCAAGAATTTCATGGAGCCTTACTTTCATTGGGAATGGGTTAAAGAGAGAACAACATATCTATCTGTATGTATTAAAGTCTTTTAAATTCATAAAGAAATAAGAGGGTAAAGGGTTTGGGCAGGGGCAGGGAGGAGGAGAGGATAAGGGAGGGACTCCTAGAGGGTTGGATAGTTTAAGGAATAGGAGGTCAAAGTAGTGGGTAGAAGTAAAGTAAAGGAGTGAGGAGGAATAGGGTAAATGGGGTGAGACAGATAATGAGGAAAAAATAAGAATGGGGAAAGTATAAAACAAGTAATCAGCTTAGAATGGGAATGGGATGAATTTACCCATAAAATGGAAATGGATAAAAAATAAAAATTTTAATTCAACAATATGTTGCTTTCAGGAAATACAATAAAAATGAGATACATACAAAGATAAAATAAAGGGCAGGAGTAGAATTTATTATGTTAAAATAAAAGCATAGAGTAGTAACCATGATCTCAAACAAAGTTAAAACTAAAATAGATTTGACCAAAAGAGAAAAATAGGGAAACTACACTATGGGTCAGCAACATCGTTCAATATTGTTTTAGACCACTTAAAATAACTAGACAGTATAAAATATCTGAGAGGAGCCTCAGACACTTAACACAAAAAATAGCCATGTGACCTTGGGCAAGTCATTTAATCCCAAATGCCCTCCAAAAAGCAATATATATCTGTGAGTACACCTACCAAAACAGACTCAGGAATTATATGAACATAAGCATAAAAAACTTTTTAATACAAATAAAATCAGATCTAAATAACTGGAGTAATGTGCATTGTTCATGGTAGGTAAAGCCAATATAATTTTTAAAATTGACAATTTTACCTAATTTATTTATTCAATATCCTGCCAATTAAATTACTAAAAATTATCTGTTGGAAAAAATAATAAATAAATAAGAAATAAGAGTTCCTATATAAATACTAACTTGTATTGTCTCATTTGATGCCTGGGTTCAGTTATTGACTATGGAGATTACTCTCAAACATACGTATATGGCTTTAGTCTCTTCCCTGAGAGCAACCCTGGATTTCCAACCTCCTGCTGGACAGCTCCATCTGGATGCCCCTTAAGCATCTAAAAAATCGCGGAGTTTGGGTCAAGACTCACCCACCAGGTCACTAACTATGGAATCTCAAGCCAGTCCTTTCCTTCTGCGGGGGAGGGGGTCTTGATTTTCCCATTTACAAAATGAGGCGATCGGATGAGATGATCTATGATATCCCTTCCAGCTCTTACTTTCAAAATTGATCAAGGACAGCCCCTTTCTCCAGGTCTTCTAGTCTCTAGTCCTTATCTGGTCCTCTCCCTCTTTCCTCGTCCCGCCCCACCCTCCCCCAAGTCTCACGTCCAGCCTGGGAGCCCCGGGGGGGGGGGGGGGCAATGTGAACCCTATGGGCTCCCAGAGGGCACTCACCAGCCTGACGATCTTCAACATGCCGGGTCCTGAAACTAGGTAACGGAAAGTGGTTACTGTCATCTTGGGATGCAGTTTCAGTCGCCCCTCGGCCCGCAGTCTCATCTTGATTCCCTTGGGCCATTTGAGTTTGTCCATGGTGGCGGTGGGAATGAATTTGGGCCCCGCAGTCCGCGAGCCGTAATGAGTGAGAGGCACTGGGTCCCTCCAGCAGCAGCACTCTTCCCCGCCCCCCACCAACGGCTGCACCCTGGCACCGACCGCGCCACCCCTGCCTCGCTCTTCCCACTCGGCGCTTTTGGACTGCTTCCTTCCTCTGCCCCTAATTCGACCCCTCGGCTTCGCCCGCGGTTCCAAAGAAACCAGAACTGGACCCATGATTTGACTGGTGCAATGTGTATATAGCATTACTGATGTGCCTAGACCCAAAGGTACTGAGATGTTGTGACTAGCCCAGGGTTACACAACCAGTAAGAATGTTTCAGAGGTGAGACTTGAACTCAGATGCTCTAACCGCTTGCCAAACTTTCTTTTCTTCCATAAAAGTTTTTTTTAAGGGTCTTTCCATTGATCTTTATATACTGTCGTGAGAACTGAGATTTAAGAGCTTCAAGAGATCTTAGAGGCCATGAAGTCCAAACCCCTGAATTTACAGAATAAGAAACTGAGGCCCAGAGAGGTTAAGTGACTGTTAAGTCATAATAGTGTCTAAATCAGGATTTGAACTCTGGTCTTCTTGATTCCAGGTCCAGTGCTCTATCAACTATACCCAGCTCTTCTTACCCACAATTTCTTTTCCTTTTTATGCAAACGACTGGACCTGTGATCTCATTTGTATAGGAAACTCTCATATGAGGAAAATTTCCTTACTAAGGCAGGTTGTAAGGGTCTCTTTTAGGCTTACCCAGGTGCCTAGAACACTGACTGTTACTGACCAGGGACACACAGCTAGTATTATGTTTCATTTGGTCAGTCAACAAACATTTATTAAACAACTTCTATGGGCCAGGCAGGGCAGGTAGGAGGTACAGCAAATAGAGCACCCTGCTTGGAGTCAGGAAGATCTGAGTTCAAATTTGGCTTCAGAGGCTTACTAGCTTACACTCACTATGAACCCTGGCAAGTTACATAACTCCTAATCACTTCAGTTCCTCCTCTGTAAAAAGGGGGCACACTGGAGAAAGAAATGGCAAACCACTCCAGCATCTTTGCCAAGAATGACTCCATGGAGTCACTGGGGTCACATAAAATTGAACAGGACTGAATGGCTGAACAACAAATGCACCAGGCATTGTGCTAAGCACTAGGAATACAAAGAAAGCTCTCCCCCTCCAAACAGAAGCAAAATCCAAAATAGTCTCTATTCTCAAGGAGCTCCCATTCCAATAGGGGAGATATTTTGCAAAGATTTAAGTTTGTAGGATACATGTATAGAGCATCTCAGGGTAATATGAAGGGGAAAGGCCTTAACAGCTGTGGGGAGGGGAGCAGCAAAGGCCTCCTGCAGAAGGAGGTTTGGAGTTGAGTCTTGAAGGAAGCCAGGGAAACTAAGAGGTAGAGTTGAGGGGGCCTAGAATTTCAGGATAGGGGACAGCCAGACCAAAGACACAATGGAAGACAAAGTGTCATGGTTGAGGAACTCTAAGTAGTACAACATGGCTTGATCATAGAGTTCACAGAAGGGAATAGAGTGTAAGAAGGCTGAAAGAGTTGGAAGGTGTCAGGTTAGGAAGGGCTTTAAATGCCAAATAAAGGAGTTTATATTTGATGCTGGTGGTAATAGTTAGCCATTGTTCCTTGAGCTGGGCAGTGACCTACATGTTAGAAAAATCACATTGGCAGCTGAGTAGAGGATTAATTGGTGTAAGGAGAGACTTGAGGCAGGGAGATCAGTTATTGCAGACTATTGCAATGGTCCATACAAGAAGTGATCAGGGTTTGAACTAGGGTGATGGTTGTGTGACTAGAGACAAGGTAACATTGTGTGAGATGTGAAGACAGAAAACAGAATTTGGCAATGTATTGGATATGTGGGGTGAGGGGAGTCAAGGATGATACTGAAGCTGTAAACTCGGGTGACTAGTGATGACAGAAACCTCTTTGTAGCCTTTGATGCGTCGGACCACCTTCTATTCCTGGAGACTTTCTCTTTCCTGGGTTTGGGTGATTTCTCACCTAGTCATCCTCATACTTCTCTGCTCATTCCTTCTCAGGTATCTTTGCTGGATTTTCACCCACGCCACTCCCACTCCCCCACCCCGATACCATCATCTTTGTAGGTAGTTCCCAGATCTATATATATCTAATCTCAGTTTCTCTCCTGAGCTGGAGTTCCTTGTCATGGACTTCCACCTAAATGGCTCATGAGAAAAATTAAAATGTCCAACATGGACTCATTCTCTTTTCCCCCTTAAATCTTCCTCTCTCTGGAATTCCTTATTGTGGTGGAGGGCACCATCATCCTCCCAGTTACCACAACCTTGGTATCATCCTTGACTTCTCACACTTATTCACCCCACATATTCAATCAATTGTCAAATCTTATTTTTTCTACTTTTAAGATATTTTTTGTATGTCTCATCCTGGAGATACATAGGTGTCACCCTGGTGCAAGCCCTTATCATCTCTTACCTAGAATATTGTGATAACCTCTTTTTAAAAATAGTATTTTATTTTTTCCCCAATGACATGTCAAGACAATTTTTAGCATTTTTTTTTTGTTTTTTGGAAAGGGGAAGGCAGGGCAATTGGGGTTAAGTGACTTGCCCAAGGCCATACAACTAGTAGGTATTAAGTGTCTGAGGCCTGATTTGAACCTAAGCTGCCCCAAGCATCCATTTTTGCAAGATTTTGAGTTCCAAATTTTTCTTCCTCCCTCTCTCCCCTCCCCTCTTCTGAGAATGTAGACAATTTGATATAGGTCATATGTGTGTTATCATGTAAAACATATTTCCCATATTTGTCACAGTTGTAAAAGAAAAAACAGATCAAAAGAAAAAGCCATGAAAAAGAATAATGTAAGTGAAAATATTTAGAGTTCATCAGTTCTTTATCTGGATGTGGATAGTATTTTCCTTCATGAGTCCTCATTGTGTTGCTGAGAAGTACTAAGTCATTCATATTTGGTCATCACACAATGTTGCTGATATTGTATGCAATGCTCATTCTGCTCATTTCACTTTGTGTCAGTTTGTACAAGTCTTCCTAGGTTTCTCTGAAATCTACCTGCTCATCATTTCTTAATGCACAGTAGTATTCCATTACATTCACATACTGCAGTTTAATCAGTCATTCCCCAGTTGATGGACATCCCTAGTTTCCAATATTTTGCCACCATGAAAAAGGCGTCAATAATTACTTTTGCAAGTATAGGTCCTCTTCCTTTTTTTTTTTTTTTGATGTTTTTGGGATACAGACCTAGTAGTAGTATTGCTAGGTCAAAGGCAGTATTAGTATTAACATTAAGTAGTTTAAAAATAGCTGGATCAAACTGCACAGTTTGGTTGTCCTTTGGGCATAGTTCCAAATTGCTCTTCAGAATGGTTGGAACAGTTCACAACTCCACCAACAGTGCATTAGTGTCCCAATTTTCCCATATCCTCTCCAACATTGATCATTTTCTTTTTTTGTTGTTATATTAGCCATTCTGATAGGTGTGAGGTAGTACCTCAGAGTTGTATTAATTTAGCTTTTACTTAATTTACTTTTAATTTTATCAATAGTGATTTAAAGTACTTCTTCATGTGCCTGTAGATAGTTTTGATTTCTTCATCTGGAAGCTGCCTCTTTTGTATTCTTTGATTATTTATCAATTGGTGAATGACTTGTATTCTTATAAATTTGATTCAGTTCTCTATATATTTGAGAAACGAGGTCTTTATCAGAGATATTTGCTGTAAAGATTGTTTTCTAGCTTTCTGCTTTCCTTTTAATTTTGGTTACATTGGTTTTGTTTGTACAAAAGCTTTTTATCTTAACATGATCAAAACTATCTATGTTACATTCCATAATGCTCTCTATCTCTTGTTTGGTCGTGAATTCTTCCCTTTCCCATAGATCTGAGAGGTGGACTATTCCTTGCTTTTCTAAATTGCTTATGGTGTCAACCTTTATTGTCTAAATCCTGTGCCTATTTTGACTTTGTCTTGGTATACAGTGTGAGATGTTGCTTGATACTTAATTTGTTTCCTATTGTTTTCTAGATTTCCCACCAGTTTTTTGTCCAATAATGAGTTCTTATCCCAAAGGCTGGGGTCTTTGGGTTTATCAAACACTAGGTTAATATGGTCATTTACTGTGTCTTATGAACTTTATCTATTCCACTGATCTACCATTTTATTTTTTAGCCAGTACCAGATTGTTTTGATGATTACTACTTTGTAATATAGTTTGAGATCTGCTATTGGGCTAGGTCACCTTCCTTTGCATTTTTTCATTAATTCCTTTGATATTCTTGGTCTTTTGTTCTTCCAGATGAATTTTGTTGTAATTTTTTCTAGCTCTATCAAATAATTTTTTGGTAGTTTGATTGGTATGGCACTGAATAAGTAAATTACTTTAGGCAGAATTGTAATTTTTATTATATTGACTTGGCCTGACTATGAGCAATTGCTATTTTCCCAGTTGTTTAGATCTGACTTTATTTGTATGAAAAGTGTTTTGCAATTGTGTTCATATAGTTTCTGAGTTTGTCTTGGCAGGTAGACTCTGAAGTATTTTATATTGTTTACAGTTATTTTAAATGAAATTTTCTCTTTCTATGTCTTGTTGCTGGGCTTTGTTGGTCATATAAAAATGCTGATGGTTTATGTGGATTTATCTTATATTCTGCAACTTTGCTAAAATTGTTTATTATTTTAAGTAACTTTTTAGTTGATTCTCTATGGTCCTCTAAGTATACCATCATATCATCTACAAAGAGTGATAGTTTGTTTCCTCATTGCTTATTCTAATTCCATCAATTTCTTTTTTTCTCTTATTGATATAGCTCACATTTCTAGTACTATAATAAATAATAGACCTTGCTTACAGATAATGCTTGCTGAGGGTTTTAGATAGATACTGCTTATCATTTTAAGGAATGCTCCCTTTGTTCCTATGCTCCCTATTGTTTTTAATAGGAATGGGTGCTGTATTTTGTCAAAAGCTTTTTCAGTATTTATTGAGATAATCACATGATTTCTGTTGGTTTTGTTATTGATATGGTCAATTATGTCTATAGTTTTCCTAATATTGAACCAACTCTGCATTCCTGGTATCCCACCAGGTCATAGTGTATAATCCTTATGCTATATCGCTGTAATTATTTTTGCTAGTATTTTGTTCAGTATTTTTGCATTGATATTCATTAGGGAAATTGGTCTATAATTGTCATTCCCTGTTTTGGATCTTTCTGGTTTAGGTTATCAGTACCATTTGTGTCATAAAAGGAGTTGGTAGGACTCCTTTACCTATTTTATCAAATAGTTTATATAGTATTGGAATTAATTGTTCTTTAAATGTTCAGTAGAGTTCACTTGTGAATCCATCTGGCCCTGGGAATTTTTTCTTAGGGAATTCATTACTGGCTTGTTCAATTTCTCTTTCAAAAATGGGTTTATTTAGGAATTCTATTTTCTGATCTGTTAATCTTTGTAATTTATATTTTTGTAAACATTCATCAATTTCTCTCAGATTCTCAGATTTATTGGAATACAATTGGGCAAAAGATTTCCCAATGATTACTTTAATTTCTTCTTCATTGGTGGTGCTTTTACCCTTTTCATTTTGGATACTGGATATTTGGTTTTCTTCTTTCTTTTTTTTAAAAAAATCAAATTTTTATTGACCTTTTGTTCTTCCAGATGAATTTTTTGCAATTTTTTTCTAGCTCTATCAAATAATTTTTTATTTTATTATTTATTTAATTATCTTTATTTTTTTTATTGGGTTTCCCCCAATAAAATAAAACTAGCTCCTAGATTTATTTATTAGCTAAATTTTTTAAAAAAACTATTAATCTTATTAATCTTGTCTTTGATTTTCAGGATTTCCAATCTGGTGCTAAATTAGGGATTTTTAATTTGTTCTTTTTCTAGTTTTTTTAGATCCATGCCCAATTTATTGATCTTTTCTTTTTCCATTTTGTTGATATAAGAATTTAGAGAAATAAAATTGCCCCTAATTACTGCTTTGACTGTATCCCATAAATTTTGTTATGCTGTCTCATTGTTGTCATTCTTTTTAATAAAATTATTGATTATTTCTATGATTTCTTCTTAGATCCACATATTCTTTAGTATTATATTACTTAGCTTCCAATTAATTTTTTAAATTTTTATTAATTAATTAATTTTAAGTTTTAAATATTTCATTTCCATAAGATTTTGAGTTCCAAATTTTCTCTCCCCTTCCCCCCAACCCAAGATAGCATGCATTCTGATTAACCCTTCCCCCAATATGCCCTCCCTTTTATTACCTCCCCTATATCCCTTTCCCCCTCACTTTCTTATAGGACAACATAGATTTTATACTCCATTGCCTATATATCTTATTTCACAGTTGCATGTAAAAACAATTTTTTAACATTTGTTTTTAAAACTTTTGAGTTCCAAATTGTCTCCCTTCTTCCCTTCCCCCCCCCCTTGAGAAGGCAAGCAATTTAACATAGGTTATACATGTATAGTTATGCAAAACACTTCCATAATACTCATGTTATGAAAGACTAACTATATTTCCCTCCATCCTATCCCATCCCCTACTTATTCTATTTTCTCCTTTGACCCTGTCCCTTTTCAAAAGTGTTTGCTTCTGGCTACTCCCTCCCACAATCTGTTCCCCCTTCTATTATTCCTCCTGCCCCCCTTCCCCCCTTATCCTGTTCCTCCTTACTTTCCTGTAGGTAAGATACCCTATTGACTGTGTATGTTATTTATTGCCTCCTTAAGTCAAATCTGATGAGAGTAAAGTTGACTCATTCCCTCTCACCTCCCCCCTCTTCCTCTCCATTGTGAAACCTTTTCCTTGCCTCTTTTATGTGAGATAATTTATCCCAGTCTATCTCTCCCCTTCTCCTTCTCCCAATATATTCCTCTCTTGTCCCTTATTTTTATTTTTAAGATATCATCCTTTCATATTCAACTCACCCTGTGTCATCTATTATCTATCTATCTATCTATCTGTCTGTCTGTCTGTCTGTCTGTCTGTCTGTCTGTCTGTCTGTCTGTCTATCTATCTATCTATCTATCTATCTATCTATCTATCTATCTATCT
>NW_027185771.1:18477764-18487130 GCF_028583685.1 Petaurus breviceps papuanus
TCTATCTATCTATCTATCTATCTATCTATCTATCTATCTATCTATCTATCTATCTATCTATCTATCTATCTTTCCTCCAACTACCCTAATACTGAGAAAGGTTTTATGAGTTACAAATATCATCTTTCCATGTAGTAATATAAATAGTTCAACTATAATGAGTTCTTTATTATTTATCTTTCCTGTTTACCTTTTCATGCTTCTCTTGATTCTTGTATTTGAGAGTCAAATTTTCTATTCAGCTCTGGTCATCCATCAAGAATGCTTGAAAGTCCTCTATTTCCTTGAATGTCAATTTTCCTCCAGAAGTATTATACTCAGTTTTGCTGGGTAGGTGATTCTTGGTTTTAATCCTAACTCCTCTGATCTCTGGCATATCGTATTCCAAGCCCTTTGATCCCTTAATGTAGAAGCTGCTAGATTTTGTTTTATCCTAATTGTATTTCCACAATACTCAAATTGTTTCTCCCTTATAGCTTGTAATATTTTCTCCTTGGCTTGGGAACTCTGGAATTTGGCTCCAATATTCCTAGGAGTTTTCCTTTTAAGATCTCTTTCAAGAGGCAATCAGTGGGTTCTTTCAATTTCTATTTTCCTCTCTGAATATCTAGAATATCTGAATATCCTCTAGAATATCAGGGCAGTTTTCCTTGATAATTTCTTGAAAGATGACGTCTAGGCTCTTTTTTTTTGATCATGACTTTCAGGTAGTCCAATAATTTTTAAATTATCTTTCCTGGATCTATTTTCCAGGTCAGTGGTTTTTCCAATGAGATATTTCACATTGTTTTTTATTTTTCATCGTTTTGGTTCTGTTTTATAATTTCTTGATTTCTCATAAAGTCATTAGCTTGTATTTGCTCCATTCTAATTTTAAAGGAATTATTTTCTTCAGTGAGCTTTTGGGCCTCCTTTTCCATTTGACCAATGCTGTTTTTTAAGGCACTCTTCTCCTCATTGACTTTTTTGACCTCTCTTGTCATTTGGATTTGTCTATTTTTTAAGGTGTTATTTTCTTCAGTATTTTTCTGGGTCTCCTTTAGGAAGCTGTTGACTTGTTTTTTATTATTTTCTTGTATGACCTTCATTTATCTTCCCAATTTTTCCTCTACTTCTCTTACTTGATTTTCAAAATTCTTTTTGAGGGGGCAACTAGATGGTGCAGTGAATACAGCACTGGTCCTAGAGTCAGGAGGACCTAAGTTCAAATATTGTCTCAGACACTTAACACTTACTAGCTGTGTGAACTTGGGCAAGTCACTTAACACCAATTACCCTGCCTTCTCCCCCTCACCACCCCCCAAATAAAATCCTTTTTGAGCTTTTCAGTGGCCTGTGACCAATTCCTATTTTTTCTTGGAGGCTTTTGATATAGAAGTTTTGACTTTGTTGTCTTCTTTTTGTTTTACATTTTGATCTTCTTTGTCACCAAAGTAAGATTCTACAAACTGAGTTTTTTTTTTAAACACTGTTTGATCATCTTCCCAGCCAAATACTTGACTTTCTAACTCTTTGTCCAAGGTAAGACTCTGCTTCCAGTGGAGGTGGGTGGGGGTGGAGGTGCTGTCCTAGGCTTCAGGGGATTTGTATCAGCTGCTGGGTCCCCCACCATCTGTGGACTGGGAGCTTTGGAAACAGCCCCTGCTGCTATTGCTGCTGCTGCTACTGCCACCAACTCTCCTGCCCTGGGGCTGGGGCTGGACCCCAACCGGACCACACTCTTCTTTCACCCAGGTCCCACAGAATTTTCCCACTGACTTTCTATGTTGTCTTTGGTGTTTTTGGTTGAGAAGTCTGGAAGCTGCTCCAGATGCTGTAGCAGCAAGCACCCCAGCACCCCCAGGGTGGCTGCCAACACACATTCTTAGATCTGTTTTTCTAAAGGAAAACAACTCAAAATGGGTTAACAATCTTGCTTTAATCAATCAAACATATAATTTATCTAGTTCAGGGGAAAAAGTCAGCACGCTGAACTTCAGAGTATACAGACAAAAGTTACAAAGCAGAAGTTACAAGAAAGCAGAAAAACATGTCAAGCAGACAGGCCTCCAACTGTCCAACCATTACATCCATACCTAGTCAGTTACCAGAGAGGGAAGCATCAACATCTGGGTTTTTCAAAGCTGGGGGCTCTCAACGGCTGCCCAGAGTCACATCTGGTCAAATCATACAAAACTTTTCAAAGTGAGCCCCAAAGCAAAGCCTCCCATCAGGGTTTATGTAGCCTTCTCCTGGCTCAGAGAATGTAACAAGTTTCTTGACCCACTGCCCAATCAAAAAGTATCTCCTGAAAAACAAGCCTCCTGCCACAGGCTACAGGTGCACTTAAGCATATCAAAGGGCCTAGGAGCAGGGAAGATCTTAAGTTCAGATTCCCATTACAGATGCCAGTGATTCAGTCCTGAGGCCTGCTCTGGCACTGTCAATGTGGGTGTGGCCCATTCTGGACAGTGCTCTGCTTGCAGCCTGGTGCAATATACCCTTCCTGTTAACCTTCCAGGCTGTCTTGGGCTGGAGATTTGTTTCACTCTGTCATTCTATGTGTTCTGTAAGTCCAGAATTTGTTTAGTGTCATGTTTTAAAGGTATTTGGAGTGCTTTGTGGGTGAGCTGAAGCAAGTCCCTGCTTTTACTCTACCACTTTGGCTCCACCCCCTCTCTTCAAGTTCTCCCAGTTAATTTTTAATCTATCTAATCTGCCCTTTGATGAATGTAATTTTTATTGCATTATTATCTGAAAAGGATGCATTTAATATTTCTGCCTATCTACATTTGATTTTGAGGGTTTTTTTAATGCCCTAATATATGGTCATTTCTCTCTCTTTTTTTAAGCAATCGGGGTTAAGTAACTTGTTCAAGATTACACGTCCAGTTATTTCTGGGTGTGGTGCTGAGTATCTGAGCCTGGATTTGATCCAGGTCATCCCTACACTGGAGCCGGTGCTCTTACTCGCTGAGCCACCTGGCCGCCCCGATATGGTCATTTCTTGTGTAGGTGCCATGTACTGCTGAGAAAAAATATTTTCCTTTCTGTTCTCACCTAGTTTTCTTTAAAGTTCTGTCATGTCTAATTTTTCTAATATTCTATTTACCTCCTTAGTTTCTTTCTTAGTTATTTTTTGGCTGGATTCATCAAGTTCTGAGAAGAGACAGTTGAGGTACTCCACTAGTATAGGTTTGCTATATATTTTTTCCTACAACTCACTTAACTTCTCCTTAAGAATTTGGAAGCAATGCCACTTAGTGCATATGTGTTTAGTATTAATCCTGCTTCATTATCTATGGTACCTTATAGCCATATGTAGTTGCCTTCCTTTTCTCTTTTTTTAATTAGTTCTATTTTTGCTTTTACTGATATAAGAATTGTTACTCCTACTTTTTTTTTTTACTTTTTACTTCAGCTGAAGCATATAGATTTTTTTTTCCAGTCCTTTACCTTTACTCTGTGTGTATCTCTCTGCTTCAAGTGTATTTCTTATAAACAACATATTGCAGGATTCTGGGTTTTGATCCACTTTACTATCTGCTTCTGTTTTATGGTAGAGTTCATCCCATTCACATTCATAGCTGTGATTAATAACTGTATTTCCCTCCATCCTATTTTTCCTCCTGTTTGTCTTCTCTCTCCTTTCACTCTTTCCCTCCTTGTCAGTGTTTTGCTTCTGTCCATCACCTCCCCTGATCTGCTCTCCCTTATATCTACCCCTGCCCCTTTACTTAATCTTCCAGGTAAGATGAATGTCTGTATTCAACTGATTGTGAATATTATTCCTTCTTTGAGCCAATACTGACAAGAGTAAGGTTCAAGCAATGCCCATCACCCACCTTCCCACCTTCCCCTCCATAGTAATAGGTCTTTTGCACCTCTTCATGGGAAATAATTTATCCCATTCTGCATCTCCCTTCCTTCTGCACCTAATGTATTCCTCTTTCTCATCCCTTAATTATTTTCATGTCATTCTCTCAAATTCAACTTATACCTATGCCTCTGTCTATGCAGATTCCTTCTAACTGTATTATTAGTGATACAATTTTTAAGAGTCATAAGTATCATCTTTCCACATAGTGATGTAAATAGTTTATCTTTATTGAATCCCTTATGGCAGTTGGGTGGGGGGGTGGTTGGTGCTGTTGAATCTTTCCCCTTTCTACCTATTTATGCTTCTCTTGAGTCTTGATACTGAAGGTCAAGTTTTTTGTTTAGTTTTCGTCATCTTATGAAAGCTTGAAATCCTTCTATTTCATTAAATGACCATTTTCCTACTTGATGTGCTATGCTTAATTTTGCCGAATAAGTGATTCTTGGTTGTAGAGCCTCCTTTGCCTTACAGAATATCATGTTCCATGACCCCTGATCTTTTGTTTGGATCTGTTTAACAGCATCTTGATTTCTCATAAAGTCATTATCTTCTATTTGCTCCAATCTAATTCTGAAACAGTGATTCTCCTCATTGAGCTTTTGAGATTCTTTTTCCATCTGGTAAATTCAGCTTTTTAAGGCATTCTTCTCCTCATTGCCTTTTTGAGCCTCCTTTGCCATTTGAGTTAGTCTGTTTTTTAAGGTGGCATTTTCCTCAGTCAGGCTGTTGACTCACTTCATAATTTTCTTGCATTGTTCTCATTTCTCTTCCAGTTTTTCCTCCACTTCTCTTATCTGCTTCTTAACGTCCTCTATGGCCTGTAACCAGCTTGTATTTTCCTTTGAAGCTTTTGGTGCAGGAGTTCTGACTTCACTGTTTTCCTCCTGTTCCATGCTTTGCTCCTTTTTGTCCCCAAAATAGGAGTGTATTGTTGGAATCTTCTGTCTGCTTTGTTTCCTTTGCCTGGTCATGTTGCCACTCAATTACTTGACTTTTGGGCTTTTTGCCACAGTAGGACTCTGCCACCAGACAGGGGAGCTTTCGTCCCAAATGCTGGGGTTTTCTCAGCTGCCAGAGGTATTAGATGGGTGCCCTCTCTGAGGTCTCCACACCCTCTGGCAAGCTGGACACACACCCCAGGACCTCCACCCTAGACTGCAATCCAGATCCAAGCAGGTTAAAGCGAGAGCAATTACCCCTCAGACTGGTGCTTGGTCCCTCTACACTCTGCAGGCCAGGAGCTGAAGCTGCTATGTGGCACTGGCTGGCTGTGCCGGAGTCTCAGCCGCTTCTCACCCCGAGAGTAAAAGCCACGTACTCCCACTTACTGGTCCCAAAGTCCAGACTGCACTGACCTCTCACTTGGTCCTTCACATCTATGTGTTGATAAATCTGGAAAGGTCCACAGCTGCTACTGATCTGGAGTCCCTCTGACCTGGATTCCTGCTGGCCTGCTGGACTGTCCTCAGTGGGAGGTTAGCTTCTCTGTGTCATTTTGTGGGTTCTACAGCTCCAAAGTTTGTTTGGAGTCCTCTTTTTACATGGATTGGGGAAGGTGGAAGCCGGAGCCCCGGGAAGGTCATGCTTCTACTCTGCCATCTTGGCTCCGCCCCCAACACCTGATCTTTTAATGTTGCAGCTGTTAAATCCTGTGTAATCCTGATTGTGGCCCCCCAATTTCTGAATTGCTTCTTTCTGGTCACTTGCAGTATTTTTTTTTCCTTGACCCAATAGTTCTGAAATTTGAAGTAATGTTGCTTGGAGTTTTTATTTTGGGATCTCTTTCCTGAGGTGATCAGTGGCCTATTCTATACCTATTTTGCCCTATGGTTCCAGGATATCAGAGCAGTTTTTCCCTGATAATTTCTTTTTTTTTTCTGCTTTTTGGAGGACAATTGGGGTTAAATGACTTGCCCAAACTCACACGGCTAGTAAGTGTGTCAAGTGTCTGAGGTCGGATTTGAACTCAGGTCCTCCTGACCCCAGGACCAGTGCTCTATTCACTGCGCCACCTAGCCACTCCATTCCCTGATAATTTCTTGAAAGATGCTGTGTAGGTCCTCCTTTTCATTATGACTTTCAGGTAGTTCAGTGATTCTGACATTGTCTCTCCTGGATCCATTTTCCAGTTGTTGTTTTTTTTTCCCATGAAGTATTTTAGATTTTCTTTCATTTTTTTCATTCTTTTGAATTTGTTTGATTGATTCTTGATGTTTCATAGAATCATTAGCTTCCACTCACCCAATTCTAACTTAAGGAGTTGTTTTTCTCAATTAGCTTTTGTGCTTTCTTTATTATTTGTTCAATTGTACTTTTTAATGAATTTTCTTTAGTGGATTTAAAAAAAAATCTCCTTTTCCATTTGGCCAATTCTACTTTTTAAGCAATTGTTTTTTCTTTTCCCAAGCTGTTGACTCTTTTTTCATAATTCTCTTGCATCACTTTTATTTCTTTTCCCAATTATTCTTCTACCTCTCTTATATGATTTTTAAGCTCCTTTTTGAGCTCTTCTGTGACTTCCTTCTAGACTTGAGGATACTTCCCATTTTTCTTGGGGGTTTTGCCCATAGATGTTTTGACTTTGTTGTCCTCTTCTGAATTTGTGTCTTCATCTTCCCCGTCACAATAACTTTCTATGGTCAGATTACTTTTATGTTTCTGTTTTTGCTCTTTTTTTTGGACCTTATCTTTTCTTTTAAATTTGAACTTTGCTCTTATGGTGGAAGAAGTAGTCTAAGGATTCTTGTGCCGGGAGGTATAGGCCCTGGCTGTTTACTTGGTACTGCACTGATGTTACCTGGAGGCCCATGGGGGACCCTCATGTGTGGCGCTACACTGAGGCAGTTGGGTGGGGGGTGGCTGCTGCTGCTGAAGGTTGTAAGGGTTTGGCAGTTTACTGGGTGCTGAGCCAGGGTCCAAGTGCTGGTGTTTGTCATGTGCTGAAGCTCATGGAGTGTTTCTGCTTTTCTCCAGGGATACACTGAGGCACATGGTGTTCTGGTCACTGCCAGCTGCCTGTTTGTCCAAGGCTAAGTTGAAGCACGTGGCTGGGCTGGTGCTGGCAGCTGCCTCTTTACTAAGGTACCTGTAGGGTTGGTGTCTGCTTCTTTTCTAGGGGCTACACTGAAGCATGTGGGATCTGGCTATTGGAGGGGACCTTTTTGCCTGGCACTATGCTGAAGTTCTCAGAACTGGAGTCTGCCCATTCCTCTGGCTATGCTGAGGCATGTGGGGGCCCTGGTGTTGGTGATTGCCTGCTGTACCTCACTGGGGCTCAGGATCTACTGGTGGTTTTCTGATATTGGGTTTCTTGCTGACTTGCTGGAATGCTGCCTGTCTTGGATTGTGCTCTTCCTTTACCAGAGTGAAACAGACTTTTCCTGATGATCTTCCAAGTTTCTTGGGCTCAAAGAATGTTTCACTTTTTCATCTTTTTTCTAGTTCTACTGTTCCAGAATTTGTTTTGGGGTAATATTTTATGGTTGTTTGGAGGTCAATATGGGAGAGTTATGGTGATTTACTGTTTACTCTGCCATCTTGACTCTCGGACGTATTTGATCACCTGTTAATTGGTCTCCTTGCCTAAAGCCTCTCCACACTTCAATCCATTCTCCACTCAGCTGCCAAAATGATTTTTTTTAAATTATAGGTCTAACACATTGCTCAATAAACTCCATGGTTCCCTATTATCTCTAGAATCAAATAGAAACTCCTCTGTTTGGCATGTGAAGTTTTTCAAAACTTGGTATGCATATCCTCAGAGGCTCACACACTCAATTCTTACATGTTGAGGTCCCCATACAGTGACTAACTACAATCACTCAAGGTTCTAAGGGTAACCCTGAGGGTTTGAATTTCTAGTATTATTGTTCACAAGCCCCTATTGGTGTGCCTTCTATTAACAATCTGCCAGAATAAATTAGTTTTTAGCAAAGGTATTTACTAAGATGGTCTAGCAAGTAGTTACAAGAATATACCCCCCACCTTCTAAAATCTGAGACACATTGTCCCACAAATACACACAAGATTTTTGTAGAGAATGAGCACAAATTTGAAGTAAAAGGTAGTCAGGCACAATGTAGATAATACGTTCTGCAGAGGGGTCCCTCCCAAATCCTGGCCACTGAAAGCACTTTTTTCCTGTGTAGCATCCTCAGAAAGTTGCTCTTACCTGTTGTTCTCTCCTGGGCAGCAAATGTCTGTGTCTTTGTACAGGTCATTGCCAGCACTTCCCTTTATGGTGAAGGGCAAGTTGCCTGGTGCTGCGTTTCCTTGGATGTCTATTATTCCCATGCTGGATGGGTTGTCTCTTATTGTTCTAGTCTCTCTAATCCCACCTGGATGTGCTATTTATTCCTGGTTTCTTCTTTTTGATGACATGGTTATTAGGGTGGGTGTAGGAGAAGAGAAAGGGGGAGAAAGAGGAAAGTGAGGAAGTGAGAGGTGAGAGACAGAGACCTAGAATCTTCCAAAGTAGAACCCTTCCAGGCAGCACAATGGATAGGTTGTTGGGCCTGGAGTTACCATCACTTGAGTTAAAATCTGGCCTTAGACACTAACTGTGTGAACTTGGACAATTCACTTAACTGCTGTTTCCCTCAGTTTCTTCTACTGCAAAATGGGGATGATAATAGCACTTACCTGACAGGACTGTTGTAAAGGATCAAATGAGATAACATTTATAAAAAACACTTGGCACAGTGTCTGGCATTCTATAAATGCTTATTACAATCTCTCCCTTCTCTTCCCATCTTTTACCACTAGACTGGTTCACTTTGATGGCCAATTTTGAACCAGCTTATTCTTTTTATACGTAGTGCAAAAAGCACAGCTTAATTTTCTCCACCACTGATAATGTATTTCTTTTTTTCATTCAATATATAAAATCCTATAAATCTCTTCAATTGATTAAGGACTTGTTCATACCTAATTTCTACTTTTGACTGATTGATTTAATGGAAGAGTCTGGACTTTTTTGTGATTATACTAATTGGGGGTAGTGATGGAACCTTAGAATCCATATCTTCATTCAAGATTCAATTCAAGTACCACCTTCTTAGAAACTAGTCTTTCCTTGTATATCTTGCTCATATCTCTATGTGAACATGCAGTCTCTCATGTTAAAAGCAATCTCCTTGAGGGCAAAGACTGTTTTGTCTTTTTCTTTATATCCAAGAGTATGTTGGTAAAGATTTAATAATATACTCTCTGGGGAAAAAAAGCACACAATATGCTTTTAAGTTTAATCTTCCTTTTAAATGATTTCTCCTCTGCTTTCTTTTTTTTATTTTCTCTTTTTTATTTTTTAGTTTACATCATTCATTTCCACAAGATTTTGAGTTACAAATTTTCTCCCCATTTTTCCCCTACCCACTACCCCAAAATAGCAATCTCACTGAATATTCCTTCCCCCAATCTGCTCTCCCCCATATCTTCCCCTATCCCCCCTCCAACTTTCCAGCAGGGCATGGTGGATCTCTATGCCCCAGTGCCTGTATATCTTGTTT